>NW_023596746.1:38275425-38375425 GCF_011947565.3 Pollicipes pollicipes
GCACGGCGACGGTGCGCTTAGCCAGCCATTTCGCACGCTCGTGGGAGCCTTAGAGGTACGGCCTCACTTTTTCGGCCGAAGTCTGTCTGATCAACAAGGGTATATAATTACCCGGGCGGGATTGATCCGGACTGCCAAGCCGGTTTTCTCAAAATCTTCAAGATCTCACATTTGTCACTTGAAATAACTATTTTCGCGGGAGGACACCTTCTTTCGATCAAATGCGCCATTCAGAAAGTTTCAATCCAGCGGAACTAATCCACACCAACGCCCGGCACCACGAAATGAAAACCGTCCGGTCAGCAGCATGACGCCATGCGGCAACGCATCGCTGCGAGGGCTTTCAAGCAGTATCGTGACCGCCATCAGCATTCTGGACTGCCAGCCCAAAGCGCTGATGGTGCTGCAACACTGGATTTGGGCGAGCGACGTTTAGAGCATCGAGCATTTTTACTCGAAATGAAAGCAAAATTATTTCTTTATTTGATGCTCTCAGTCGCGGCGGGTTTCCTAGTCTCATGTGCGACAGTTAGAATGTGTCCCGCGCATAACTGCACATGATTTGTTTCGTGACAGCTCCTGACGGTGACATCATGCTTTTAAGTACGGCTGGGTGACAGCCAATTTCAATAAATAAACGAACAGTTCGTGCCCGCATACAGTTGATCGGGCGGCGCAAAATTGTGAACGAACGTAAGCGAACAGCGGTTTGTGAACTGCTCACGCGATGTTGGCGTACACCTAACATTGCTTATAAGACATGCCTGTTGCAGCTGCCGCGTTTGATCTCGCCAACCTGCAAGACGCAAAATTCAAACGCCAAGACTGTTTGAGTAAGCATTAGTGATACAATTCACAACTTTTATGACGCAAAGTCCGCCATTACAACTACAGCTCGAGCATACACAGTGCTTGACCAATTGATAATGATGGTAAAACCACGCGAGGGCTATACGGCTCCCTCTCAACCGGACAACTTACAATGAGCTACACCAATTATTTTTTGCAAACATAAGCCAGGTGTGCAACTATGCAAAATTTACGACTTAGGATAACTACACGATACATTTACATACATCGAACAGGATAACATTTAACTATACAACACGCTATCAAGGATAATCCAAGTGTCCTTGCGGCTCCATTAGCCTTCCGTATGCACGCTATCAGAACCAGCTCGGCCTGGCACCTGCTGGATGAACAGGTAAAAGGCATCGGGGCGCGGCGTTAACGGGAGGCTGGGCAGGGGACAACACGCCCTTTGAGTACACCGCTGGCCCATAATGTCATAGTGCTGTGGCACATTCATAGCCGGTGTTGGAGAGCCAAATGCTAGGTTTTACCAGCATCGGGAACCCGCTGTCGACCCACCCCCAGTTCTGGCACTCCTGGTCGAATGATAGATGTCTACGGATCCACATCACATACCAAGTTCAACTTGATAACCTCACAACATATCTTACAGAGAAACATGCTGGAAAAGTCCATCTCCGCTGTGGTTCCATTAAAGACAGTGGGCCTGCAACGAAAATATTTTTCATCTAGTGGTCAGCCGAGGACATTTTCGGATCAAGGCTTGTTTTTGTGCCCCGGTAACCATACATCATGATCTCCAACATCATGATGACCTGAACATTGCAACCTCTGCGCCTGCGCCTGCGCCTGAACATTACCAACTCTGCGCCTCGTCTTTGTCCGTAGCGCGATGAACTGCAATGCAGCTACGATACATGCGCCACCAACTGGTCTCCTCCACCTCCGCTGAGCCAGAACCTAGGCCAGAACCTGGCAAAATTACTGCCGCAGCAAAAATACAATCGTAAGAAAGGCAACAACGCAATTAGGTGACTGCAACAAAACTTCTCACAAATTTAACACAAGCGGAGTTGTGTTCGACTCATTTTTAGCCGGCTCAGGGCCAACCCGCATATTTTGGAATCCCAATCAAGTACAATGTTCTTGATTCAGCAAGTTCAGACTCCATGCATGTATACTGAATCATTTGACTTGTGACTCACATAGCTGGCAAAATCATAGGTCATTCAGGCAGGCTCGTTGCCTTATGACTCGTATGCCATATGACGTACAAATATATATATATATATATATATATATATATATATATATATCACGGTAAGGAAAAATTGATACGAATAGCCTAGTAACAGGTCTACAGTTTGAGCCTACCAAAAGCAATGCAGCAAACAATACATTTCTTGTAACCTGTTGCCAATCAGCCCTCTCAAGCCTCAGCTCTAGGCTAGCGTATTCTACCGGGCACCTATGACCCAGACCCATTGGTTACATAGCATGCGATGTGAACTAAACTGCATTAAACCTGACAGCTGGCAGTCCGCACCTGCCCAGTGCCAGCCAAGTGCCTTGGCATGGCATTGGCATTGGCGTTGATTGTATGTTAACAATTCAACATTTGGAGGTCAAATCTCACTGGCAAGTTGTGTTGCGTGGGAACAGTTATTGCTGCAAACTCTGGGAGGTCACAGGTGACGTAGTATCCGCATATGAGACGGGACAGCCTTGCCACTATTGTTCTCTATCTCATATAGTCTCAGCAAAAGCCTACCTACACCAGTTCAAAAATGAGCAAATAAGGGATCGGAATTGGATTAGTTCATTGTTAGGACGATTGACAACAATAAACATGATCAGCCCTAGGATCTTACATGTAGCAAACCACTTTTCACTGATTTTGGGATGGGATATTTGTACTACGTAATATCCTCTGGTTCCTGGCTGAGATTTGGCAAAGATTAGCGACCAACAATATTGTGTTTGCTGCTTGGAGTACGTAATGTAATGTAGCAGTAAATTTTGTGCAACTTTTGCAAAAAATTGATCAGTAACGTTGCACGCTGTTCATTTTAACACTTCAAAATGACCTGTTAAATTCTCTGGGGCATTCTGTTTCCCCATGTCACCACTTCATACCATATGATTCACTAAAAAAATCGTTAGAAATGACCGGCTCACAATTCAGCTGATGAAATTTGCTAAGAATGTGATTCAGCTCATGACTAAGAGCGGCATTTTCTTGGTGAGCCAACATATATATATATATATATATATATATATATATATATATATATATATATGACATGTTTTTCGCAATGAGGAATGTCAACAACGATAGCCTGTGTGTGCTGGCCTGTGCGTACGTATTCCTGGCTCAGACCCGATGCAAACATGACATCAAAATCCTGTGTACAATAGTCAGTACGTTTAATGTTCACACACGTTCACACAACTAAGAACATCGTCCTCATCCCATGTTTCTCTTCACTTTCAAACCCAAAATTGAATTCACCAGCAAAATGATGTCACAATGAAACTGTCTGTGGAAAACGGGACGGAATCGACTAATCAAATAGAAAGCGTGTTGATGAGGGTTGCGCGAAGCAGATGACAGTGACAGATATGGTGAGGCGAGTTAAATATATATTGCTCCACGAGCAGCGTAAAAGACTATTTAAGCGGCTGGTGTCTACATCAGTTCTTGTCATGAAGATTCTATTAATTGATTATGTGTATCATAAAGGAATATCTAAAATGTTGACGCTCTGGTCAGGCTTTGCCTGACCAGAGCGTCAACATGGGCACAATTATGGAGGTACTTTGGGGAAGATCTGCGACCGGTGTATGGTTGCAAAAGCTCGGATCACACCCATCTTTCGTGGAGAAATCCATTTACTCAGTTGATCCCACACGTCAACCGATAACTTTCCACGCGCAATCTCGGGCAAGCACGAGGGCGCAAACAAATGCAGCCGCAGTTCCATCCACAGCGCGTGCTGACCGAAGGCCGAACACTGTCCTGATCGAAGACGGTACCGACCCGTCCCGACTTAACGAGCCCGTCAAAACGCAACCGAAAATACGGTGCCTTCGCCCTCAGTTACACAGCGCCGCTGTGACAGCGCCATTGCCATACACTGTCGTATGACCCACGACCATCCAGCTGGGTGACACCTATCCCAATGCCTTGCTCTTTCAAGTAAGAGCACTGGCAGGAGCAAGCCACGACTCGCGCAGCCGATGCTGCCCCTCTGCACAGAGCATATCAGTACGGTTCATTCGCAGTCCGCCTGGTCGACAAATGAATGCATCGTTTCGACGCTCAGCCGATTCCGGCTCCCAGCGAAATTCAGGCCAAGCATATGGAGTCAAGTTAAGATATTCGCTCCGACTGAGCGGCGCGCCCGAGCTGGCTGCACGCTCGCGATGCGCTAATGCCACACCACCGGTCCGATTCGACCGCCAGCGTGACCGAGCAGGCTAGATGCCATTGCCGCCGAAAGACAAGCCCACCATGCGATTCGACTTCCTCCGACAATAGGACGCTCCACAGAGCTGTTTGACCGACTGCCGCGACGGCACTACTCCGCGGGGAAATCACGGCCCGTCCGGACGGCGCCCAGCGCCGGAGGCCGGGTCGACAGACAGGTGTGCGCCGGGACGTACCGGTGCAGCCCAGGCGCGTCCGCACAGCAGACGGTGGGCCCTGGCTAAGGAGGCGGCGGAGTCAACAGATAGGTGTGCGGTGGGACGTACCGGTGCAGCTCAGGCGCGTCCGCACAGCAGACGGTGGGCCGTGGCTAAGGAGGCGGCGGAGTCAACAGATAGGCGTGCGGTGGGACGTACCGGTGCAGCTCAGGCGCGTCCGCACAGCAGACGATGGGCCGTGGCTAAGGAGACGGCGGAGTCAACAGACAGGTGTGCGGTGGGACGTACCGGTGCAGCTCAGGTACGTCCGCACAGCAGACGGTGGGTCGTGGGTATGGAGGCGGCGGAGTCAACAGATGGGTGTGCGGTGGGACGTACCGGTGCAGCTCAGGCGCGTCCGCACAGCAGACGGTGGGCCGTGGGTAAGGAGGCGGCGGAGTCAATAGATAGGTGTGCGGTGGGACGTACCGGTGCAGCTCAGGCGCGTCCGCACAGCAGACGGTGGGCCGTGGGTAAGGAGGCGGCGGAGTCAATAGATAGGTGTGCGGTGGGATGTACCGGTGCAGCTCAGGCGCGTCCGCACAGCAGACGGTGGGCCGTGGCTAAGGAGGCGGCGGAGTCAATAGATAGGTGTGCGGTGGGACGTACCGGTGCAGCTCAGGCGCGTCCGCACAGCAGACGGTGGGCCGTGGGTAAGGAGGCGGCGGAGTCAATAGATAGGTGTGCGGTGGGACGTACCGGTGCAGCTCAGGCGCGTCCGCACAGCAGACGGTGGGTCGTGGCTAAGGAGGCGGCGGAGTCAATAGATAGGTGTGCGGTGGGACGTACCGGTGCAGCTCAGGTGCGTCCGCACAGCAGACGGTGGGTCGTGGGTAAGGAGGCGGCGGAGTCAACAGATAGGTGTGCGGTGGGACGTACCGGTGCAGCTCAGGCGCGTCCGCACAGCAGACGGTGGGCCGTGGGTAAGGAGGCGGCGGAGTCAACAGATAGATGTGCGGTGGGACGTACCGGTGCAGCTCAGGTGCGTCCGCACAGCAGACGGTGGGTCGTGGGTAAGGAGGCGGCGGAGTCAACAGATAGGTGTGCGGTGGGACGTACCGGTACAGCTCAGGCGCGTCCGCACGACAGACGGTGGGCCGTGGGTAAGGTGACGGCGGAGTCAACAGATAGGTGTGCGGTGGGACGTACCGGCGCAGCACCGGCGCATCCGCACGGCAGACGGTGGGCCGTGGGTCAGGAGGCGGCAGAGTCAACAGATAGGTGTGCGGTGGGACGTACCGGCGCAGCACCGGCGCGTCCGCACCGCAGACGGCGGGCCGTGGCTAAGGATGCAGCAGGTTCATGGCCACCTCAGCCGACAAGTTAGCACTGGATTCCGCACGTTTGAAGCGACTCCTGCCTCAAATACCATCCGTATCGTCGGAAAAGTTGACTTCAACACACAGTCTAGCCAATCACTAGCAACGTCCAAGAGCACATAATGATTCGCCGCCAAGCAGCGTTGAAAAATAACGAGACGACGACAAAAGCAGCCCAATCAGCTCGTGCCGAACGAGCACACGTTGAATTATCAGCAACAGTAATGTGTCCGACGGCTCAGTTTGCTCAATAGCCGCCGAGCCAGCGTATCGCCTGAAGAGCGCGAGCAAGACGAACAGCAGCGTGGGCGGCGTGGCTCCTCATTACTGGCAGCCGGCCGCCCGCCGGCTCAGCGGCGTCGGCAGCGGCCGTCGGTCGGCCGCCGGACACCACGGCGCCGCCTGCCTTCACCCCGGGACTAGGTGTACCGATGACCGCTGAAGAGACCCCGGAGACGCCTGATGCCGATTTATTTTCGGCGGGAACTTAATCGGATGTGCGCGGCGTCGCTCGCATGGCCCGGTCGTGATCGGTGGTCACGGCCCAGCATCTGTCACCGGCCGCGGAATGCACAGCCAATGAGGAATGGCCACCGACGCAAGGGTGAGCTAACGAATATGGGATGGCAGGACAAATGATGGCGGATGGTGGACAGCAGCCCGCAAAGCAAGTGTTAATCATGGATGACGAGCTTGGATAAAAAGCTGGGGTGGGGACGAAGGGGTGAGCAAGACGCAAACATCCACAGCTGGCGAGTGGGGGTCAGCAAATTAAACGCTGGACGTTGGTCAGTTACACGCAGACCACATTGTATTTTTAGCACAGAAGAATAGTGAAAAGGTACCTCAGCAAACTGCAAAAGCAGTCACAATACAGCCCGGCGGTAGAACATATGACGCTTGGCTTACCAATGACGCTACACTGGCCGCCGCAATGCTTTGGCTGCCGCGTCAGGGACCTCATCCAGCCGAACGACAGTCTCCACCGTCAAGTCCTGGTCCATGCCACTCTCATGGAAGATTATCGTGGGTCGGAATGTTTGTTAGAACCCTTTAACCACGTGTCCATTGCTATAAATGCCTGTCATTGTCATACCAAGCATTTTGCAGTTCAGAAACCATGACGTCTGAGCTTGGGCGGCATGGTCGAGCTCTGGAAGCCGCCCAAAGCTCTATACTTGGCATGCATAACCCCCGGCCTCGCGGCCTCGCTCGTGCCCAGCGTTTTCAGCGCGGCTCTAAATACCACAGACGCCTACATATAGCTAATCGGCCGGGGCACGAGCACGATACTGGGCACCGCGTTAGCGCCGCGCCCACTGAGCCGGCACTCAGCTAACACGGTGAGTCAGCCCAGCAGTCCAGCGGTTCGGCGGTCCGGCGGTCCGGCGGTCCGGCGGTCTGGCGGTCCGGCGGTCCAGCGGTACGGCGGTCCAGCGGTACAGCGGTACAGCGGTACAGCGGTACGGCGGTACAGCGGTACAGCGGTCCGGCGGTCCGGCGGTCCGGGCCCGGCGCTATGCAGCGCGGGCCGGGAGCGGACTAGAGAGAGGATCCTGTGACCTAACGTCGCCTTGGCTGCGGGGCCGCCCGGAACCCGGCTGTGTATGGCTCCGGAGAGGGGCAGAGAGATGGCGAGCATTCGATCTGCTCCACTATCGCTCGCTGAAGTCTTTTCCTGCTGACGAATCGACAGGTTGCTTGGCTGTCATCGAGTTATGGACAAACTGGGCTGACAGGTTTCGCTCCACAAGTTCGACCCGCCTTTGACATGGCACGCTTTATCGCGTCAGCCGACTCTTGACGCCGCACTCGGCAGTCCAGCGTCAGCACCTTTTCTGCCCGGCCGGCAGTGGGCTCCACACAAGCCGGGTCTTTTAGCCATAGATGTAACTCCGCCGCTCTTTCGGTCTGACTGCGGATTCTCGGAGGCTACCGTTCGAGAGCCCACCGCCGCACAGGCGCGGCCCGAGAATACGGTGTCCCCGGCGCCGGCTGCGCCAAAACACCCGCGATCAGCCGGCTCTGCAGGCCGCCCGATGGCTGGTGCGGAGGGAACCGAGAAGTCGCGCGGGCCTGACGACCTATCAGGGCAACCCAGCAGGCAGGGTCGCCACGACACATTCCCAGTTTTATCCAGCGCAATACAGGCGTGCCCGGGGAGTCATTTGCCAATTCGCCAGGAGCAGTGTCGTGCGCTGAGGTTCTCTGCAATGTTGCGAACAGGCGCGCTGGTGAATCGGCAGCCGTCAGCAGGAAGCGGTGAGGTCCCAACGGCAGCGGTCAGCAGGTCGGCGCTGAGGTCCCACCGGTAGCGGTCAGAAGGTCGGTGCTGAGCTCCCCATCGGTAGCGGTCAGCAGGTAGCACTGAGGTACCACCGGCAGCGGCCAGCAGGTCGGCGCTGAGGTCCCACCGGCAGCGGTCAGCAGGTAGCAATGAGGTACCACCGGCAGCGGTCAGCAGGTCGGCGCTGAGGTCCCACCGGCGGCGGTCAGCAGGTCAGAGCTGAAGTCCCACCGGCGGCGGACAGCAGGTCAGCGCTGAGGTCCCACCAGCAGCGGTCAGCAGGTCGGCGCTGAGGTTCCACCAGCAGCGGTCAGCAGGTCGGCGCTGAGGTTCCACCACTCCCAGCGGCGCCCAGCCGACTTGGAAAGCATTGTGACACATGGCGTCGTTTGGAGGCCCTCTCGCATCAACTTCGAAAAGCTGCCACATACATCTGCGGCGCCGGCGCATCGCAGCACAGCCAAGCTGGGCGAAATTATTCCAATAAATCCACGTTGCCATAGGCCAGCGCGCAAACTTCGCGTGCCCGAACATTGTAAACCAGCTGCCGTGCTCACCGTCATGCATATCAGTAACAGTTATCGTTCTTGCATTGAAGCGATTGCGTGCTATGGTTGTTTTCTGTCGAAGTACGCTATTAAGTCAACAGCGCTCGTCCCATATCACCATATCACCGTGAGCCCTGCTTGCCACAACGGTCAATGCAAACAGCATGGCACACGAATATCGCAGCTGTCTGCTCCAGGCAAAGGAACTGTGGATTCCGCAAAGTTCATTTAGTCCGTCGACAGGAAGCATTCGTTATCAGAAAAATCGTGGTAAAGTGCGGACGAGTAGGCATCGCATCGATTACACTTCAGGGAAGGGACCAGAACCGAATAAATCATGGCACTGACCCAACAGCCCTGACATGGATCCGGAAAGGACAGGCAATCACAAACTGATCTATCAGATGCTGTTTGAGTACAGTACTTCAGTACACATATTGCACCCAGAACTGGGAGTGGTATGCTGGCACTGTGCAGGCACTAATATGTACATTGGACAGGATATATATTGAATACAAAAGACAACATTCAGGCTAACAAGGAGAGCGCACAAATGAATCGTAATAGGCGTGGCCTCAGGCACATAGCCGTCACATCCGGAGGCCGTCCATCTCCTGAGCGAGCGGAGCGGCCAGCCGCCGGGCCAGGCTGCTGCCTGAGCGGCCGGCGGCGCCGCCGGCGTTGTACTCACTGCCAGCCGAACGGCGCGTGGATCCTGTCAGTGAGCTTCTCCCGGAAGGAGCGCGGGCGCCGCGGGCGCGTGGCCATGCTCAGTGGTGCGGTGCATGGTTGACGACGGTAGAAACAGCACACCTCGGCGTCACCTGCGGTGGGGCGACGCCGAGTCACCGTCCGCTGGGTCGGCTCGTCTGAGGAGACCTCGCGTTACCTGGCCCAAGTCACCAGCCGGACGGGCGTGGTTGTGTGGCCGTTCGACTGGAGGGATCGGACACGGAACGGCATGCGCCAGCCCCACACTGGACAGAGCCCGTCCCGAGAGCGACACCCTGGACGTGGGTGAGAAGCGAAACTTGTGGTCAAAGCTGGCAGCACCGACACAGCAAGTATGCCGGGCCAGCGGAAGGATCACCAATCATACGCGCTACTACGAGCGCGGCGGCTCGCATCAAGCTTGGGTGAGGACGAGAAAGCCTTCCCGCCTCTTCAAAACAACGTCATGCCATGCAACACCATACGTAAAACATCGCCTGCCCTCGCTCCCCGCCGCGTGTACCGGTGTCCTGGCCCGCCACCCAGCTAGGCCGAGCCGCAGGAGCGCCATCCTCGCCGCCCGGCCGGTACGGCTCATACCACGGGACACAGGCGCGAAAACACCATTCCCCTCGGCTCAGTTTTACGGCGACACAAATGGCAAAGCTTGCGAGCACACCAATTTTATCCGCCTTCCTCTGCGTATCAATCCACTCCAGGGAGAGCACTTTCCCGTCTATGGCGCCACCCTTCAGTAAGCACACGAGCGAACGGCAGGGGACGCTCGTTTCGCCACATTTTCAGGGAGATTGAGGAATTACGCTCCCATGAAGTGCATGTCGTATTCATCAAGAGCCGGTCACAAATGTGAATGTCGTAATGTAAAACATGCGATTATCAGATAGTGAGGGATAAGGAAAAAGCAAACTCAGATCCGCGCACCTGCCGACGACACCGAATATCTAGCAGACGGTTGTGGTTGCCAGGACATTTAACGCATTCGTCTGTCCACAATAGGCACGTATTTAAAGCGCTTCCTGGCGCACTTTGTACGTACGAACAGCTATGCTGCTAACGTATGGTGCAAAATGGCACTACACCAGAATACCTGATTCTTTTTAGCCAAGATGGCATCTAATTGAGTTCCTTGAAACTAAGCAGAAGTCCAGTCTGTTTCAGTACAAAGCTATTTCGCAATTTCTGGACGGTTCCTACTGGGTCGTATTTTGCAAATCTGATACTACGGTAAGCTGTCAAACACAAATTACATCTTCCTTACCTTACTAGGCCTGTATTTATGTTTGACGACCAAACAAATTGTACAAATGTGTCGAACTGTAAGGCCGCGTTAAATATTCGCCTGGAAACATCACTAGCCGGACTAGTTCTGAAAAACTGGGATCATGTGCATGGGAAACGTCAATAAATCAGGACACGTCACATTTATGTGTCGGAATATCCACGTCTGCAAAGATACAAAATCATAAAACACATTGGAAAAAACAGGAGAAATGGTCACGCCTGGTAAGTAGCTCCAGGAAACAAGAACTTGAACTCCTGGCCAAAGCGGTGGCGAGAAAAAAAAACATGGAAGTGACGTGATCCCCGGATTGAAGCCGCATTACCTGTGAGCTGGACTACAGACGCTGGTCAACAGGCTCTGCTCGACACATTCCCCGAGTCCAGCCTCCGCACATACCATTCGGTACGTTCCTTCCTGCACAATTGCGGTGTGGCATCAGGTTTAGAGCACCCTCGTCGTCGGACACGGGTGTCATATTTCTTGTTGTTGTTGTTGATTGGTGTTTTCGGGCGCGCCGACTGCGGTAGTCATTTGGCGCCTATAACGATTTTTGCTTTACCTAACTAATGGACCGTGTAAAGAGTCCCGAAGTTGATATATGTAAGGAATAAAAATACCTGTTCAGATTCAAGAAGGCGCGAGTTGTCTCCTAGAATGTCACAGAGTGTCAAGGACGAGTCACGCTGTCCAAAGTATCGTCGACGTTCTTCCATGAGGCGCGGACATGATACAAGCACATGACGAACGGTGAGAACAGCACCACATCGACGACAGATAGGTCTTTCGGCTCCCTGCAACAAATAACCGTGAGTTGCATACGTATGCCCAATGCGTAATCTGCAGAGCTCCACCTCTTCTTGCCTGACTTTGCGAGAACATGATAACCACTGGCCCAGCTTGGGTTTTATTGCTCTGAGCTTATTTTCATTTATCCCATCCCAACAACGCTGCCATTCATTCTGCAGAAAGGTTTTTATCGCAGGGTAAAAATCTCTGGCAGGGATAGAGAGCGTACACATGGAGCCACCGCTGCTCGCCTTGCAGCCGCGTCAGCCACCTCGTTGCCGGCGATTCCAGTGTGACTGGGGATCCAACACAAAATAACTTTCTTTCGGGCCTCATCCAGTTGAGTCAAACGTCCTAAAATATCCTGTACAAGGGGACATGATGGATAAAAAGACCTCAGACTAAGAACACTGCTCAGAGAGTCCGTCAAAATCAGGTGTAAAGGTTCATCACCGACTTCGATGAAACACAACGCCTTGGATATCGTTACCAACTCCGATGTGAACACCGACGCGTGTGGAGGCAGAGAAAACGACCGGATGACGCCACCGCTCACGAACGCACAGCCCACACCGCCAGAAGTTTTCGATCCGTCCGTGTAAGTAAGTGTGTAGCCGTCATATGACGCCATACCCTCAAGTGCCCTCGACTTCATTATATCTGGCAAGACGACATTCTTTTTCATTTCGGTCAAAGACGTACCTATTGATGGCGAGATCATACGCCAGGGAGCAGTGGACAGATTATCTACCCGCTTCAACCTTCGAATGGGAATTTCGCTTTCCCGTAGCAAGGCTTATATTCGGAGGCCAAAGGTTACAGCATATGCCCGAGGTGCACTGTGACGAAAATGCACAGCAGGTCGCGAAAAAACTGCGTTATATGCCGGATGGGAGGGGAACTGTCGCAACTAAGTGCATAACGCATACCGAGCATTTTCCTTCTCGATGACAAGGGCGGCTCGTGCGATTCCATCATGAGGCTCGCGGCAGGTGATGTGCGGAACGCTCCTGTGATTATACGTAATGCGGTGTGATGGACGGTGTCCAGGACGCGTTTGGTGGACTCACACGCGCTATCATAAATAAAACATGCGTAGTCCAGCTTAGAACGTATGATTGAGCGATACAATAGCAGAAGCGTGCTTCTATCTGCCCCATACGATGTGCGCGAAACACATTTTAGTATGTTCAAGGATTTAAAACACCGTTCACGTAGCGTCTTAACATGTGCCTTATATGTTAGTCGGCGGTCAAGGTATACCCCAAGGTATAGCCACAGGCTCTGTTGGGATGCCTTGGCCACACAGACGAATACACATTGCCGCATTGCCGACTACGACAAAAATGCATGGCTACAGTCTTGTTGCTAGAAAACCTGAACCCGTCTATGGTGCCCCACTTTTCGACACGATCCACAGCCAACTGAAGACGCCGCTCCATCGATGAAGCTCTTGCTGCGCTAGTCCAGACGGTAAAATCACCAACAAAAAGGGCACGACCTACAGAATGCGGCAGCCCAACCCCGATATCGTTTATCATAACGGCGAACGGTGATACGCTCAGGACGCCACCTTGCGGCACACCATTAACTTGATGGTGCCTCTCAGAGAGCACGCTCCCAACACGGACACGGAAATAACGGTCAACTAAAAAGTTCTGAAGGAAAGTGCCCATATTGCCGCGTATACCATACTTATATAGGTTGACAAGAATACCATGACGCCATGTTGTGTCATAGGCGCCCTCTATATCAAAGACAGAGCCAGTGTGTCGATTTGCTTTGAATTCCTCACGAATCGCAGTGTCAAGAACTACAAGATTATCCACCGTACTGCGATTCCTTCTAAAACCCCACTGTACGCTTGTAAAAATACCGATATACTCCAAAAACCAGGTTAAACGGTTATCAACCGTCTTCTCCATCAACTTACAGAGGGATGACGTAAGAGAAATGGGTCTGTAATGTAAGGGATCTAGCCCACTTTTCCCCGGCTTCAAGAGAGGCACGACAGTAGCTTCTCACCAATATGCAGGGAATTCGCCTCTGGTCCAAAGCGAATTAAAGACCGCTAATAAAACGCCAAGCACGTGACACGGCAGATGCTTAAGCATATCATTATGCACAGTGTCCGGACCTTCTGACACGCCGCGAAGCCTGGCGATCGCCGATTCCAACTCGACCAACGTGAAGGGGTCATTATATGAATGCAATTCGCTGGCTGAAAAGCCCACTGCAGATTGCTCACATTGTGTTCTGTGCCGCACAAACTGTGGGTTAGTGTTGCCACCTACGCTACGTTGGGCCAGAGCCCGGGCAACCTCATTCGCAACATCTAACGGGCGCGTCACAGCCTGGCCGTTAACACACAACAATGGCAGAGCTATGGATGAAAACCGACCCGAAATACGCTTGATCCGGGACCAAATCTGCGATGTCGGCGTGAACCGGTTTAGCGTACTCACGTACGCCCGCCAGGAAGCACGCTTCGCCTCCCTTACAGTGCGCCTAGCAAAAGCTCTCGCCTTCTTAAAAGCTATCAGGTTTTCTACGCTGCTCCTGGCGTCAAAGGCCCGAAACGCACGTTTACGCGCCCGGATGGCGCTCCGACACTCCTCCGTCCACCACGGAACAGGACTACGTCGGGGGGCGCCAGACGTGCGTGGGATACAACTGTTGGCACACTCTAAAAGTCTGTGAGTAAAATCCTCAATAGAGGGTGCCGTCCTCTCAGACTCAGTTACAAACGATTCTTCAAGCCGAGTCTCAAATTCGCACCAGTCTGCCTTCTTAAAATTCCAGCGTTGTGGCCTAACACCCAACGTTCCACCTCTCTTAAACCGGACCCACACTGGGAAGTGGTCGCTTCCCACTGGGTCATCTCCAACATTCCACTCGAGGTGTTGCACTAGCTGGGGACTAGAGAGGCTCAAGTCTAGCGCTGACGTCTGACCGGATGACATTGTAAAATGTGTACGAGTTCCTGTGTTTAAAATACATAGTGAAGCACCGTGGATAAAATTCTCACACAACCTCCCACGAGCATTGGTGACGTCACACCCCCAAGCGGTGTGATGCGCATTGAAATCGCCTAAAAGAAGAAGTGGTGGAGGCAGTTCAGACAGCAAACATCTAAGGTGCACTAACGGAAAAACTATGCCTGGTGGAAGGTACAGTGAACAAACAGTGACGTGACGATGATTGAGATAAAGCTGCATGGCCACAACCTGAAGTGTGGACCGCAAGCTTAACCTCCTCGCTGGCACGCTATGAACTGCCAGGAGGACGCCACCGTGAGCGATGCTATCCGCCAATACGTCGTTGCGAAAAATCGCATATCCTTTCAAGGAGCAGAAATGTTCAGGGGCTGGTTTGGTCTCTTGCAGCGCCACGGCTGCAGGAGAGACCCTGCTGACGACAGCCTCGAGATCGAGGGCGTTCGCCCTTACTCCTCCACAGTTCCATTGTAAAAACGCCTGTAAAAGGGCGCATTAAAAAAGGGGTAAGATGTGAAAGGCTAAAACAGGTCCAGGCTTAAAAGAACTCGGCTGCGCCAGTAGTAAGCCCAGACGCCTCAGACCGAGAGCTACGGCTTAACTCCGGGGGGGCCGTGCTCCACCCTAGGGCGAATTCTTGGGCTCCCTCCGCCAGATGGAGAAGGGGGGCCGGCTGGGCACGCTTTACGCCCGCGTACCCAGTCCGGGGTGGAGGCGGGGGAGGGCCCATCGGTGGACCCCTACCGGGGTTCGAGGGACCAGCGGGGGCCTCCACCGGCCTCCGTGGCGATGAAGCACTGCTTCGGGGGACGGGCTCCTTGCCTGCCCCAGACATACGGTTCGCCGCCTTTGCCCGTTCTTGTTCGGCCAGGCGCGCCCGCTTGGCATCACGGGCGCGCCTGTCCGCCTCGTGCCGCTCCAACGTTTCTATCGCCAGCCCACATGTGTTCGCTGATGGTGTCGGAGGTGACGAAGGCAGCGGAGCACAAGAAGCGGAGGCGGACGAAGGTGGCGAGGAAACCGATGCGGAAGCCGGTGGAGCCCGCGGGCCACGGCCACGCCGGACCACCGTCCAGCCCTCCTCTCCGGCAGGAGACGGCGGTGCCGTGGGAGTCGGCAACGCGGAAGGTGCCGACCGGCCAGGGGGCGAAGAGGTTGCCAGCACGGTCTCCTTCGACCGTTCCAGCGAGGAAGGAGGAGTCAGGGCTGCCAGATTGGAGTCCAGCGCCTGGTTCGTCGACACAACCGAAAGACCAAACGACTTCAAGAGCGCTACAAACTGGGCAGCGGTCATTTGATCAGTGGAGGTCGGACGTGCGTTAGAGGTCTTAGCTTTTTTCGGCGTACGATGTTCGTGGGTGGCTCTCCTCGTACAATGTTCTGGCCTCGCGAAAAGAGATGTTGCGTGTGGTTTTAATGGATATAATTTTCTTCCTTCATGTACGCTGGGCACGCGCGGTCGTAAGTCGCGTGCGGAGCCTGGTCCTTGTCACAATTCACACAATGCACTCTCTCTGAATCGCAAAGTTCCATTGCGTGTCCGGAGGAAGCGCATTTCCCACAGGCAAGCTTGTTGCGGCAGTACTGTTTGGTATGATCAAATTGCTGGCAGTTGAAACATCGCATGGGGTTCGGGATGAAGAGGCGCACCTTAGCATGTGCGTATCCCACACGTATCTAGGACGGTAAGTCAGGGCGACTGAACGTGAGTATGAGGTTGTTGGTGGGTACCAACTCTCCTCCCCTTCTGACGAGGATCCGTCGAGCGGCGGCCACTCCAAACTCCGAGAGCTCCTCTACGATCTCTTCCTCGTCAACGTCGCGTAGATCAAAACAGTTCGCCACGCCCCTGGACGAATTTTTGGTGTTGTGTGGTGTCGCTGACATTGACACTGTGTTTTCCAGTTTTCCGGCCCCATCCCGAACACTGTACGAAAATGCAGTTGATTGCATAGCCCGACTCGCCTCCAGATCACTAGCAAATTTAACTTCTATTTTTCCACCCCGGAGCTTGTCACATCTTAGAATTTTTCCAAATTTGTCGCAGCCATTTCTTCTCTGAAACGGTGAGAGGGACGCCAACCTAACCTCTTCACTGTGGAAGACGAGGATCCGTGGTCTGGGGATAGCAGAGTCTTTTCCGCATTCTTGGGTTATCGTGGTCCGACCCCCTTTCGGAGGCCGGGTGTTTTTTGAGGTAGAAGAAGCCATGCAGAAAGGGTTTTCCTTTCGGCACCGGGGCTCCCCACCCACCTCGGAGCCCAACTGGGGGACGGCCCACTCACCAGTTGGTGGTGGTGCCGCCAGGGCTACCTCGGTGCTATACGGGGCGGACAACGCCTCCCGCACGGCCAGGTGTAACCGGGGAGACCCCTCCCCGTCCTGACCGTGGTTCAGCGCCGCCGCCCCTTGACCCCTTAAGCCGCTGCGCGCGGCCAGGCGCCCCAAGCGGAGACCCGCAAGGAGCACCTAACCGCAACGCGAGCGACAAGCCGCTAGACCCGTGTGGGGCCCCACGGGCCCCCCACGCCCCCGGATATTCTGGCCAAAGTGGAGTGTTGGGACGCGCCGTGACTGACCCGCACGACGCGCCCCTCAGCCACCAGGATCCGATCAACCCGGGGACGTGGGCGAGGGGGCACGGCAACCCCGATAAAACGAGGATGAGGAATGGTGATAGGGCCGGATGCGGGAGTGCGGGTAAAGTGGAAGGAGCGGGCGGGAAAAGGAGCAGGAGCTCACGTACCGCCAGGGTCGCTACGCCCTGAGAGGAACAGCTTGCGCTGTCCACCCGTTACCGGAGCTGGGACCCGAGGGGGCGCTAGTCCCCTACACCGACCAAAGCCGGTGCCCCTGCGGGGGGTGTCATATTTCAAACGCAAATCCATTCTAGCGTATGACCATGACAACTAACGCGCGATGACCTATGACACCTCACACAGCAAATTGGGCTAGCAGCTAACGCCACAAAGCGGCGCCCAGCAGCCGACGGCAACTGCCGCCGCGCGGAGCGGCCACGGCTGATCGGCGCGGCTCCCGGGGCGGTCCCGGCCCGGGGTTCCCGTCGACCTGCTCAGGCGTGCGCCGGCTGTCGGCCGACCTCCCATCTAATTAACGGGCGCCACCGGTGAGACCGATCCCGCCCGCCAAATCCCGCCGGCCGCCACGAAACCGAGCCGGGCTTAGCCGGCCCGACGGCGGCGGCGGCGTCCACAGCGGCGGACCGACGCGTCCGGCGGCGGCGGCGGCGGCGGCGGCGGCGGCGGCGGCGGCGGTAGCGGCGGTAATCATAGCGGCCGGCGGTGGCTCCACAAATCAGGCCCCATCTCTGTCCAATAAGCGCTGATTGCCGACCGCGCGGCCCGATGGGGCGCGCTCCCATCTCGTTATCGCCTCTTGTTCCGCGGCCGTGTCAGCGTCGCATCCGACCGCCGCCAGCGCTGACTGCGGGCTGAGGGAGGAGCAGACTGGAGCCAGCGCCGACTGCGGGCTGGAGGAGGAGCAGACTGGAGCCAGCGCCAGCTGCGGGCTGGAGGAGGAGCAGACTGGAGCCAGCGCCGACTGGGGGCTGGAGGAGGAGCAGACTGGGGCCAGCGGCGGCTGCGGGCTGGAGGAGGAGGAGACTGGAGCCAGCGCTGGCTGCAGGCCGACGGACGGGTCGGGCGATGTCCCTGCACTGGGTGCTGGCTGGGGCTGGATGAGGGTCCGGCGGCGGCGGTGATGGCTGCCGGTGCGGTCCGGCGTCCACACCCACGGCGGCCGTGATGCCTGCCGGTGCGGTCCGGTGTCCACATCCGCGGCGGCCGTGCCGTCCGCGGGCGTGGCGGCTTGATAGCCTCCGTCTTGTGATCGAAACCTAATCAGTTCGCCTTTCAAATCGCTGCACGCCTCACCGCTCGAACACAGCATCGACATGAGTGGTTTCCACCTTATGGCCTCGGACTACAGTAATCTACAAGCACCATGCTGTTCACTACCTTGACCGTCGGCGATGGACACAGGTAACCAGAGCCGGAGACCACACGCCCGCTGACAAGGGGTCAACCTCCGTGACCGGGCGATATCGGCGCCGTGGCGCAGCTATATAGAGGGTGCTGCGGCGCCGAAAGACCTCATGCCAGATTGCCAGCTGCGGCCGCCTTTCAACTCAGCAGAGCTCGTGGCGGCATGCACCAAAGGTTCAGCCGCTTAGCGATGCAAGGATCCGTGAATTCCATGAGCGTTCCAAGTTTCCTTAATCAAGCCCGGCACTGGGCTGGAAATGAGGTAACGATCCGAAGGGCTTAACTTCCGGACTAATTCCGCCAGATAAATGGCACAACTTGGACCGACACGTATGTCAGCCGCAGACGTTGAGGCTGGCTCGTGGCTGCGGGGACTCGTCGTATGCTCCCGTCTACGCGTCGGAGCGGTGCCGCACGCCGGCCGGAGCTGGCAGCAGCCGCCCCGGGAATAAGGCACCCCTCCCAGCCGGCGCGACAGTGGAGGAATGGCTCACATTCAGGCGACAGAGGTGTCCCGTCGGCGGCCCAAAGTCAAACCACCGCACGCCCACGAGAGGGCAGCATCCCGCGTAGATGCAGCGGCTAAGGCCCCGGGTCCGAGTCAATCACACTCGTCAGTGGATTGTCTCCCGTCCCGTCACTGGAGCTTCTTCCGTCCCGTCAGAGGAGCGTCTCCGGTCCCGTCACTGGGGCGTCTCCCGTCCCGTCACTGGAGCGTCTGCCGTTCCGTCACTGGAACGTCTGCCGTCCCATCACTGGAGCGTCTGCCGTTTCGTCACTGGAGCGTCTGCCGCCCCGTGACTTGCGCGTCTCCCGTCCCACCACCGGAGCGCCTCTTGTCCCGTCAGTGGAGCGTCTCTCGTCCAGTCACTGGAGCGTCTCTCGTCCCGTCATTGAAGGAGCTTCAGACCGGCCAGTGCGGGCGGCACCGCCGCAATGCCGGCTAGGTCACCACCACCACACTGCGGGCTCAGGTCACCATCGCCCCACTGCGGGCTCAGGTCACCATCGCCCCACTGCGGGCTCAGGTCACCATCGCCCCACTGCGGGCTCAGGTCACCATCGCCCCACTGCGGGCTCAGGTCACCATCGCCACACTGCGGGCTCAGGTCACCACCGCCCCACTGCGGGCTCAGGTCACCACCGCCCCACTGCGGGCTCAGGTCACCATCGCCCCACTGCGGGCTCAGGTCACCATCGCCCCACTGCGGGCTCAGGTCACCACCGCCCCACTGCGGGCTCAGGTCACCACCGCCCCACTGCGGGCTCAGGTCACCACCGCCCCACTGCGGGCTCAGGTCACCATCGCCACACTGCGGGCTCAGGTCACCATCGCCACACTGCGGGCTCAGGTCACCACCGCCACACTGCGGGCTCAGGTCACCACCGCCACACTGCGGGCTCAGGTCACCATCGCCCCACTGCGGGCTCAGGTCACCACCGCCACACTGCTACATTGTGGGTTGAGCAGCAGGCAGACGGGCTGGGACGCGGATCGTGACGGAAGCACACAACCGCCTGCAGCCTCCGCAAACAACCACCAGTCCTGACACACACAGGCCAGACCGGACGACCAGACCAGGCCAGACCAGACCAGACCAGACCAGACCAGACCAGACCAGGCCAGACCAGTCCAGCTCAGACCAGTCCAGCTCAGACCAGTCCGGTCCAGACCAGACCAGACCAGACCAGACCAGATCAGATCAGATCAGACTGGTGCCGCGCCGCACCAACACAACGCGTCATATGACGTTGAGCAGCGCCGCGTCGCGGCGTCCCCGCACGGCGCCGGGCCGCCGCGCGGCGCCACCAGACGGCGGTGGTGCGGCGCAACGGCCGTCTGGCAGCCCGAGGGTCACAGGCGGCGGCGCGGGGAGGCTGGCCGGCAGCCGCCTCATCCATCTGCCGCATGTAGGGCAGTCGGGCGCGGCGGTGCGCCTTAACCACCCGCTTGCCATGCGCCTGTCAATCCCTATCGAGTCGACGACAGAGACGGTAGTCGGCGCGCCGCGCGCGCTGAAGGCGCTGTCGGGTGTGTAGACGCGACAGATGGCAGCGGTACTCGAAAGCGGCGGGTGTCATTTGCATGTTGTGGAAATTTGGACAAGCCACGTCATCTTCCCTCATGTCCAGTTGCATTTGAGCTGTTAGGACCTCGAACCCCAACACATGCCAGCCTTCTTGTTGGATCTGCGCTGGTCATGGGATAAAATAGACGCACGTCACGGGTGGACAGCCGGAGTGGCAGTTGGAAACATTGCACTTTGTAACCACTCCAAGAACGATTCTTAGCAGGACTGTTCCGATGCACGACACTTGATGCTCGGGCATATGCTGTCATTCTGGAAATGTAATGGTAGAACATTCAAGTCATCTCATAGCTATCAGTTGCGGTTCAAGTTTTGCACTCATGCGACCATCAGGGTAGGACGGCGGAAATTCAACGGCGATGCCTAACAGCCCACTCATGCGACCATCAGGGTAGGATGGCGGAAATTCAATGGCGATGCCCAACAGCCCACTCATGCGACCATCAGGGTAGGACGGCGGAAATTCAACGGCGATGCCTAACAGCCCACTCTTTTCACGGGACGAATAACAGTCCATATAAATTTCATGGAGATCAAACGGAATAAACACACAGCTGGTAAACACACGGCTGGCAAGGCATCAGGATGTCATGAAGCAGAGGGAAGCCCTGCTCTTCTTCGTAACGTGCATACATATAAGGTTACCAATATTTTGGGGTACACAAACTCCTGTTACGCAAACTGTGCAGGTCGATATACTTCGTTTTCAATACGGCCATGATTTCGCGAGCCTGTCATGTCTTTTCGACTGCAAGCCAGCATAGTCGTAACATCCTTCTCTCGATAATTATTTCGCCTGACTTGCATTTTTTTATTCTCGGTTTTGAATTCTGTTTACATCCGCCTGTTTTGTGAGGGCCGCTCCATCGACTCTCGGCGATCTGGCAACGGCCGCCGGAAGGCCCGTCCCGCTTCCACCCGCCCCCGCCACTCCCGTCCGCTCCCCAGTGCTTTGATCCAGCGCTGCGGCATGCGGTCGCGGCCGCTGGAGCATCGTTCAGTCTCCAGCAGCCGGGCGCAAGTTAAAAGCTCTGCGGCGCGTCACCGCCTATGCCGGGCCGCCCGGCCACGCGCCGCACCAACGCGGGGGCGGAAGGCAGGCGCGCGGCCGGCGGCCCGACCCAGGAGCGGTGCAGCTGGTAGGCGGACCGGCTCTCGAGTCATCCCGGCAGATCACGCGCGGCTCCGCTGGCGTCGTTATAATGTCGCGCAGGACGGGCTGGCGGCGCCGACCGCCGAAACGCGACCGCACCCCAGCGAGGAAAGACTAGACCGGCAGCCGCACCCCAGCGGGCCAGGGCTGGATCGCCGGCTGCACCCCAGCGGAATAGGGCTGGATCGGCAGCCGCACCCGGGGCAGGAATAGAACGGAATGTCACGGGCTCGATGTCGCGACACACGGATGGGCCGGCGATGAGCCGATGACTGGGACCCATCTGAGACCATTCCTTGCAATGGCTAGGATCTACCCAGGACTATCCCTTCCGATGACTGGGATCCGCCTGAGACTATTCCTTCCAATGACTGGGATCCTCCCGAGACTATTTCTTCCGATGAAAGGGATCCACCCGAGACTATTTCTTCCGATGACTGGGATCCGCCTGAGAGTACTCCTTCCAATGACTGGGGCCCGCCTGAGACTTTTCCTTCCGATGACTGAGATCCTCCTAAGACTATTTCTTCCGGTGAATGGGATCCGCCTGAGACTATTCCCTTTGATTCTGGGGTTGAGGCCGCGGGCGAAACCTTTGTCCTATTAAAACTCGCCATGCGAGGAAGGCCTAAGAGCCACCCACCCCTTGTCTCCCAGAAAAAAAACTTCTGAATGTTTTGGAGTACGGTGTTCAAATTTGGGCTAGCTAAGTTAACAAAGTTTTAGTCACGTGGAAATTAAAAGTTTTCAACTTTGACGGCTCATGATATATGAAACCCCTTATAGTGCCTGTTTTGAAAATTTACTCCCAAAAAGACATTAAATTGCATATATCATTACAAAATGTAATACTGCCGCTCTAGCGACCTTCGCAAGCTAGTCATGCAAACTTGAAGGTAAAACCTTGACCTTTGTGAGATGAGTTAATCTTTTGAAGGTCATACAATTTAAATCTTGATTGCGCATATTGTGCAGGATTGGAAGGTCTTCTTGCCGCTGTCATTCCAACTGACCAAGCTTCCTTCGTTTTTTATACAGCCTGACAGGCCAATGCAGCCATCGCTTCACGGCTTTGCTGGACGTAACGTATGCCACTGGTAAGGCCTCCCAATGTCCACCAGCGCCACCTGACGACGCTCTCCAAGGGCTATTCAACGCAACAGGTCGCAGCCTGCTTAGCTCTTGAGATCACAGGAAGTGTCTTATAAAGTGCCAATATGACAACCATGACCTGATTTACCTGACCTGATTTGCATGGCCTGACCCAAATGTCGCATTTAACATTATTTAGCCCCACCAATCTGATACAGATTGACGAGGGGTTTCCATTTCGCTTTCCCGTGTCTCTGAGCTTTGGCTTGATTGACTTTGTGGAATCTTAGGGGTCTCCGGGAACTCCCTCCCCCTGTCGACCAAAGGTAAAACAACGCGCAGGGCCGGGGCTAACTCAGCCGTCTTATGCAGCGGAAAGTGGCTAACTCAGCTGCCCTGTGCTTTGGGGCAGTGGCTAACTCAGCCGCCGCGCGCAGTCAGCGAGACTATGAGCTGCGTGCGAAGAATGCCGAGAAAAGTTGGTATGGCGAAGCTGCCGCAACAAGCATTATTCAATTGGAAAACTTGGTCAATTTCGATGGAGCCATCTCCAACCGCTTCCACACCTGCCAACGTCGCATCTCCTACCGCTTCCACACCGCCGATGTCCCATCTCCTACCGCTTCCATACCTGCCAATGTCGCGCTCGGCGTTGAGCACGACCGATGGCAAGCAGTGAGAAGCACGAGTCCAAAGCCCGCACAAATATGTCCGCGTCGATACCCAATGATAGTCACTACTTTGCACACGTGCCGGTCCGACAACGCGCGACGCACATGCACGTCGCACAAAGGAACCTTGTGCCGTTGTGCTTGTTCTTATGGGCAGGAACAGTGGGCAGCGACGGCAGCTGGCTTGTCGTGCAACTGTTGCGACACAGTGAAAGCGAAATCAAGTTAAGACGATCAAATCAAGAAAAAGGGAGGCTTGGAATTCCAGCTCCGGAGTGGACGCTCGACTTGGGTGGCGACCTTGATCTACATTGGACTCTACATTGCTGCGCAGGTCACTGACAATTGATCCAGTGGGGCGGCGCGAGCAGTAACTCGGACAACGGGCGTGGGCGGTTAGTCTGACTTGGGTAACGAGCGGTCAGTTCGACCTATGACACGAGCTTAAGCAGACCTGGGGTACAAAACTGCGACAAGTGGCGTGTTTATGTGACTTCAGCCCGTACGACGGCCTATATGATACAAAAAGCACGTGGCATAGAGCAACGTGGAGCATGATTTATAAGACATTCAGGCAAACCCCGGAAGCGCTGACAGAAATGACTGCAAGAAATGGCCAAGTGCTTACGCAAGAGGATTAAATCGTCGCTTCAATGAACTAGTGTAGTGCGTAATCAACGGTGCGCACACACCAAATCATGAGCATCATCCTAAATACAGCCAATCGAGTGGATACCAGCCCGATACCAGCGAGCTCCAGGCATGGCGTGGCTGCTCAGCCCAACACACAGCGGGCCAGTTTCACGGGCGATTTGCCGACTCGACTCGATTCGGCTGTATTCTGCATCAGGGTCGCCTGCCGGCCGGCACACAGCGCGCGCCGGCCGCTGACGGGCCGCCGGCGCCGCTCAGCGCCAGGGACGGCAGCATCAGAGCCGCCTGCCTGCTGCTGAGGCTATATGGTGTCGGCTGCCTCCCACCCTGCCAGAACAGGCGGGCACCGCGGGACCCCGTGCCTCTGGCTTCCCAGACGTGCAGTGGTTAACGCAGACGTGCTAACCACCGCACAATCGACACTACATGTATATATTTTACTATCTAAAATGCACAATAAAAGCCTCCATTACATTGTTAACTGTTTAGTCGCAGCACAACAATAATACATTATACTTATTCTCCACAATTGATAATGATGCGTGGTGTTAAAACGTGCAATGCCTAACTTATTCACTGTCCACAATGCCCCCAACTTTTCTGCGAACGACCAAAACCAAACCAGCCTACATCCATGTCGGGTCGACCCAACTGATGGACATCGATAGACATCATTTGTCAGCTCCCATCCTCTCCCCCCACCCCCACCCCCCCCCACCCCCCCCCCCCCCACCCCCCACCCCCCACCCCCACCCCCCGTCCTTCCGGCGCCAGGCAGAGCTGGGACGTCGCATGGGACGATGCGGGACTGACACAGGCACGGAAGGCCGTCAGCTGAGCCCGGAGTTCGAGTTCCCGAACGGACGCACACCCTGGCTGGCCAAGACCGTACATACGTGTACAGGTCACGGAGAGTTGATTCAGCGCGAGCGGCGAGGACAGTAACTCGGACAGCAGGCATGGCCAGGCAGTCGGACTTGGGTCACGAGCGGCCACCCGAGCCTATGACACGGGGGTTAGGCAGATCCCGATTACCGGCGGCTAGCAAGACCTGGGTCAATGACGGTCAGTCAGAATGGGGCCACGGACGGTCAGCCAGACGCATTAACGTCAGCAAAATCAGGACTTTAGCTTCGATAACAGAACCCCAACAAGGCTCCAGTGGCCATCACGAACCGAAGCCGGAGGCAGGGGCGCCGAGCTCGGTGTTCGGTAAGAGCACGAGGAGGTCCCCCGCTGGCCGAGCACGGGCCACGGCCGCCGCCCGGTCAGCCAAATATAGCTGGACGGCGCCGGGCCAGATCGTTACGGACCGCTGTGCCGCCGCCGGCCGGCCAGCCAGGCCGGGCCCGGCCAGGCCCACTCTGCCGCTGGGCGCGCCGCTCAGCGCCAGCCGCGCCCGCCCGCCCGTCCGCCTGTCCGCCTGCCTGCCGACGACGGCTCGCGCCGCGCCGCATCTCCGGGAGCTGCCGAGAAGAGCGCACCGACGCACTCCTCCCGCCCGCCACACAAAATACCGCGCCCGGCGTAAATAGACCGCCACTGCATTAGAGGCGGAGATTAATGGAGGCGGCGGCCGCTCCAAATTAAACTCGCCGGGTATAGCTGCGGAGGCGATATTGAAACAGGGGACCGATGGCAGTTGAACCTGGTCCGCTCCCTGCACGAGCCTCCCGAAATGAAACCAGACAACGAGACGCTGGGAACCGCCTTCTCGCCAAGACTTTCGCATCAGTCGCCGACATATCTGAAAGGGTTCCCACAGACAGACAAACTGCTCACATTCCAAAATTTCTGATGGATTATAAAAAGCAGCCTTGCTTTAAGCAAAGCCAGCCGCGGAGTGCAACATTCCAGCTGGGCCGCCGTGGTTTGTTCTCACAGCTTCAACCAACGACATGGCATGGGGACGCCAGGGTTTCATGCCCAACCCGGACGCCTCCAATCAAAGAACCCGAATAATTACGAAGCACTTCATTTATGATAGGATATTATACACGCCAGAAACATAAGTTGACCGTACTAAGCCTAGCTCCGGCAAAGTCGCTTTTGTCAGCGCAACTTTGCAGACCGATAAACAGCATACCGATAAAGAGAGGCACATAATCAACATATTAACACTAACCTGCGCTCCACCAGAAACTACTACCCCAAGTCATTTCTTCTTTTCGGTCGAGCTGCATTCACTAACAATCTGCCCTTTGGGAGGAAACAGCAGACAAAAGCAAACATCTAGCTAGCTCCCTAGCAAGCAGAACATGGAGCGAAAAAGGACAGTTTACCCAAAAAGTCCTGTCACTTTCCTAGAACACATAACGACCGCTGTACCGTTTGGAACATGTTCGCATTTGAAGAAATCCAGGCAAAAGAATATCACCGCAAAGTTTGCATGAATTTGAAGTAAAATAAACGCATTGTAAATTCAATACGATGCTGGGCGTTACTCGTCCGCGTTCTCCGGTCTTAAACATCATCTCTGGACACTGGACGGTGTCCGTCCAGGTTGACCGGCCTTAGACAAACATCATCTGCGAAGTTATGTACCAAAAACATTTTACCTAAGCCGGAGTTGATACCTACGTCCTCTGCAAATGGGTAAATAGGGTGACAAAATACGACATGGGTTTATTTGTTGTTTGCTCCATGTCTTTTGCATCCATCTCGGCCAAAAAAGTCAATACATACGACTAGACACAAAGGCAACCATAAGGTTAACTTGGCATTCCTATTCACACGTATGGACGGCGACACAGCAGTGTTCATTACAGTACAAAATAATCACCCATCACTCACGACCCGAGCTGAATACAAGATACGTGATCCGCTATGCGAATTTTTTCATGCCGTTATTGTGCCTTCTTCAAGCCTTGCAATGTTGTCAGCGACTACAAGTCGGAAGTCGATGCCACGCGCCCGCCATCATGTGAACATTTTCCCAGTTGCTTAGTTACATTTACCGGGAACTGAAATATGCAACACGGGTGTTCGCCTTCAGCTGCGGGTATGTTATGAACCGTAATATATGTGAAGTTTACGAATGAATCATGTGGAAGCTTTAGTAACTAGCGTCACGATTGGAATAATTGTAACAGAAAATAAGTGTAAATGGCCCTTGACTGAAAGACAACGGGCATAACAATGCAAGGCATTTGTCAAACCACATATTCACAAGAACCAAAAACCAAACCAGCCGACACAAAAACGTAACACAACACTGACGCCCCAAAAGAGGAAGGCGTTTCCTGTAGAACATCCGCCAGCAGTACCAACAATCTTCTCCAAAACAACTCCAATAATCCGCAAGGTCGTAATGCTAATGTAGCAGGCAACACACTTATCTCCCGTCACGAAGCGAAAGATGGGATTCGCCAGTTCGCTGACATCACCCGGCACCAGGAAGGATGACTGCACCTCTTGAGCCCACCCCAATATCACGGGGGCCTTTCCAGCCGCCCAGCTGTCTTACCGGAGCGTTCATGACGGCCGCCTTCTGACCCGCCAGCGGGGCGCGCGAGGTGGACCGGCCGGCGCTCGACGGAGTTGACGAGCGCGGCCGCCAGAGCCGCGTCGCCGTCGACGACTGCCCGACGGTGGCGACGGCGACGGCGGCGCAGGTCACGTCGCCCGGCCGCCCATTGGCCGCGCACTGTGCGCGGCGCACGTCCGCCGGCGGACGGGGCACGGCCGGCCCGGACGGGGAAGAGGGCCGGCCCAAGGGGCACGCCCCCGCAGACAGGGCACGGCCGGCCCGGACACGGGAGAGGGCCGGCGAAAGAGGCACAAACCGTGGACAGGGCACGGCCGGCCCGGACACGGGAGAGGGCCGGCGAAAGGGGCACACCCCCCTTGGACAGGACACGGCCGGCTCGGACACGGGAGAAGGCCGGCCCAAATGGCACGCCCCTGCGGACAGGGAAGGCCAGTCCGGACACGGGAGAGGGAGGGAGGGAGAAAGGAAGGCCCTACGGGACACGCTCTTTGCAAGAGGACACGTCGCGGCCCCCGACAGACCACACAACACGAGTCGTAGACAACGGTCGGCGCACAACGTGCACTGCGGGGAGAGGGCGCAGGGATTCCTTCAAACACAGGGAGCTTGCGGAACATCGTGTACTCATATTCCCTGAGCTGATTTGGGCAAGACGGCGAACAGTTCGGAATCAGTGTTTGGCATTACAAAACCATCGAGCAGAAGCCATGCTGTATCGGTGAGTTTCCCCTACGCTGGGAAGGGATTAACGGGAGTGTTCGTCTTTGTATGGGGTTTTGAACTGAAATAGCCATCCTGAAGATCATTCTCTGCCGTCACAGTCCCGCCCTCCTTAAGACCTAAACCTTTCCAGCTTCTGACCTGCACGCTCACGAAAATGAAGTTGTTCGGGGATATTATTTCAAGGTCACCCATGCATCCATGACGCCAATATAACGTCATTCAAATATTCCCATTCTATTGGCCATGCGACCATCAAGGCCAATACAAACAAAATTGTCGAGTCGTTCATATCTGGAGTTTGTGAGTCCGATTTCCAGATGCAACGGCCGACAATCGGCTCTCAATCAATGTCGTGCAAGGTCCCATGACGAGATAAAAAAAAATGACGTATTAAGAAGCAGATTTACTAAACAGAAAAACTGTGTTGTGTAGGGCAGCCTTCACGACTTAAAGGTTTACCAATAGTTATAAGTGAGCTTAATTTATCATATCTGATGCTTGCTTCAATATCTTCGAATGCGGAACATTCCCTTTGAACAGTACGGCCGGATGACCGACCAGACCACCAGACCAGACTGGACCAGACCAGACCGACCGAACAGAGGCCAGCTGGCCCGACTAGCTGGAGACCAGACATCAGTCTGAACCTTCAGGAATGTGCTGCCCCCGATTGGCGAACGCGAGACTGGCACTCGTCCTCCAAAAAAAAATCATTTGGAAAGATGCCTTCTCGTTGTGGAACGACCTCGCGCATGAGCACGGAAGCCGTGAAAATCCTCCGTAGGTTCGCTGTTCTACTAGAGGGTACGCATTTTCCCTACACCACGTAGCAATGACGTTGTTTCTGCCGACGGCAAAACGGGCGCCGGCTGCACCAACCCGTCCGCAGTGTACCTCGGGAAGACCGAGACGCTGTGATCGGCAGCGGCTGACACCACTTGACCAATCCCGTCCCATCTGCCAAGCATTGCAGCGATGAAGATGCTTTATTCACCAAGTGAACACATGTGTAACAATACCTGAGGTGAGATTTTCTCTGCTGTTCCCTGTGTTTTGAGCCAAATATTGGTGCACATTTTTAGATTCTTCTATTTCGTACTCGAGAATTGTCCACTCGGTCTGATGGTGCTATGACATTGAATACAGTAAGTCTTCAAACGGCCAGGTTAAAGGGAACGTTCTACGTTTATATACGGTTTTGAACTGAAGTAGCTATCTTGAGGGCCTTTTGATGCAGTTCACGGCCATGCCCTTTTTAAGACCCAAGGCCCTCTGGTTCCTCAGTTAAACGCTCGTAAAAGTGGCAAAGGTTTATTGAGAGACTATTTCAAGGCTACCTCCGCAAAGATGATGTCACAAAAACGTCATACGATTGCCGTGATATTACAAGCTGCTTTCTGTTTATGGCCAAAAACAGCACGGCCGCTGCTACATTCGCAAAAGCGATGATGCGGCACATATGATACAATCCGAGGAAGGTGATTGGCTGTTAGTAAGATTTTGCTGCTGAATGCGTGTCGCGAACGTAAGCGTGAGCACTTTCGGGTTGCGCGGCACTCCTCGTTAACGGGGCGTTTTTGCCTTATATCAGGGCCACGGGCCAGTCATAAAAAAGAACGCCACTGTCTGAAAAAGACGACACCGAAAAAAGGAATGACGCTCTCCCGAATGTCTGAAAAAGAAGACGTGACGGCAACTCTGTCTTTTTTCTCCTGTTGGTGTTTGTTCTTCTCCTACTCACGTATTCTTTACGGACAGCCTGGTTGGCGTCGTGTGCACCGGAGCGAAGAATCTTGCACGGGTTTATGGGTTAGCTGGGCATTGTAAAATTAGGGAAACATTAGTGATTTTATACATATATATATTGCTTAAATTGAGCACATGTTGCACGACAAACTTAAATATGGAACAAACAATTGTGCCCTTCAAGTCCAACCTCTTGAGCTGTATTACCATGAACCGCTCTTGGGACTTTGTTTGGAAGGGAGCTCACGATGCTATGACCGGAAACCTGTGCGGGAATTGAGAGAAGACAATTTGATAGTCCCGGGAGCTGTGCAAGTGCGGAGTCACACTTAGTTTACAAAAGTGTGAATCAGGCGCTTGAAATGGGTGTGATCACTGGTGGTGCGTGCCAGTGACTTGTATTGATCGTGTGCGTGCGGGGTTTGTACTGCTGAGAGAAAGCCTTGTTTTGGTGTTCTTTAAATCTACTGACTCTCAATAAAATGTGATATATCGATGCCAGCCTCTATCCTGATGTTCGTGTTTGAACAGGACAAGGTGGTGACGCTCGTAAACTTTAACAAACACTAGCACCTATGTTGCAGGCGTGTGCAAAGGCAATTTCCTACCTGATTATGATCTTGCCGACTTTTCGAACCTAACGAAGCATTGCAGAATGTAATTAATCCATTGCACGCCATTATACCTGCAATTCATTTTGGCAATAGGACCTGGTCTGCGCAGCTCATTAATGCACATGCTTGGTATAAGCTCACATGACACAGCTTTGCGGAATTGTCTTTCCCGTAAGACTCCTGAATTTTGTATGCAGGCAAGCATGGCTTATGAGCCATCAATGTTATAGTCACTGCAACTTGTGAGATGCTGGGTGCTAAGAAAGGAGAAGTAGAGCTGTTGATTTCTTGGATAGCACGTGACAATATTTTCATCATGAGCCTTGTGTGCATCAGCAGCTTCACCACTTCCTTGCATTTCGCCGATCTAACCATGTCTACATGCACTTGTCATGTCTCCAGTTGTGCAAGGTCAGCAGGTTGCAGTAGCATTTCACATGTAATATTTTCTTGTTATGCATATGTTATTACTTGCGTGAACAACATTTTTGAACAAAGCAGCCTGATGGCTGCAGCATGTTGCATGACTGTGGAAGCAGAAGACTTGTTCCCATCTTTGTCACCAACGTTTTGTGTATTTCCAAAACAGGCTGGGCAAGTTATGTCACTTATTGGTTGTGCGCTTTGCTGAAAATGATTTATATGTTGCATCATGTGTTTTTAGTAAGGCACATGCCACATGCGGAGTTGACAAAAGAATGCATGCTTGGCCAATCTTTTCATGATGGAATTTATTATGAAAGCAGCGGGGATTGCAATACAAAAACTATATCATTGTTCATTATGCCATGCCACAGTACAGCACTGAGGCAGTGCCACGACGACACTGCTGACATGTGCTATTCCACAATGTGGCGCATCGGTTGACTACTCGATGTCAAACCTATGAGATAACAGCTTATAATTTATTAATGACTCGTAATAACTGATTTGACGACGCCAAAGGACTATCAACAGCAAGAATACTCTCGCACCGCAATGGTTATATCAGGGTTCACTAGTAATTGCATAAATAATACTAAGCAAAAAAAAAACAGTTTTGGTAGCTCAACTTTGCCATCTTTGAGATAGAACTAACAACGTTTTGGCAATCAATTCATGGCAATGTTACACACTTCATTTTTGCATGCAACTGCATTTCCAGTCACAAATAGCAAAAAAGTAACTACTGTACATATCACATATCAATGTCAGGACTACAGCACTGCAGGCAAGGATGAGTCGACAATACGGTATTCACGTTCTCAATGGTCCTTGGGAGGTTCCGGTACGCTTTTCATAACAGTTTTCAAAGCATATCGTGCTTTGATATTAATAATCTGCACCACAAACTGGCGATCGCTACGGTGTCTATGTCAACCAGCCCACCAAAGATTCTCTTATGACCAGTATCAAGACAAAAAATCCACAAACAAACCATTCACTAACCCGCCGCCCAACACAGCGCCCGCGACGGAAATGGATTATTGACGTCAGCTTTCGTGCGTTTCGAGGTGTTCTTTAGGTCTGGCTGCCACATGCTGCCAGGTGCTGCTGTAGCCACAAAACCATTCTATTGCACCATCATACAGTAACGTAATGGGGCGCACTTTAGGCGCAATTTTAGTGCATTTTAGCGCATTTCCCTAGACCGCGCCTCCGTGGTCTAGGGGAAAGATGCTGGGCTCGTAATCCAGCGGCACTGGGTACGAGACCTCCGCAGTCCTGTCTGCCAAAAGGGCGGAGGCAAAATTATTCGTAAAACTGGACGGCACGACTCAGTGGCGGATCCAGAGGGAGGAGGGCCACGGGGCCATGCCCTCCCCCCCTCCCCCTTGGGCCCCGAAGGGGCCCATTGGCTCCGTGGGGGCCCATCGCCGGCCGAACAGGTGCCGTTTTTTAACACAAAACGCAACAAAACTGGATATCTCTGGTCTTCCCAGACGACCAAGAACAGTTGCAAGCGAAAGTGAAGGGCCTATAAGAAGTAAAAAAAAAAATTCATGATTAGAAAAGCCGTGAACTGAAAATTTTCAGCCTCATTACACTGTCTAAGAGGCCCATGCTCTTTCTGAGAGACCTATATGCCCACTTGCAGGATCACAGTGTGTGTCTGTGTCTGAGTCTGTGTCTGTGTCTGTGTCTGTGTCTGTGTCTGTGTCTGTATCTGTGCCTGTGTCTGTGCTTGTGCCTGTGTCTGTGCCTGTGTCTGTGTCTGTGTCTTTGTCTGTGCTTGTGTCTGTGTGTGGCGGGCACCGCGGGGAATCGAACCCCGTACCTCTGGTTTCCCAGACGCGCAGCGGTTAACGCAGACGCGTCAACCACTCCACCACCGGCACCCCTCATTTCGATAGTTAAGGAGCATTCCACGTTGGTCTTTATTTCGTTGTATTTCCTCGGGGGGCCTTGCGCTGTTGTTGGGGCCCTACCTGTTAGCGTGCCGGGGCACCCTTGTCAATCACGGGCCCTTCCACGTGTTCTTTCCATTCGCCAGAAAGGCTCCGTGGGCTATAGCCGGGGTCCTATATCTTAACCTGCCGGGATATTCTCGGTCGCTCAGGGGTCCGTTACGTGGGTCTCAGTTAACCTACCGACACACTTGTGATATGTCCATGGGCCCTCTTTATTGGCCTAGGGCGCTTCTAATTCTCTGTCGCATGCTTAGGGCCCTGTACTCTTGTCGGGGGCCCATCTCATGGCCTGCTTGGGCACACCAGTTGTTCGGGGATCCCTCACACTGGGTTTTAGGTGCCTCTATTCGCAATGGGGGGCCCTATATCTTTATCTTAGCCTGCCGGGATATTCTCGGTCGCTCAGCGGTCCCTTACGTGGGTCTCAGTTAACCTACCGACACACTTGCGATATTACTTTTGCTAACAATGGGCCCCCTGTCAGATAGCCCCCCCCCCCCTTGGAGGGAGGGGGCTATCTGACAACCTGCTCGGACACATTCAGTCGTTCGGGGGCCCTCTACATTGAGTATTGGGCACGTGCTATTTCAATGGGGCCCTATGCGCTTGTCGTCCCCCCCCCCCCCCCTTGTTCGCCTCTTCGGCCACACTGAATTGCTCGGGAGGCCCTGCATATTGTTTTTATGTTTGAACCTAGAGCCCTCTACTCCTATCGGAGTATTCTGATAACCTGCTTGGGTACACTCCATCTTTCGGGGGCCCTCCGCGACGGGTTTTGGGCACATCTTATTTGAATGGAAGTCCTTACGCTCCTGCCGGGGCCCATTCTGATAAGATGCTCGGGCCCATTCAATCGTGGGGGACCTCTACGTATGGTTTTAAGTGCTTCTTTTTTGAATGGAGAGTCCTCCGCGTTTTCCAAGGACCCTATCTGTTAACCTGCTCTGGCGCACTGGATTATTCGGGACCTTCTACATCGCATCGTAGGTATGTCATATTTGAACGGAAGACCGTATGCTCTTGCCGGGGCTCCCACTGGAAACCTGCTCGGGCACGCTCGAATATCCGGGAGCCCTTCACATACTGTCTTGGGCACTTCCTGTCTGAACGGAGGGCCATACATACTTGTCAGGGACCTGTACATTGGGTCCTGGTGTTTGAATTTAGGGCCCTACATTCCTGTCTGGGTAACCTGATAATCTGCTCGGTATGGTCCATATTTCCGGGGCCCTCCGCAGTGGGTCTTGGGCACTTTTTATTTGAGTGGAGGGTCCTACGTTCTTCTTGAGCCCTTTCTGATAAGCTGCTCCGGCACATTCTATCGTTCTGGGGCCATTCACAAAGTTCTTCGGTGCTTCCCATTCGAATGGATAGCCCTACTCTCTTGTTGGGGGCCCTATTTGTTAGCCTGCTCAGGCACACACGATCATTCCGGGGCGCTCTTCATTGGGCTTTGGGTATTTCCTCTTTGGGTGGAGGTCCCTACGCTCTTGACGGGGGCCCTATATGTTAACCTGTTCCGACGCACTGGATTATTCGGGGTCCTCTGCATTGGGTCTTGAATACTTCCTATTTGAGTGGAGGGCCCCACGCTCTTTTTGGGAACCTTATCTGTTAGCCTGCTCGGGCACACTCGATCATTCGGGGGGCCCTCTGCATTAGGTTTTGGATAGGTCCTATTTGAATGGAGGGCTCTACGCTCTTGATGGGGGGCCCCATATGTTAACCTGCTCGGGCGCACTTGATCGTTCAGAGCCCTACACATTGTGTCGTGAGCATTTCTTTTTGAATGAATAGCCCTATGTTCTTGGCGGGCCCCATCTATTAAGCTGCGCTCGGGCCGGTGGCATATGGAGGGGGGGGGGGGGGGGTGAGAGGCCACGGGACCGTGCCCAGTGGACCATGCCAAGGGGACCTAAAGGCTCCGAAGGGGCCCATAACTGGCCGAACGGACGCAGTTTTCTCACCACAAAAACAACAAAATTGGAAGTCTTTGCGCCTACAGACGACCAAGAACAATTGTTAGCAAAAGTAAAGAGTTCATAAGCAGACCAAGTTCATTTTTTGCTGATTGATAGGTGTTGCTTGAGGGAAATTTTGAAGCTGATTACGCTATTGGTTTCCTGACCCTAAATGCCCACATGCCGTGTCGGTCTGATCGCTAAGGAGCTTTCCATGCTGCCCTTGATCTCTTTGCATTTTCCCGTAGGGCCCAATGTGCCCTATGTGTTGGGACCCTATCTGGCTCCATGTCTTAGCACTGTTGATCGATCAGGTTTTCCTCCGTGGATTGTCCCAATTCGCCCGAAAGGCCCTTTCCGCTTTTTCCAGGCCCCATGTGCCAGGGTACACTCAGTTGCACAGGGGCCTTTCATTTAAGTCTCGGGTTCTTCCTACTTGCTTGGAGGACCTTGTGCTGTTGCTAAGGCTTTTATAAGGTAAGGCATAGAGACACTCGATGCTCAGGGGCCATCTACTTTGATCAAGGGCTGTGTCCCTTTAGTCTCATTTCACAGATCCCACAGATCCCACAGACCCCACATCCCACATTCATGGTCTTGGATAATTCCCCTTCGCTCGGGGGTTCTGTGCTCTGGAAGGGGCTTTATATGTCAGCCCGCCGAGGCACTACCGGTCGTTCACGGCGCCACCACGTTGGTCTTGGGTTGTTTTTGCTTGCTCTGCGGACCCTATACTTGTTGACGGGAGCCACTTTGTTGGCCTCCTGCGGCACCCATGATCGCTCAGGTTTCGTCCCTATTGGCCTTGGTGCCTTCGCCTCAGAGCAGCTGTCGAATATGCGCTGATGACTTTTTACGCGCAATTACCGAACGCAATTTGACATGCCGCCGACGTCGCATGTGTCATTTTCGTTAGCTATTGGGTGTGCGACATATATTATACTAGTACATCACGTTCTTAACATACTTCGAATGCTAGGATATGTTGCACTCCGTTATAACAGAGGAACAATTCTGCATTAGTCGTCAGCCATCAACTGATTACATCGCCCAGCCGGCTAGCCGTTAAAAAAACATAAATAAGCTAAGAAACAAGTCCATGCTTGGTCTTGATGGATGATAGCAGCTAACTCAAGCTTATTTTGTTCTGAAACATTTAGGCTCAAAATCACAGCATTTAACATGACCTGTAGAAAGTGAGTCAGTTCTATGTGCGTGCATGCATAGCACGCCTCCTTTATGAGGCCATGCACAGGAAAATGGGCCTCTGTAGTTATGAAATAAATAAATAAATAAATACATCCATACATACATACATATATACATACATGCATACATACATGCATACAAACATGCATGCATAGATACATACATATCCATCACATACAGGTTGTCTTAAAATGTAATGAAAAAAATGCAAGGATGTTTTTTTGGAAGGGGGCCCCAAACTCCAGGGGCCCCACTACATTGCATGCCCCCTTGACAAAATCCTGGATCCACTCCTGGCACAAATTGGGTGGAGAGTTTGGGGTACACACAAGCTATGCTTAGTGGGTACTCTGAACCCAAAGTTACCCATGCAAACCATTAAGATTTTTTTGTAATTAAAAATTAAAAATTACAAACTTTGAACTTGTGCTCCTTGGGTAGTTTTTGAAGCTTGAAGGCTTGCCAATAATAGCAAGTAAGCCTTTCCAGTCATATCTGATGTTTATCTCAATGTCTTCAAATGTGGAACATTCCCTTTAACAAGCTTTGCCTGGGTCATGTTGGTGTCTGAGGTAAAGGTCAAGGTCACATCAGGTCAAATTATGATTAATCTCCTGTTTGATCTGTTTTTTTGCATGATGACCATTGAACCTATCTTTGAGTGGACTCATCATATTATCATGCTATCAGGACTGCATAAAAACAATGTTTCACCAGCACCCAAAGGAGTTTGACACAGGTCAGCAGATGTTTGGCTGTTCTCTTGGAACAGGGAAGCATATTTGCCCACCAGTTATTTTCCTTTCTGTCTGGCAGCAGGCATGAATGTTGTCATACATTTTTTCACAACACCTTAAGTTCAGTATTGCCTAGGTCTGATCAATGGAGACCTTTCTCAGGTCACATTATTATGTCTGGATAAGAATGCAGTGTTGGCTGAAGGAGGGTCTCAGGTTAACAGTTAACAAACAACAAACACAACTACACATGAATCAGGTCACAACATCATGCACAAACAGGTCACTATCCCAATATGCTTTGATTACACATATCTGGGCTATCATCTTCATCCTGATTGGCAGAATCTATGTGATATAGATGTTAGCACAATAAGCAAAACCAATAATCTACATTCAGGTCAAAGTCCATGTGTTATGCTATTATCTAATGCTTCCAGGCATCAATCATTCCATAAACTGCTTCAAGTGATCAGTATACTTTGTAGATATAACTGGCACAAAGGTTCAAAGCAAATTACTACATAATCCCAGTAATGGTGCATAATGCTTCAAAATGCACACCTGGCCAAGTTGGCAATATGTGCCAGAGTACAGTCCAAAATATATCTATATTATGGATGCCATCATATCCTGATCAGGGGTCCAGACAGTCTACATATATAATGCTCCCAAACAAGGAGAACCTGGGAAACTCTTAGCTGCACCTCTGGACCTTAGTGACCTTTGTCACAGTTTCAGAGGTCAGCAAAGTGTGCTGTTGGATGACAGGCCAGTAAAACCAATGATGAAAACAAAAATGTAAATATGTTAGAAAGGGTAGTGTTATTGTGGGTGGTAGAGTATACCCAGGAGATATTATAGTCCCCCATGAAATCCATAGCTGGACACACATCTTAGTGCAGCCATGTAGACCAGCATGCTATGAAGAAGTGTGTACATCATCCGCATTAAATTTCAAGATATTGCATTACTTTCTTGCAACATACCAGGTAATTTGGCCCATCCATTTAACTTAAGTTATTTTAGGTTAAGCTGTTTCAGCTTCATGAACACATTTTTTAAAAGTTTTGCATAAGATTTGAAGGCTGACTCACTATGTGCCGGTGGATACTATCAATTATTGTCATTTCCGGTACGCAGATAGGCAGGCATATGACCCAAAACGCATCAAAGATCAATAATACTGAAAATATACTCCAGCACGGAGTGGTCAAGGATACCAGCTTCAAGGAATATCAACTAAAATCGTGGACCACCGAAACGTCAATACAGAACAATGAAAGCATTTCTCTCAATTACCTACCTGAGAACCCTATATGTACCTCGTCTTCTGAAGATGGCGGCGATGGTTCCGCCAGATTGCTTAAAAAGCGAACGCACTTTTCCTGGGGCCTTGACTTTGCACCACTAGCTCAAAAACACCACTCCCAGTCACATCCCCCGCTCCTCTCCCGGTACTTCTCAGTGCTGTCTCGCCCTAGATCTTTCTTCGCCATTCCACGCACGCTGTGCCAAACAAACTTTCTAAGAAGATTGTTTCTGAGTAGTCCATATGTTCGAAACACGGAATAAGCTGCATATGCCACATTCTATCGGCGATATGATTGCTAGAAATGTTTGTACGCTGTATTTGATTGGCCAACAGCAAACTCTTTTCAGCTGTTTTTTTATTTTGATCTCATTTCGTGTCCGGTGCTTCTGGCGCATATTGTGCGTTGCATTTCCCGCAAAGTATGGAAGCAAGACGCCTCTAAACTCTTAACATAGGGCTGTGAAAAAGCACGCCTAAGCTCAAGAAATTCGTGCGATCTAAGGGAAATAAGCTAGACTATAATTTGTTTGATGTTACATCCAGAAACAAAAATCGAACACTTTTCTTAACACGGGTCACACAAGTGCTCTTCTATCGCATTATGACAAAATATTTTGAGCCAAGCACTAACGTTTGGAAATATTTGGCGTCAACGTTATGGTGACGTTTGGAAAGGCATGAGTTAAAAAACCTCTCTTCTGGAGTATGCTATCCCTTTTCAGTTGGACAGCTCCAGTGCCCCAACCATGAGAAAAAGTTTTTTTTCAAACTCGGGAAGAAACCTGATTTTGCGTAGCTCGAAGGACCTCTTGGAACCTACGCTTAAGGGCCCGAAAGGCCGGCAGAAGGTCGTGTTCAGGGACCCCAGTCTGTATGACCAGGCCCTTCAATACCAACCAGTTGGCCGTGCACGCTGAGCAGGGGCCTCTGAGTCCATAATCGCATATTGTTGGTCAGACACCACCAGTAACGCACAGACAGAACTATGCGTTTTTTTTCGCTGCAAGATTTGGGAGCGTGGATGTTCAAAACTGCGTTGCGTAACGTTTATCACCAATCAATTCAGGCTGAATGTTACACATTTCCAGACAAACATGGTTTGACCATGCTAATACAATTTGCTGACCCATTTCGATCGACAATCTACATTCGCGAGTTGCTCAATATCTCGGTAGAACCTAGCTCAAAGCTCTGGCGATGCTTCTGAGTTTTATCGGCATAGGAATAGTTCACTGCGCAATTGTGAAATGAAGAGCGCCGGCGGTGTCCAAGTAAAGAGAATGTTCCACATTTGAATGGGGTCAGCAGAGGGTCACAAGGGGCGTGTGCTCCTTAGGGCAGGACGGAACTGAACGAACACTCGCGACCGATGATTGACTGAAAAGATCGCGAGTTTGTCCGGTTACGACGGTTTGCGTTCGCCGGGGGTGTACTGGCCACGTGGGCAGTGCGTCGGCCTGCCGCGTGGGAAGCCCAGGCTTGAATGTTGGTTGTATCACTGCCTCTGAGCGCTTACATGGCACATGCAGTCTCTAGCGCTCCATCAAAGGGGCGTGGCGACGTGGGTCGCGTTCTCATTTACATATGAAAAAATGCGTAAACGTGCGTATTGGACAACATGGACGCTGTCATCCACACAGAGGATAATGCCATTTGAAAAGGGGAATCGAGGGCGCTGCCCTGACACATACCTTCATGATACATTTGTGGTTACAAACGTTAGGTGTTGCGATCATTCCCCGATTCTTGTGGTCCGCGGCAGGGGCGAAGTTTCCCAAAAATAACTGGGGGGAGAGAGAGAGAGAGAAGGAGGGGGGAGAAGGTGAAAGAATGACGAGAAGTACCCTAAGGCTTGCCAGTAAATTGTTTTTTCCCCGGAGGATAGCCTACTTTCCAGAGTTGGAGGGGAGGGCTGGAGCCCTCATTTAAAAAGAAAGCCAAACTTAACTAAATTTAACTTTACCACTGGACCACGGTGTTTTTGGGTGAATGCTACTTTCAGCCTTCGGCTGCGAAGATAGCCTTTAAAACAGTGAAATCAAACGCTAAGAAGAAACGACTTGCAAACGCTTCTCATCATTCACAACATTAAAATGTGTGGCCGAATCCAATAGCCGTGAAATTTTACTTTCATCTATAACACGAAAACTATATCACTCGCGGTCTTAAAAGTTGCTTCGCGTGAGTGATGTTTACGAAATCCGTGCTCTATGTCACATCAAAGGGCGACCGCATCGCCGCAGGATTTCGAGTCAATCGTATGACGACGGGCAGAGTACAGGTTTTCAAGCCATACCGGCTGGACCATAAATTGTTTAGAATGTACTCGGAGTAGAAGTGATGGTGTGTCTGGTGTGGTAATTTCAGCTCTGGTAGTCGTCGCAGCAGTCGGTTCATGACATCTGGGTCGATATCTTAGAAAATTTTCGGAGTATAAGTGATGGTGTATCCGGTGAGATAGTTCCCGCTCTGGCAGTCGTCACAGCAGCCGGCTCTGGGTCGATATGTGTGTATATACAGAGAGAGAGAGAGAGAGAGAGAGAGAGAGAGAGAGAGAGAGAGAGAGAGAGAGAGAGAGAGAGAGAGAGAGAGAGAGAGAGAGAGAGAGAGAGAGAGAGAGAGAGAGAGAGAGAGAGAGAGAGAGAGAGAGAGAGAGAGAGAGAGAGAGAGAGAGAGAGAGAGAGAGAGAGAGAGAGAGAGAGAGAGAGAGAGAGAGAGAGAGAGAGAGAGAGAGAGAGAGAGAGAGAGAGAGAGAGAGAGAGAGAGAGAGAAGGAGAGAGAGAGAGAGGAGAGAGAGAGAGAGAGAGAGAGAGAGAGAGATGAGAGAGAGAGAGAGAGAGAGAGAGAGAGAGAGAGAGAGAGAGAGAGAGAGAGAGAGAGGAGAGAGAGAGAGAGAGAGAGAGGAGAAGATGGAGAGAGAGAGAGGAGAAGAGAGAAGAGAGAGAGAGAAGAGTGAGAGGAGAGAGAGAGAGAGAGAGAGAGAGAGAGAGAGAGAGAGAGCGAGAGAGAGAGAGAGAGAGAGGAGAGAGAGAGGAGGAGAGAGGAGAGAGAGAAGAGAGAGAGAGAGAGAGAGAGAGAGAGAGAGAGAGAGAGAGAGAGAGAAAGAGAGAGGAGAGAGAGAGAGAGAGAGAGAGAGAGAGAGAGAGAGAGAGAGGAGAGAGAGAGAGAGAGAGAGAGAGCAAGAGAGGAAGAGAGAGAGAGAGAGAGAGAGAGAGAGAGAGAGATGAGAGAGAGAGAGAGGAGAGAGTCGAGATGATGAGAAGTAGTCAGAGAGAGAGGAGAGAGAGAGAGAGATGAGTATGTATACAGAGAGAGAGAGAGAGAGAGAGAGAGAGAGAGAGAGAGAGAGAGAGAGAGAGAGAGAGAGAGAGAGAGAGAGAGAGAGAGAGAGAGAGAGAGAGAGAGAGAGAGAGAGAGAGAGAGAGAGAGAGAGAGTTTCTTGGGAAGTGTTCCTCGCTAGCGATGATCAGCCATGTGCGTGCACGTATGTTGCTTCGGCCTGCCTGTCAGATTTTTTTGCGGATGTCGTCGTGGCTGTTGTGACGGATGCCTGGTTCTGCCAGCTGATTCAGCTACTCGTAGCGTTGATGGTCGCCCCATATGTTTATCTCCATTCGGCTAGCTCAGCGCGGAACGCTTGCCCTCGGATTGAGTCCGCCCGCGGCGCAGCATGGCTTCCAATCGATGACCAGTCGCTGACCAGTCGCTCTCTGACCCTTACTGGAATGGTCTCCGGCCGCTGGCAACGTTCACACGGAAGGCCAGGGGACTTCAGGGGGGCCGTACAGAACATGCCGTGCCGTGTGGTACTTTCACTTTCGCCACAACATTCTGCTGCTAAACTGATATTTTACGATGGGATGGTGGGGTGAAGGCTCACGCAACAAACATTGATTAGCTTGGGCTTGCTCTCAGAAATAAATCAAATCAAACGGTTCGGTCCACTGCATCACGGCATGACATGAGCTCTCTCATTGAGTCGGCGACTGCAGGTGCTGATTGGTTGCGGAGTTCCATGGTTTTTACTGCAATGATGTCGTGTAAGACGGCGAGAATGCGGCCCACCGGGAAATCAGTCTGCCCACCAAGATGATCGCGGGCAACAATCGGGTTCCGGTCGAGATCACGACCATGAGTCTGAGCTGGAAGTCCCTGATCCAGCATCGGTTCCAAAAGGTGTTGGTCGGTTGTTTGCATTGGGAAATGTGCGGAAGAGTTTTTTTTTCCAACTATCATCCTCGTTTGCAGTGTTGGTGTATTCACAGCGTTTCGGCCCGTTCACTCTCCGGCCTTCGGGAGGTGATATTGGTTTGGTCCTGAGGAGGCTTGGAAGATGTTTCCTTTCAATCACGTATGCGCCACAATCCGGATGCTCTCCTCGTCCTTGATGAGATTTTAGCGGAGGTGTTCTGACGGCGAATCTACCGCTCTACCAAATGAGTAGTCTTTTCCGGTTAATTCAGTCGGTAGAGCGCTTGACATACAATCAGAGGAGAACTCCGGCTGCGATCACAGCAATTCCGAAAAAGTGGCTCGTGACGCATACATGACTAAATTAAACCTTTTTCCATTTTTGTTCAAGACCCATTAACACCTGACAATGGCCAGGAAATCGATTGCCCGAAACGTTGCGCATATACCGACACACTGTAACGGGACGATAGGCCCCGTACATTGCGTTAAATATTACACCATCATACCAATGTATTAAGATGTACTATTTCTAAATTGTTTTATGCTATAATGCTTTTGTATTTACTTTTATTTCAACACGCGCCCGGCTGGCCGGTTGGATACCCTGCGCTCGGGTGGGGTGTCGATTCGACCCACCTGAGATCTCAGGTATTAAGAGAGCTAGAGACACAAAATTTACATAGTGTGTTGGCTTGTACGTGGCCTCACTTAACTCAAAGTTTGAGGTTACCTTGTCCCGACCTTCCGGTCAAATAAGGTCAAACAAGGTCAAACTCCGGGTTGGTCTCAAAAGGACCCCTAGAACCTAGATAACGGTTCTAAGCAAAAGGTCACATGCTCATTTCACGTCAGTGACCTTGTTTGACCTTAAGGAGTTCATGGTGAGCAAATTCATGCAAGACTGTTTTGAGTTTTGCATTTGAATAAACGGCAAAGATTACGCTAGGCAGCATGTTCCTACAAACAAAATGTTGAACAGGGCTACTCTAGGTCAGTGACCTATTGTGACCTTAAAGAGGTTTATGGAAGGTGTATAATGAGGTTCCTGCTATCAATGAATTTGAAATGAGCACCAGAAACTATCCCATACAGAAAGCTCTAGATTAATAAAAACATGCTGGTTTTGACCTTGGTCTGACCTTTACACCTGACTCTAGGTCAATGTAATTTGTTTATGTAACTCTTGTGTTGCCTGAGAAAATATCCCATAGATGTATGGCTTCGCCTAACACTCCGTTGTTGGATCAGATTGAACGATTTCCTAGAAATTGCCTTCGCTGAAACCATGGCCTGACTTTGACATGCCATAGGTTAGCGGCCTTACAAGGTACGTCTAAATTTGTTATTTCAGACGATCCGCTATTCAAATGTCTACAGCCCTGTAAACAAATTGGCGCGGCAACGCTGCAGTGTTCGGAAACTATTCCGGAAAAACCTTTGGAAGGGCCAATTTGACCCACCCCCACTCCCACCCGAGCGCGTGTTAAGTCCCCGTTAAGTGCGCAAGCTATTTTCGCATTCGTGAGCACAAGATAAGTTCGGGGAGCGAAGTGGCATCACTCCACACCAGAGCGTGCGCCGGCTCCCGGCTGGCTTGTAAAGCTTAAACCCAGGGTGGGGGCCACATGATCAGCAGGTGGCGCCACTATCTGCGGTAATCAGCGGCTGAATGTGTATATCCGCAGATCCGGCGGAGGCAGGCCGGAGCGGCTCCTTCCATGTTTGGCACGTCACAGATCTGGCGGAGGCAGGCCGGAGCGGCTCCTTCCACGTTTGGCACGTCACGGTGAAAGTTTCCAGCTGAAATGACCAGGTCATGACGAGACTAGGATGTGCTGGATCTGACGAGAGGCCAACACGTGTAGGATCCGTGTCTCCAGCCCGGCGAGAGAGCAGGTGGCCTGGACGACGGAGAATGCAGCCTTGCGATGAATTCAACGCACTGGAACGGCCATTTCAACCGCCATGTACCGTTGGCACGCTTGCATAAGCCATCGCGATACTGGACTCTGGGTGGCTTCTCTATCCTGGACCTCTTCTTTATCCTGGACCACTGCTCCATCCTGGACCACTTCTCTATCCTGGACCACTTCAGGTGTGGACTCGTCATGCGCCACCACAGTGATCTCAAAGTCCCGGCACTCCTTCTACCACTGAGGACTATGTCGATCCATGACAGATTACCGATCGGCATGGAGCTAGGACTGAGGCGGGCAACGCTAACAAGCATAACATCACAGCCCGAGTTTGCAATCACCGCCGGCTTTTGTCTAAATTCAAGTTGTTTAGGCTGATTGGCTGGACATGTCCGTTTTTACATTTAGGTGGATGGGATTGGTTCTTGTTTCAAGATGTGATCATCGTCGACCCCCAGAGTGAAAGGTGGGCGTAGTAACCCCGGTGTGGAGGTGGGCATGGGCCACCGACTTTCCATAAAATCTTGACGTTGACGTTCCTTGTGACACTCTGAGGGAGTTGACTTCCAAGGCGGGCTTGGTCCTCTTGCTTTAGGGACCGTTCCTTCTCCACTGTGCCGGGATGCTCTCCACGTACTTCGGGTCAAGACAACGCGGCTCGAGAAGCCGCGCTGGAGGTGGTTCATGGGGACGAAGTAGCAAATAGAGGTCGCTGAGGTAATGGGTCCAAGCAACCACCAAGGAATCCCGCGACATCCCAGCGACTTTTGAGCCGGCCAAACGACTCAGACACGTGACTGGAGCAGTCCGGCCCTCACATTCCGCCGTGACTGGAGCAGCCCGGCCCACACATCCCGCCGTGACTGGAGCAGTCCGGTCCAGACATCCCGCCGTGACTGGAGCAGTCCGGTCCAGACATCCCGCCGTAAATGGAGCAGTCCAGCCCAGACACCCCGCCATGACTGGAGCAGTCCGGTCCAGACATCCCGCCGTGACTGGAGCAGTCCGGCCCAGGCATCCCGTCGCGACTGGAGCAGTCCGGTCGAGATATCCCGCCGTGACTGGAGCAGTCCGGCCCACACATCCTGTCGTATATCACTCAGGATTGTTGTTGCTTGATGGAAGGCCGCAGGCTTTATGAAACCCCAGCTATGGAAGTCCGTATAATTTTTGAACGATGTTTCCCTTATTCCACCTTTCAAGGCCCGATGTCAATGCGTTTGGCAAATAAATCTAGCGACCGTTCTAAACTTTAGAGAAAAGCGGAAAGCACTTGTTTCGCTGGTAAACGACAAACGTCAACGCTTGCGACCTTGGACTAAGGCCCAGGCGACGCGGTGGAGTATGAGATATCAGTGCATCATGCATCAAAGTACTGCTACATCAAGGGTCGCAAGCAATCGCAGTCGATGGCCTGTGCGCCGAGTGCCGGTGCGAAAACTACACGTGCCGGTACGTGGCACCGGTGGTTAGCACGGATGCAGAAACACATGCATCCTGCTCACACACACACACGCACACGCACACGCACACGCACACGCACACGCATACGCACACGCGCACACGCACACGCACACGCACACGCGCACACGCGCACACGCACACGCACACGCACACGCACACACACACCCGCAAGGGCACCGGCTTCGGCCGGTGTAGGGGACTAGCGCCCCCTCGGGTCCCAGCTCCGGAACGGGTGGACAGCGCAAGCTGTTCCTCTCAGGGCGTAGCGACCCTGCCGGTACGTGAGCTCCTGCTCCTTGTCCCGCCCGCTCCGCTTCCCATTACCCGTTCTCCGTCATCCGGCCCTATCACCACTCCTCATCCTCGTTTTATCGGGGTCGCCGTGCCCCCTCGCCCACCTCCCCGGGTTGATCGGATCCTGGTGGCTGAGGGGCGCGTCGTGCGGGCCAGTCACGGCGCGTCCCAACACTCCACTTTGGCCAGAATATTCGGGGGCGTGAGGGGCTCGCGGGGCCCCACACGCGTCTAGCGGCTTGTCACTCGCGTTGCGGTTGGGTGCTCCTTGCGGGTTTCCGCTTGGGGCACCTGGCCGCGCGCAGCGGCTTAAGGGGTCAAGGGGCGGCGGCGCTGAACCACGGTCAGGACGGGGAGGGGTCTCCCCGGTTACACCTGGCCGTGTGGGAGACGTCGTTCGCCCCGTATAGCACCGGGGTAGCCCTGGCGGTGACCACCTCCCGAGCGAGTGTTGGGTCGTCCTCCTGTTGGGCGCCGAGGTGGGTGGGGAGCCCCGGTGCCGAATGCTTGTAAAAAATTGCATGGCTTCTCAAAACCCAACAAGCGCCCGGCCTCCGAAAGGAGGTCGGACAGCGCTGAGGCCCAGGTGCGAGGGGGATTCGCCCCCCCCCCCCCCTTGTCCCCGGATTCTGATCTTCTCCAGCGGAGATATAAAGCTTTCCACCCTGTCACCGTTCCAACGACGCAACGGCTGTGACAAATTTGGAGACATCACGAGGTGTGACAAGCTGAGGGATGGCAACATCGAGATAGAGTTTGCCAGTGGTCTGGAGGCCAAGCGTGCATTAGAAGCGAAGGAGTTCATTTATAGTATTCGTGATGAGAACGGGAAACATGACAAAACCGTATCTTTGATAGTAACACCACACAGCACAAAAACTCATCTAGAGGCGTCGTAAATTGTGTTGACCTCCGTGATGTAAGTGAGAGTGAAATCGTCGAGGACCTTTCGGAGTTCGGCGTAACCGCCGCGCGTAGAATCCTGGTTAGGAGAGGAGAACTGAACACTACCAACAACATCATTCTCACTTTCAATCGTCCGGATCTACCTTCAGATATCCGTGTGGGCTACGCCCGCGTGAAAGTCCGTCCTTTTGTTCCCAACCCAATGCGTGGTTTCCAATGTCAACGGTTCGGCCATACAAAACCCCATTGTCGCAATAATCCAGTATGCAGCAAGTGTTCATCCACCACCCACCTGAGTGACAACTGCGCTGCTGACCAGCCTTATTGCGTCAACTGTGGTAAGGACCAAACACCACACACTGTGTTTGACCCTTCATGTCCAGCGTTCGTCAGAGAAAAGGGGGTACTTTCGCTAAAAACGTCCAAAAGCATATCTTTCCGAGAGGCCAGAGATCTGTATGACGCGAGTCATCCTAAGCTCTCGTATGCATCGAAAGTAAAAACTATCTTGCCGCACAACAACATCATCGAGCAGATGACGGCCATTCAATTCTTGGGACTTTTGAAATCGTTTGGTCTTACTGTTGTACCTTCAGCACGTACACCAAACTCCCAGCCGGCAATCCGAACTCCTTCATCGCCGGCCGACCAGCCTGTAGCTGACGTTGGCGTCCGGGCTGAGCCCCCTGCTCCATCCCCGGCGCCGGGCCGGTCGGCACCCTCCGTGTTGCCGACTCCCCTGGCGCCACGGTCTCCTGCCGGAGAGGAGGGTTGGACGGTGGTCCGGCGCGGGCATGGGCCGCGGGCTCCACCGGCCTCTGCGTCGGTTTCTTCGCCACCCTCGTCTGCCTCCGCTCCGTGTGCTCCGTTGCCTTCGTCACCTCCGACACCACTAGCGAATGCTTGCGGGCTGGCGATAGAAACGTTGGAGCGGCACGAGGCGGACAGGCGCGCCCGCGATGCCAAGCGGGCGCGCTTGGCCGAGCAAGAACGGGCAAAGGTTGCGAACCGTGTGCCTGGGGCGGGCAAGGAGTCCGTCCCCCGCAGCGGTGCTCCATCGCCCAGAAGACCAGCTGAGCCCCCTGCTGGTCCACAGATGTCTGGCAGGGCCCCACCCATGGGTCCTCCCCCTCCGCCACCCAGGATTGGGCACGCTGGCACAAAACGCCCCCCAGCCGGACCTCCGTCTCCATCTGACGGAGGAAGCCCAAGGATTCGGCCCAGAGTGGAGCACCGCTCCACGGAATCGAGCCGTAACTCCGGGACCGAGGTGTCCGGTCCTGCAACAGGCGCAGCCCAATTCTTTTGAACCGTGCCGCGTCTTAAAGTGTGACTTTAACCCCTTTTCTAGTACACCCTTTCGCAGGCGCATTGACTGTGATATTCTGCGCGCTGTGCCGGTGAGCTAGGCGTGTAATGGCTACCCTCACTTTTTAGCTCTATGACAAGTATCTTACAGTGGAACTGTAGGGGCGTGATAACTAGTTTACACGATCTCAGAGTCATTTGGAATCAGCGCTGTCCGGCCATCGCCCGCCTGCAGGAGACCAAACTGGCACCTGGCTCTCATTTTAGTATCCCAAGGTACACCGTAATTCGTCGGGATACGTTAGCTGATCCAATTGCACATGGCGGAATTCTTTTGGCTGTGCACCACAGTGTCTCCTTCCAACGCCTCGTCTTACACTCTGACCTGCAAGCTGTTGCAGCTAAGGTACTTTTCGGGCGTCGTGCAATAACCGTCTGCTCACTTTACTTACCTCCCGGTACTCCATTTCCGACGGCAGAAATGAGATTTCTGGTGGTCGAGCTTCCCCCGCCTCTTCTTTTGCTGGGGGACTTCAATGCTCACCACACATCTTGGGGTTGCGCCCAGACCAACACCCGCGGCGGGCATTGCGAAACTTTTTTTACATGATGAACCTCTCTGTCTCTTAAACAGAGGGGCCCAAACTCACATGATGTTGCCGTCAGGTCAGACATCGGCGCTGGACTTAAGTTTTGCAAGTCCCCAATTGGCAGTACACCTGACATGGTCGGTTGACAGCGACTCCTTTGGTAGTGATCACTACCCCATCTGGTTGCGCTACCAGGACGGAGCAGCTCTCGGTTCCAGGCCACAACGGTGGAATCTTACAAAGGCTAACTGGGATGAATTTCAGGCACGAGTCGAAACGAGGTTGGCTTCCGTTTCGGCGGATGTGCCCGCATCGATAGAGGAACTTACCTCCACAATCTTAAGATCGGCCGAAGAGAGCATACCACGTACATCCGGTACCCCACGTCGTCCCCCTGTTCCGTGGTGGACGGACCAGTGCCGCGACGCTATACGTGCGCGTAAAAAAGCCCTGCGAAACTTCGATCGACACAGCACTACGGAAAACTTAATCGCTTTTCGACGAGCTCGGGCGGCAGCCCGACGTACTATCGTGGAGGCCAAGCGCACGTCGTGGCGTTTACATGTGGGCCAGCTTTATTGCCAAACACCGACTTCGATGGTTTGGGCGCGTGTGAAACGTTTAGCAGGCCAACACTCCTCAGTGCCGCATCCCGTGCTTCATATGAATGGCCGGGACATACTGGACCCATCTAAGGTGGCGAACGAAATGGCTCGTGCGTTCGCGGAGCGTTGTGGGCTGACAACTGCCGCTCCTGATTTCATACGCCATCGTGCTCGTTGCGAAGTAGCCCAGATAAACTTTCATACAGCCGAAGAGTCGTCATATAACAAATCTTCCACAATGTTCGAACTGATGTCTGCCATTAACTCTCTGCGCAGCGTGGCGGAAGGCCCGGATTTCATTCATAATGATATGCTCCGGCGACTTCCACCAACAGCAACACAAGCTATGTTGGTGGCATTCAACCAGTTGTGGGAGACGGGAGAGTTCCCCACTTCTTGGCGGGAGTCGCTAATAGTTCCGTTGCTGAAACCTGGCAAGAATGGGAAGAATCCATCTGACTACCGTCCAATTGCGCTGACCTCATTTATGTGCAAACTCCTGGAGCGGATGGTTCAGACACGAGTGTCTTGGTTTTTAGAAAGCAACAATATCTTCTCGAACGCGCAGTGTGGTTTCAGGAAAAACCGTAGCACCATTGATCATCTTTTAGCCTTGGACTCAACTGTGCGCGTGTTTCTTAGGGAAAGGCGACATGTTGGAGCTGTGTTCTTCGATATTGAAAGGGCTTACGACACCACCTGGCGATATGGCATCTTACGGAAGCTGTATCCAGTATGGCATAGGCGGAGCTATGGGTAATCTTTCTTGCGAACTTTCTTGCTGACCGTTTCTTCCGCGTGCGTGTTGGTCCCGTATGCTCTAAAAGTTGCACCCAAAAGAACGGCATACCCCAGGGCAGTGTTCTAAGTGTTGCGTTGTTTGCCGTCATGATAAATGATGTTGGGGACAGTCCTCCCCAGGCGATTGGTCGCTCACTTTTTGTTGATGACCTCGCCATCTGGTGCAGCTCTGCCACGGCAGCGTCCATGTCGCGTCAGTTGCAGTTGGCTGTGGCTCGCTTAGAAAGATGGAGCGTGCTCAACGGGTTACGGTTTTCGACCTCGAAGACAGTTTCCATCCACTTTTGTCGACGCCGGCGTCAGTGTCCCGACATGGTGCTTAAGCTTTATGGACGGTCGATCCCCTGCAATACGGCGGCACGGTTTTGGGGATTACATTCTGATAAGCGTTTGACCTACAAGGAGCATCTTATCATTCTGCGTGACAAGTGTTTTAAGACACTGAACATACTGAAATGTGTGGCACGAACATCGTGCGTAGCAGATCGGAAAACACTTTTATTGTTATACCGTTCACTGATGCGCTCCAAGCTGGACTATGCGTGTTTTGTATATGATGGCGCCTCTGAGACCGTAAAACGTACATTGAATGCGGTCCATCATGCTGCGTTGAGAATCATTTCTGGTGCATTTCGTACGTCCCCGACAGCCAGCTTGCTTGTGGAAGCCAACGAACCTTCGTTGGCTACCCGAAGACAGTTGTTGGGGATGCGGTACGCTTGTAAGCTCGCGCAATTCCCGAACCACCCAACACATGACGCTGTGTTTTCACGCCACATGTCCAATGTTTTTTTTTCAGTCCGACCAAACAACACGTGTGGCGCCGTTCTGTGTGCGTGTTCGTAATGTTATTTTTGAGAGTGGCTTAAGTTTTCGGGGTGTGGCACGCCCACGTAGCCTGCCGACCGCTCCGTGGGTAATAGTATCGCCAACTGTCGACGTCTCATTGTCGGCGGTTCAGAAGCGAAATATGATTCCGTACGTTGCCAGATCAGCAGCTTTGAAGCATATCGAAACATATGGGGGTTTACAATTACGTATACAGACGGCTCGAAAACGGATACGGGTGTTGGTTCCGCTTTTGTGTGTGGTCCCGATACGCGATCATTTACACTGCCATCCCATGCGTCCGTGTATACTGCAGAGCTTGTGGCCATCATTAAGGCGCTTTGCTTTATAGAGGTGGGCGAAGACAGTCTGCACGTGATTTTATCGGATTCCCTAAGTGCCCTTTCGGCACTAAGGCGTTTTAACCCGGTAAATCCCCTTATACAGGATATTTTACTGCGTCTCGACTCTCTGTACCGAGCTGGCAAGACCATAGTACTTTGCTGGATTCCGAGCCACGTTGACATTGCGTGAAATGAGCTGGCTGACTCTGCTGCAAAGCGTGCTACTCGTCGTCCCTGTCGCAAAGCGTTTCCGATACCCGCTACAGACCTGAACTCGGCCATCCCTGCCTTTTTGCGCGGGGAGTGGCAGAACACATGGGATGCGATGGGCACCACTAAACTGAAAAACATCAAGCTGATTGTTCAGGAATAGCAGTCATTCTATCGAAAGTCTAGACGGGAGGAAGTAATCCTGTGTCGCTTGCGGATTGGCTATACTTATGTTACACACCGATACCTACCATGTCACGACGAACTACCACGATGTCGCCACTGCAACACCACGCTCACAGTGAAACATGTGCTTATATGTCGTCCCATACTACGCGTCGAGCGTCTGAGGTTCTTTGGCCCGGCGGCGCCGTCCCTGACGCCCTCCGATTTACTAGGCGACAGCTCACCACATATCCAACATACCCTCAAGTTCATATCGCATGTTAAGTCCTGCACTTTATATACACCTGCCTGAATAGTTTATACCACGTGTAGGAAGTTTTTAGGTTGCCGAAAGCTTCGTATCAATGACGCGTTCCTGACACAAATCAGCCATTCTTATTTCCGAATAATATATATTTTTTAGTCATTTACCGCCGTAGGTAGCCATTTTGCTGTTATGGGCGCAAAATGACCACAGTAGTCGACACGCCCTAAAACTCCAATCAACAACAACAACACACACACACACACACACACACACACACACACACACACACACACACTCTGGCTCCCTTACTCACACACATATATTTCGAACGGCGTTACATGTTTTAATATCTCGAAGTCACTCATCCTCAGCCTGAAATTCTGACTATTGACTCGAATCTTGTTTTACTGCCGTTTTCTGTCACAGCGCCGCTTTGGCGAGCTGGAGTGTGCTAAGCCCACCCATACCATGGGAGCACTTCAACGACGCGTCCGCGATCAGCTCCATGACCAGCGTATACCCTGCACGAGCGAGATTGGCCGTCTGGGATGAGTAACACCGCTGTGCCGGTCCGCCGCCCATCCCGCACGAGCGCGGCCGGCATGGAGAGCGGCCGCTTCTGGCCGGCGGCGGGCCGGCACGGCGCGTGATGTCCCAAGGGCCCGATACTGGCACGGCCTCGGCGCACCGAACCTCGTCGCACTCCCGTCACATGCGCTGCATGACAACCTACGGACAATGTAACGCTGAGCACGGGGCTACTGCAGTGGCAGAGCGCCTTCGCCCCCTGGCAGACGGCTACTTCGCGGCTGAGGGTCCGGGGCTGCATCACCCCGGCTTCGAGAACTGACGGCCAGGTCAGGCTCCAGACAATGGGTATCTGGACCGTGGACCTACGACGCCCGCCTCCGAACGCCAAATAAACAGGCGTCGGGCGGCGCTGACCGTTGGGCGCCGCACGGCTAGCCAACGGCAGTGCCAAATAAACAGGCGCACGGCGTCGCTGACCGTTGGGCGCCGCACGGCTAGCCAACGGCAGTGCCAAATAAACAGGCGTCGGGCGACGCTGACCGTTGGGCGCCGCACGGCTAGCCAACGGCAATGCCAAATAAACAGGCGTCGGGCGACGCTGACCGTTGGGCGCCGCACGGCTAGCCAACGGCAGTGCCAAATAAATAGGCGCACGGCGTCGCTGACCGTTGGGCGCCGCACGGCTAGCCAACGGCAGTGCCAAATAAATAGGCGCACGGCGTCGCTGACCGTTGGGCGCCGCACGGCTAGCCAATGGCAGTGCCAAATGCGCGCATTTGGAACCGCTCCGTCATCCTATCGCGCTTGTCTCCAACCCGTGCACTCCTGGTAGCGCGAGGCGGCACACCCACGATAGGTGGTACGTATATTTGATGGGCAACCCCTCGACACGCACCCCCGCGCCGCCCACAGCCATACACAGGAGCGGCGCCGCCTGCGGGTACACCGCGGCCCGGCGGAGGTCCGGGTCGACCCAGTCTGGTCCACGTGGCCCGTCGTCGCGTCAGCTTACACCACTCGGCGCGTGCCGGACCGGCCACAGGCGGCGGGCATGCTCCATACTGCCGGCAACATTAGTCGATAGCTGCACTAGCCACATCCCACACACGGAAATATAGAATCTGGTTTAGGGCACCTTTTTAACTGTCCCACGTGGACAGAAAACGCGAGCTTAAGTGCACTGTGCGTGAACAAGATCACGAGCTGTCGCGCAACGGCGGACTGACCTGCCGAGCCACTAGTGGCGACATCCACCTGCCAGACCAGAAAGCAGAGGTGTGCCCATCGGTCACACAACGGCGCACTGCACTGGATGGACGACGAAGTAAGATACATTCCACGCACTGTGCCCCCCTCCCCCCCCCCCCCCCCATAGCAGCACCCGTTGACGTCGACAGCCGCCGCGCTTCGCGAGCCTGGAGGGCGCCAAGACGGGACAATCAAAGGCAAACACTGGAAAACCCGACTATAAACTACATTCATGCTACCTTGCTTAGATCGAAGACATTTTGCGACATTTCCGGGAAAAAGACGCAGCATACTAATAGTTGGTAAATACTGACTTGAGCAGTCGGACCGCAGACGAGACGCACTGCTCTATTACAACTAGGTTTCAACCCTGGCCGCGGATGCAGACAACCCTAACTAGGCATATTGTACATGAATCAAAGCCATTCGAATGGATGGCACACAGGAACGAATCTTACGTGACTACACTTGGTATTGCATGAAGCACCGGTATGAAAATAAGTAGATTATCTTAGACTAGCCATATCACTTAACGGATAACCTCACACGCACTCTTATTGAACAGGCGTAACGCAGCGAATTTAGATCGAGCTCGTAAATTTGAACTCTAGTTGTACTCCGCCCAGAGGAAGCCGGCGTTGGATCGAAGCGCGTCAGTTACTATATACAACATCGGGCGATGATCAACGATCATATCATGCCAATGAATAAGACAAAGAGAAAGCACAGCTCGCATGACAAACGGTCCCACAAAACATCACGGAACAATGCCACTGCTTTTTCAGATGCTACACTGTTAAGTCTGATTCAGCTTAAACAACCAATGCATTCTCCACTTCCGCACAAAGACTTAGCACCAGGAATGCCGACAGCGAGGTTGCCGTACATATCTGACCCGTAGTCACCTACCATTACTGCGCAGCATCACAGCGACAGCGGCAAAAGGCACTATCACGCGGCAGGCCAGCCGCCCCTATCGCTGACACACCATGCATTCCCATTCAGCGGCACGCTCCACCCAGCCTCTCTTCTAACCTACGCGCACACGCTCTAGCCGTTACGCGATGTTGTGCGCAGGTGCACCCGTGTCCGACTGCGGGAGCCGAACCTAGTCTAGGCTGTCGCGGCTAGCTGTTGAACCGATCACAGGAGTTTATCACTGGCCCCGGCGCGTCACGGCCGCGGCGGCCGGCCGTCCGCCGTCCGCTTGGTCGGGTCGAGCGGCACCATCTCGATGCCGGCCTGCTCCGGGAACAGGTCCTTGTACGCGGGCGGCGACTGCAGGCCAGCGTCGTGCGAGCCCAGGTCGCGCACCACGCTATCGTAGCTGGGCAGCGGTGAGAGGTGCTGCCGCTCGGCCGGCGCCGGCCCGCCGCTCGACGACGTCGGCCCGCTGCCGGCCGGCGACCTGGCGCACACGGAAACTGTCAGCGGGCACCTGACGGCGGGGGTGTGACGGATGTGAGGGACGACCTGGGGTTCAATAAATATGAGTGAGGATCCGGCAGACCACACGAGTTTGAGTGGGGGCCTGGTGCTGCGAAGAGCATGAGCGATATCAGCTGATGGGAGAAGTCTGACGATGGGCACGAGAGGTGGAACAATTGGACTGCTACACCACTCCCCGACAGATTATTTCCGCTCAACTCCCTGCCCCACACCGCGTTTTTGAGCTAGTGGTATTCTAGCACTGGCAATGACACTGTCCCCACCAAGGAAGCTCTGACTATGACACTGCTGCGGACATTGCCCCGCACCTGACACTCCCCACGACTGAACTACATTTGTCGTCCCAGTATGACATTGCCCCGCACCTGACACTCCCCGAGACTGAACTACATTCGTCGTCCCAGTCTGACATTGCCCCGCACCTGACACTCACCGAGACTGAACTACATTTGTCGTCCCAGTCTGACATTGCCCCGCACCTGACACTCCCCGAGACTGAACTACATTTGTCGTCCCAGTCCGACATTGCCCCGCACCTGACACTCCCCAAGACTGAACTACATTTGTCGTCCCAGTATGACACTGCCCCCCACCTGACACTCCCCAAGACTGAACTACATTTGTCGTCCCAGTCTGACATTGCCCCGCACCTGACACTCCCCGAGACTGAACTACATTTGTCGTCCCAGTCCGACATTGCCCCGCACCTGACACTCCCCAAGACTGAACTACATTTGTCGTCCCAGTCTGACATTGCCCCGCACCTGACACTCCCCGAGACTGAACTACATTCGTCGTCCCAGTCTGACATTGCCCCGCACCTGACACTCCCCAAGACTGAACTACATTTGTCGTCCCAGTCTGACATTGCCCCGCACCTGACACTCCCCGAGACTGAGCTACATTTGTCGTCCCAGTCTGGCATTGCCCCGCACCTGGCACTCCCCAAGACTGAACTACATTTGTCGTCCCAGTATGACATTGCCCCGCACCTGACACTCCCCAAGACTGAACTACATTTGTCGTCCCAGTCTGACATTGCCCCGCACCTGACACTCCCCGAGACTGAACTACATTTGTCGTCCCAGTCTGACATTGCCCCGCACCTGACACTCCCCGAGACTGAACTACATTTGTCGTCCCAGTCTGACATTGCCCCGCACCCGACACTCCCCGAGACTGAACTACATTTGTCGTCCCAGTCTGACATTGCCCCGCACCCGACACTCCCCGAGACTGAACTACATTTGTCGTCCCAGTCTGACATTGCCCCGCACCTGACACTCCCCAAGACTGAACTACATTTGTCGTCCCAGTCTGACATTGCCCCGCACCTGACACTCCCCGAGACTGAACTACATTTGTCGTCCCAGTCTGACACTGCCCCGCACCTGACACTCCCCAAGACTGAACTACATTTGTCGTCCCAGTCTGACATTGCCCCGCACCTGACACTCCCCGAGACTGAACTACATTTGTCGTCACAGTCTGACATTGCCCCGCACCTGACACTCCCCAAGACTGAACTACATTTGTCGTCCCAGTCTGACATTGCCCCGCACCTGACACTCCCCGAGACTGAACTACATTTGTCGTCCCAGTCTGACACTGCCCCGCACCTGACACTCCCCAAGACTGAACTACATTTGTCGTCCCAGTCTGACATTGCCCCGCACCCGACACTCCCCGAGACTGAACTACATTTGTCGTCCCAGTCTGACATTACTCCCGCGATGACCCTCCCATGGCCCGGCCGCCGCCGCTGGCACGGCGGCACTGTGCCACCACTGACCTGCTGTTGCCGAACCAGAGCCGGAGCTGGCCGCTGCCGGCCGCCGGGGCCGGCCCCGCCCAGCAGCGCATGGCGCACGATATCAGGCAGCAGATGAACACGGCCAGCGTCAGCACCAGCGTCACCCAAATGAAGGTGTGCGTCGACATGGCACTGTCCACGTGCCAGACGTCCTCTGCCGGGCCGAGCGCCGGTCAAACGTCACCGGAGGCCCGTCTGGGCATCCGACCGACGCACCACAGCCCACCGCAGGGCCGGCGGCAACTGCGCTGATCGTCGCGCGCCCAGAAACTTTTCCATAAGTGGGAAAATTCCCCCTCGCTTGCCGTCACCGCGCGGGACACCGCGTGGGCGTGCGAGCCGTGGCGTGCTCACGCAGCGCAGCATTTGACAGTGGCTGTGGGCCCCACGTAGAGCCTAGAATGACGGCGGAGGCGGCGACAAGCGACCGGTGGGTCAGCCGGAGCGGTGGCTCGAGGCGGCCGACCGGGAGGTCGCTGGCCCCTCAGCGACAGGCGAGAGATCGCTGACCCCTCCCAGCGACAGGTGAGACGCCGGGACTGTTATCAGGTGCAGCGGTCCGTCCCTTTGTTTGACGACCGCCGATAGTGATGCATGTGGAGCAGCAGCCCGCGCAGTGATGCGACAGGCCGAGTGTCCCGGCTGTCGGCGCACACCAGCTGATCGATGGTGCTGTGGCGGCGCTGTGGCTAGACCTTTTGCGCATGGACCGGGTAAATAGTGTCACGTAATTCATGGACCGATAGCGTGCTACGCTAGCGTTCTTGCTAGCGTGAACCAGTTTAACGCTCGAAACATCGGAAACATAGAGTGGATTGTAGCTGCTGCTTTCACGCCATAAGTCCTGGTCTAATCATACATCGAGCTAGCAAAAAAGAAAGGAAAAAAGAATAGGGTAGCTCGTAGCGTATTCTTCTGCGGGCAAGTACGGTGAGACTCCAGCGTTCGCTACGAGATGGCAGGTATTGCCGAGAACGGGACTACTCACCACCGCATCCCTGCTCATCCACCCCGCTGCTGGGGAAGCCGCAGTTGATGAAGCTGTCGCAGCGCAACGAATCGGCAATGCAGAAGCTGATGGACTCGACGCCGCATCGGATGTACTTATCGGGGCAGGAGCCGTCTGAGGGTCACAACACCATGTGGTCAGATCACGAGGCCACGATGACCGTCGCGGTCACAAGCGGACGTGTGCACTACAAGCCAGTATTTGACGCGGAGAGGGCTGCCCAATGTACAGGGGAACGCCGGTAAGGCGAAACAGCACTCGACAGCAGAGGCAGCGCCGTTCAGCCTGCGAGGCCAACCAATCACAACAGGCTTGTCGCTGTTGCCAGAGGACAACGGCGCCTTCTGGGGTGGGGACAGTTTCGTGCACTGCCCCTCCGGTCCCCCTCCGCTTCTGCGGCGACACCCCCGTTCATCACCATGCTCGCCTCTCTAGCGCTGGGAAGCTCCCGGCGGTCCGCCCGCCCGCCCGAGCAGTGACGGACGGAGGGTGTCGGTGCGCGCTGGGTCCGCTCCCGGTGCGTTGAGCACGAATGCAGATCTCTATAGCCGACGGTAACCCAGCTACATGACCGAACCCCTCCCCCCCCCCCCCCCCAACGGGACTTGACAGGAAGCATGACCCGGCGAGTCCGCGAGTCGAGCCTCTCCGAGCGAGGGCGGCACGGCCCGGGCCAGTCGGCCGGCGCCGCGCCGGTCCGGTTCTGCCAAGCTGCTCGGCTGGTATCTGGCCGTCGGCCGCAACATGCGATCCCACGTCGGTCGGCCCCACGCTGCGCCCCAGGCACGAGTCGGGCGGCCGCGAAGGTCACACTCGCAATCCCGCGTCAGGGAGGACAGCGCGGCAATCGCGCGCCTGCACCGGCCACAGCATCTCGCGGCTGCTCATAGGCGCGGAGTCAACAGACAAGCGTTTGTTTCTATCTGGAGCGGCGAACCGGCTACGTGGAGCAAACAGCGTAGAATAAGCTGGCCATGGGTGAAGTTTTCCATCGACTTCGGAGAACTTCAACTCCCATGTTTATAAACGGTGCCACGTAGTTTGACAGGCGTGGCATGAGACAACGGACTTGTGATCATAATATGCTCCGCAAGCTGCAGCGATTTTGAAACAACAACCTCTGACCCAGTTCTGGACGCCACGGTAACTCATGCGGTGGTGGGGAGGTCTGTCTGCCCCGCAGTGACAGACAGACCTCCTTCCTCTGACCATCACAGTGATCTTTGGAGGGGAGGAGGGTCTGTTTGTCCCGTGATGTGACCGTCACGGCAATCTTTGGAGGGGGGGGGGGGTCTATCTGTCTCGCGATGTGACCGTCACGGGCCAGTAGTGACAGTCACAGCGATCTTTGGAAGGGGGGGGGGGGGTCTGTCTGTCCCGCGATGTGACCGTCACGGGCCGGGTGTGACAGTCATGGCGAGCTGCGGGGAAGGGTGGGGAGGTCTGTTTACTCCGAGATGTGACCGACACGGTGGTCTGCGGGAGGAGGTGGCAAGATCTGTTCGTGCCGCGGTGTGACCGACACGGGCCGGGCATGACGACGCGTAAGCCGATCGCCGGACACGTGACCTGACAACCGGCCAAAGCTCAATGCCGTCTGGCCGCGGCGCATGCCGAGGCCGGCGGGCCACCGGCGCCGGGCTGCGGGGTCAGCGGCACGCCCAGGGCGTCAGGGGGCCGGGCACCACAACCGTAGGCGGAGACAGCCGCTGCACAGCCCGCCATGACGCCGCAGGCCGCGCGTCGCGTCACCGTCGCCTCCCAGCACCCTGGAAATACCCGGTCCGCTCCATACCGCAGCGCAGCGCACGAAAGCGGGACCGGCGGCGCCGCAGCCCACCGGCGACTCCGGGAGCGGCTGGCAGCCAGGTCTCCGCTCGCCGCCGCCAGCTGTGTCGGTGCCGCTGCGGCCAGACCGCGCCGCCGGTCTTCACCCACTGACCCAGCGCCGACCGTACCCGCCGGCTCGTCACTCACTGGTGCTCTTGAAGGCCGTGGCGACAATGGTGAACTCCTTGTCGCGGTTGTTTTCCTCGCCGCTGCGGTACCTGAACTCAATCTTGTTCTTCAGCGTATAGAAAATGTTGGCCGTCTTGCCGACGTGGTAGAGCTCGGGCCGCGGGATGTCCACCTGCGGGCAGATCGCACCAGGGTCACTGGAGGTCGCCCAAGGAGCCGCGAACTTCCACGGCGTCACAAGCGCGCGGGCGTGGAGGCTGGCCGACTCCTACGCTGCAGATTATCACACAATGCGCGCCGAGCGACGCCCGCAGACGGACTGCTGTCAGTACGGCGACAGGGCCAGCACGTGCTTATGTATGATAAGTGCAGCTATGACATTCTGCACGACCCAACAAGGGGCAGCAACAGTGACTGAGCTGGGATGGAGAATATTACAAAACTGAACACAACAGGCATCCAGCTTTTTTAGCTTCATGACAAGTCAACCGACACGGAGGATCTAGACTGGAAGATCTTCACATCCAAAAAATTAAAGAACTTCGGCGTCAGTTCGAATTAGACATGTGGCAGCACGTCCAACACTCCATTGATTCACGTGGCGTTTTCCTTTTCGCTAAGAGTTCTGTCTGCACGCTATTGTAATTATGCACATTGCAACCTTAACACGGGCCCAATGTGAGTTGAGTGGAACCTAGCGGTGATTTTACTGTGGAAGGGCTTTGGGAATAGCCGCCCGGCCCAAGATTTCGCGCAAAAACGACAAAATTCTAGATGCTGTGGATCGCTTTGGATAGAAAGAGTATTCTTCGGAAGCTACGGAGGCACACCAACGGCTGCGCATGTACGGCATGCACATCAGTCCGAGGCTGGGCTTAGGTGTTAGCTGGCCTGGAAATCAGTTGCCGGCATTCGACGCCCCGGCCGCCCCGGCTCAATGTCGGACGCCTCTGGTCCGCAGTGTCAAGATACACTACGCAGCGTAGCGTGTGTCCGCCCCGTAGCTCTGTTGGTTAGAACGTCCACAATGAGACTCGCTTGTCAGTAGCGGGATCGGTTCGAGTCGCTTTAGCCGCTTCCTACTTGCCTCCTGACTGGGATAGCCTACGACCGGTGGTAGCGGTCACGCTAAAGGTCAAGTGACGTCAGAGGACAGGATGAACCGTGCGAGCACTGCGGCACGTTACGCTTTCACCACAAAACTGTGCCGTGGGCCAGGAATTTCGCAGTCGGAGGACGCAGTCAGGGCTCACGCAACAAACAACGCTTAGCGTCGGCGCTGATCCCAGAAGTCTAGAACGTTCGGTATGTATCACTGTCATTACCCCAAATAAAATAAGTGTTTCCTTCCCCCCCCCCCCCCCCCCCATCCCTCCGTGGAGGCCATCGGCGTGACAGTTTGTAACGTCTGCCGCGAAGCAACTGACCGATGCATCTGCACCTGATTCGGACGCGTGCTCCGGCTGGGCGATCCACGTATCGAACGCATGCTCCGGCTGGGTGATCCACGTATCGCGTGTGCGTTTAATGCACTTACGATGCGCGAGACGGCTTACGCGTGCGAGTTTTTGTCTGAAGCAGCGTTCCCTTCGGTGGCTGGCGACTTTCTGGCGCCCTGACGTGCGCGGGTGTTCCCAAAATCGGGCATTGTAAGCCATTTTGTGCCAACAAAGTTACTTTCATGAACGAAATTTATCGGACGCACAAGCCGACAAATGCAACGAATACACCAAGGAAACGAAAACTGCATGTACATTTTATGTCAGCGCAGAACAGTCTGAAGGTCGAGTGCCCGCAACCTTTCCTTTACCCAATTCTCCTGACATCCATGGGCTGTATCCATACCCACCCGCCATCCAATGCTCACCAGTTATATGCAGTTATATTATATTATATAGGCAGCGGTTAACGCAGACGTGTTAACCATCTACACTACCGGCATCCCACTACCCACCCGTTTCCGTTTCTCAGCAACTTAGTTTTAAAATAAAGAATTACTTTCCGGGCGTTTACACCCACAGTTGCTGTCTGTGTTGAAAACTGGAGTAATGTGGATGTAGCTAATTATCGCAAAAAGTGCAATCGGTAACAACATTCAACCATTCGGAAAAAGAACGGTGATTTCCTAAATTCCCATAACCGAACCCATAAACGTAATTTTTCACAAAATATGTACCCTGTCCCTTAAGTACTCTACTGGCATTCCTCAGCGCATTGGACATTCACGCGTCTGCATTCGGCAGCCGGAGGTAGCAGCTATACGGGAACCAATCAATTCCATTGAGGCAAGTGGATGTGCCGTACCGCTACATATAGGAGCTGTGCGCCTCTTAGCAGCATGCTGCCACAAGCAGCACACAAAGTGTGTTTGAGTGTATGCTTGTGTGGGTGGGGTCACTTTAAATACGCTGTTACCAAGCGTCACCGAAAAGGTAGAATGACCATGAAAAGTCGCCCTCCCCCCCCCTTCCCCATCCCCGCCTACGTTGGCGCAGTCAGTGTTGTATCCTACGCCCCTGATCGAAGCACGTAGGAACTAGCTTGTCCGGCGAATATTACACCTGACGCTCATAGATATTTCCTTTCCAAAGCCTGTGTGTAACGACACACACACGCACGGTCGGCCGTATGTTGCCAGCTAGGGTACGCAATGTTTCACACGACAGATGGCTCTGATTGCTGATACGTCTCTCTCGTAACGCTACGATACAAAGCCCTGAGTCCAACTGAGAAATGCATCGATATTCTGCACCCGTTGCGTCGAAATAATACTTTTGCAATCGTGATTGCCTCTCCGCTCAGACGCAATGCAGTTGGAAGCGGTTCAGCTAAGCTCGAGTTCCTTATGGGGAGGTGCCCAAGTCCACTGAGCCGTAAGGACGGCCGGGGTCAGCGGCAGGTCACTAACCTTGTAATTCTGCCGGCAGATGACGTCACTCTTGTCGGCGAAGCTGTCCGAGACCTTGGCCAGCGCCTTGGCCAGGAACGAGTCCCATTTGCGGAAGAACTGTCGCAGAGCGACGTCGTGTGAGATGCGATTTCGTCATGGTGCGGCGACAGGACCAGCGATTGTCGCTGCGCCACTAAGGCGCCCAGCAAGCACGACATAAATCACGGTTGTTTGACGAACACAGCGCCCGCCTCTCATGGAGTTAAGAGTTACACTAGAACCACATTTCAGTGCAATAAGCCACCGACGCCACTTCGACACTCGTAATGGTCTACTAGAACCACAAGTCCGATGGCGTGGCGTGGTGGCAAGACTCGTCACCCTGTAAGTGCAGACGATACAACAGAAAACTGGTGGATTGTTATTAATGATCACGCCAATCCCGTAGGTCCGGGCGCCCGGCTCGACTCACTGATGACCACCTCACCTGGACGTAGTCGTGACAGGAGATGGAGCCGGTGAACTCATTGCGGCGGAAGTTCAAGTGCATGCTGTTGATAGTCATGCTGACGCCGTAGCCGCGCGGAGCATGGATCTTCAGATCGCATCGCTGCACCTGCAGAAGCATCACACAGTCACCAGGGCACTGGCGGGGATGCCACATTGTCGTCCTAAGAAACACAGTGACAGCATCACCAAGGACAGACACTGGCTTAAATGGTTGCCTGCCCAAAGCTGGCACAAACTGACACGTCACGGAGGAACGACAGACTCTCTGTATTTAATGCATGCCTCCATTACTGGGCACTCCTCAGGAGCCTGCACACTCCTAGTGCTGCCAGCCCAAGCCCCAATGTGCTCCTCGGAACACCAGTGCCACTACAGCATTCGTTCAGCCCCACTCGGGCAGCCAGGTAGCAACAGGTCGCATTTCTAGTCTCCCGGTGTCGTCTGTTGGTTGGTGTTGGCTGTCGGTTCCATACAATGCCCCGAGGGTGGGGCGCTGCTGACTGGGGGGCTCAGTGTGCCAGCCACTCTCAAGCTTTCTTTCCAGCTGGCCTGTTTTTGGTAAACTTCATTTGCATGCAAAGGATGTAACATGACATTTTCCATGCTCTGTTTTACAATCAATTCAGCTGACAGACACAATGTGCAATGTGTGCACATCCAAGCTATTGCATAACTATGACTACAGTTTTATGGTGCGAACTTGAACATTGGCTCCCACACCATGCCGGTGATTCAAAGTTGATCTTTAATTCTGTCAGTACAGCTTTGTTCAATCTTGGAAACAGCAATTGCCTTTGAGCTGGAGGGGGGCAACTTAATATGTTCAACAAAACCTTTCATTTTGCTACCAGGACACAGCAAAATTTGTGGATCAATCACTCAACATGCCTTGACTTCACAGGATCCCTAATCTGGCAATTTTAGTTCACACAGGTAAATTGGAGACAAATGGCAAACATTGTAACTTGATATCCATGATGGCAGTATGCTGAGCCTACAGCAACTATGCTGCAGCATGTTTTACGAGTAAACCCCTCCACAGTCCCATCTGGCCAAAGGAAAGTGGTCACTTTTTTAAACTGGATGGCTGCTGGCATGGCAGGCCCACTGCATGCAAAACAAGCTACACTCAGTAGGTACCCTGTGCCCAAAAACCAAATTTGAAAAACATTCTGAATGAATAAAAAAATAGGGTTCAAAAACTATCTCTGGGAATGGACATTGTTTGCACATGCCCTACAACTTACATCAACACACATTTTGGTAGATATAATCTCAAAACTTCCCACTGTATCCAGCTGGACACAAACAGCTATTTCGTACAAAATGTAACAATTTCTCTTTGTTTTCCTAGCAAAGGACTGGTAAGCATAAACTTGTGGTGCAACTTTCATCAGCAAATCCCAGTCATTACCACCATGCTTCATGATCATACTGCTCCCCAGCATCGCCAACAAAAACAAGAAACCATGCACTGAGTGCAGCCCACATTTGCCATGGACTCAGAGCTGAGTCAGACTTACATTGGCAGGGTTGTAGATGAGCATGTGACCAAGGCGAATGATGGCCGGTTCATCTGGCCAGATGGAGATCTTGTTGCTTTCCCGTGAGTTGCCTCCTGAGCACATGTCCAGGTTGGTTTCCAGGTCGACTGAAACACAACCATGTGTGTGCCAGAGTTGCCATATGAAAACAAGTCATGGTATTCTTCAATTAGTTCACATCCTTTGTGAGAATAAGAAAAATTAACACAGTGAGCACTTACTGTACAGTACACAACAGATGCAATCAGCTAATATCAGAATCGCTCCCATAAAAAGTAACCCAAATGATGCATTCAGTACCAAATCAGTGCTGGGCAAAATTGGTATCATCAAGGTGATAGCTAATGCCAATGGTGCTTGCAATCCTATTTGGTGGGTTGCTCATCGTTTTCATGAAACTACAGCCCATAGATAGTCATGAACACTCCATGACTCTATATAGACCACATGACTAGCCAGTGTAACATAATATAATGTAACATAATGTAACATAATAACCACAAAACACAGGGAAATAGTTACCACCTTAGACCTTCAAAAGTACCTACCTATCTTATATTTGAAGGAAGACTTTATTGATCCACAGTAGGATGGCCAAAACAGAACTACAACCGCTATGGTGCTGAGCACTGATATTTTAGATATCATTACTGGGCCTGCTGGAAGCAATATTAAAAATTAATGCTTAAATACTACATGTCTTGCAGTCAGCTTCAGGTATGTGATTCGATAGCCACACAGCTTGAAAACACACCAGCTCATCCGTCCACAAATTTCATTTCCACAGGATCACAGGGCAAGCTGTGTACAAGCTCCTACGTGCTGATAATCCACTGATCCTCAAACTTGGGCTTCGGATGAAGCCGAGCACATCAGAGCAAATGGAGCGAAACTACGTTCCAACAGCGCCCCGTGCGGCCAGCCACGCAGACACAGGCCCGCAATGGCCAGTCTCCACGCGCGACAACTTTCAACGCGAGCAGCGTGCCCCAACCACACAAACGTCAATCCGCTATTGAGTATATCGCGACCACCACCCGCAAGCGTCCAGTGATGCACTGAGGCCGAACCGACCAATCAGAGTGCTGAGTGGTTGGGAAACACAAATGACGTCAAAGAATGAGTCATTCGCGGGAACAACCTGAGAGACCTACGCTGACCGGACTTACGCCCAGGAGAATTACGCTCAATGGATCTGCGCCCAGAAGACCCATGCTTACGAAGCCTACGCTCACTGGAACTACGCCAACGAAGCCTACACTCACTGAACCTTTGCCCAGGAGACCAACACTCACTGCACTTACCCGTCCTACAATGTCGGCAGTCTCAAATAAGCGAGTCACTCCCGTTGCCACCTATCACGGCTGTCGATTTGCATTGCGTTGGGAGGGCCCTGGCTCCTTCAATGTTAAGTTGGGCCCTCCAATGTTGGTTTGCCCCCTAAATGTTTTTGGCTTGAATACTACAAAAGACGCGGGTAAAAGATGGTCGTAACACAAAGACTATCCTCTTTGATCTTTCTGAGTAGTGGTGTCTCGTACCACTCTCATAGCAAAAAGTCATGGTTGCTCTTACCACAAGACACAAATCGTAACAGCTGAGCGGATAAACGATGCAGTAAACTTCATGTACCTAGCGCCGTAAGACACGCTACGGTTTGTGAGGTTTGCATAGTTAAGGCAGTAATTTTAGCTTTATTCCTAAAAAAACAGAAAAATGGAGATATGGTCTGGTTGACATTTCGGCAACATGCCTTTATCGAATTCACTTCTGCTTTTGTTTCGATAAAGACATGTTGCCGAAATATCAACCAAACTATACCTCCATTGTCCTGTTTTTTTTTCGAGGAATAAGGCTAATATTACTGTCTCATCTATGTGAATAATGTTCCTCGATAATGCACTGAACAACTTACGTGCGTTTGTGAGGCTTAAGTAAAAAGCCCTGGAATATGAGGATGACCTAAGTCCTTCATGGCTAACCTCGTTCGCGTCCCTCTCAGCCAAAATGCATGCCGACCCCCTATGACCACCATAGAAGAGCGCCATCGGTGCCTCAAGGTGGCCTCTAAAGGGGCGCCTTCACGTGCCTATCAGAAGAGACGCGTGCGCCCACTGCACACTCCCTGGATCCAACGGATGCGTATTGAAACGTCCAGAGTTCAGAAAGTCCAGTGGTCAAAAAGTCCAGAATCGCAGCATCTAGCGTTCATAACATCCACAAAACGTCCCAAACCCGTGGACACAGGAGAACCATAAAGTCCAGTGTTTATAAAGTCCGGTGTTCGTAAAGTCCAGCGCTCATGAAGTCCAGTTTCATAAAGTCCAGAGTGCGTGAGATCAACGGTTCGGGATACTGTCCCACTTCCTCGCAACCCTTCACATAATGGTTCGGATATTGCCCGATAAAGGACTACCGGAGCCGATTTCGCCCGCCTCAGTCGACGAGTGACGTGCTGTAAAGTGCTGCCCAGTTAAACCACTATGCATGGATATGGACAACGTTTCGTTTGAGCGCACAAACTGCCACGTCAGCACGCCCATAGCAGGAGGTGCATTAAACACTTCAAAACTTAGATCCATGGCTCGTGGCGTCGGAAACAGCTGGTTGCTCCGCAGTAGGTGCAGGACAATCGTGGAAATCACTTGTCGGGTTAGCTGCTGTTTGGTATTATGTGCTATGGATAAGATATCCTTCGAGGTATGTGGTTCCGTTATTTACTGTATGTGTTAGTGATGTTTCTCATTTTTTGAGGGAATTGATGACTGATGTGTAAGGCTGACTGGTTTGATGTCTGCTCCAGGTAGGCGCGCATGCAGATCTCCGGCTCCTGACACGCTAACCTATATTGTTAGTGGTTTTATTTGAGTGATTCCCCTCCCTCCTCCAGTTACAGAAGTATTTCACACGCTCTTGCAAACGGGACGTATTTTGAATTTTGCATGCCTTTACTCTCAACGAGAGGGGGTGGGGGTTGTCTCATCAGCTGAATGCGGACACTACTGCTTGGTGAGACGCGTTCAATGGCCCAGCCTACAAACAATTCGTTTCTTCGATTAAGTACGTTTTAAACGGGCGTGGCTTACCAAAATAAGTAGGTTGGCTGAGGGATGAAAATACAACGAATAGTACCGTGAAAATATGCAACAAATTGGTTTCTCTCCAAATTTGGCATACTTTCTCACAAATATGCGGGCTGCAACCCAAGTTACGGCGGGGATCAAAGCCCTGCAACTGAAAAGAGAACCGCACTCCTGGTTGCAAGTAAGCAAAGGTTACAAGGTTACAAGCAAATAGGAAGTAAAGAAGCAAACGTTGACCTGCGAATGTATTCAAATGCCTGCCAAACGTCACACCAAACATAACACACGTTCCGCGCTTAAAGGCGCTGTTGATTCACCATCTGAAAAGCGGAGCCGAGCGTATGTCACTGAGCTGGTTTGCGATTATAAGCCCGCATAAATTGGAAGAATAGTGAGTTTGTATTCGCTATCCAGTTCATCAAACTTGACGCGCTTTCTTCCTTTTACGCTTCAGAACCTCCTAAGTATAGAATTTGGGGTCCAGCAACACCAGTCTGGAGTTTATTGAGACGGGTGCAGTCTGTGCCGCAGAGGGACGATGGTGGCATGGTGGTTAGTGGTAAGGGGGTGCATCTGTGGCCTTTTGTATCCTGGGATGGAGTCCTGGCCACACCTCTACCGCATCCCACGTACCTAATGGCTGATAAATGCGTAATAGAGGCGATCCGCCTCGACATAGCCATAGCAACCGGTGAGGCGTAAACCCCCAATCGGTATTATAGCCCGTCTGACAAACAAACCGCAGCCCGCCAAATTCGCAGGACAGTGCTTCCGCTCAATCATTGTGCATATGTGGGAATGATAATGTGCAATCGGTTGGACGCGGAGCTCGGACACACAGGCCAGCCCAGAGGCTGCCCAGCTCGACGGTCCGGCCGGCAGCCACGCCCGCGGCGGGCCGGCGGACGAGGCAGCCCGGCCGCCAAACAAAGAACGCATTCATGCGCGTGCTGTCCCGCGCCCGAGAACCAAACCCCGCCACACGCGCGCAAGGCCCGTCCGCGGTCAAAACATTGCCAGTTCAGTCGGGCACGCCGCCATCTTCGCGTCAGAGCCCGAGGCCCCTGACTCGGTTTCACCCGGTTCGCCGCGGTACACATCGCGGCGGACCGGACATCCCGACGTGTTGGGCATCTCGGTATCTCGCTCGTGCTGGACCGGAGCCGCCCCTTCCCCTTCTCCTCCTTCCTGACGGGCGCCTTAATGGACGAGCCTCGTGTCAGTCAGGAACCAGCACCGGACAGCGTCCCTCTGCCCGTTTTCTCCTGGGCCCAAATGCGTCGAACTGGGATCCCTGTGCTATTTATTAAACCCGCTACTCTTGGGACCTTTTTGAAACGGTGAGTGACCCCGCGTTGATCCAAGGTCAACCATCCCGGTCAGAGGGCCTTCGGCGTCAGAGAGAGGACCAATGTATCATGTGTAGTAATATTAACCGATTGGAAATCTGAACTGGGACGGAAAGGTCCTTCAGCCCCAATCGAGAAACGTATGGGGGGCCCAAATTTTGACCGAAAACTCTATTGGGGTCTGGCTGTTGAAGGGTGGGGGGGGGGGGGGGGTGGGAGAAGGGCGAGGGTTTCAGGAACCCCTTGGGAGGAGCTCTTTTCGGAACCATGAAGTTAAGAAAATACCGTAATGAATGAGAAGAACAAAAAATATTGCCAAATACAAATTCTGATAATACCGTTGCAAGGTGTGGCAGTTCAAGAAGCCCTCTCTGATTAACTCGTGGACCCTCTCTGGCCGCTCAGTCGAGACACGCGGTTAAGTCATGCATCAAATTTCGCGCCAGGTAGTGGTCCAGAATCGGCCAAGTCAAAAGGCCATTATAGGTTTAGTCGATCGGATTTGTTATCGAAAATTAACTTCAGTGCGTGTCCCCGTTCACTAACGACAGTCTCATGGCAGGGCAACACGAATGCACCTTCAGAAATACTTGCCTCAAAAACACTGCCACGCCAAATGCTCACATGCAACATACATGTTTTCGTGATTGACGGTGACAAGTTATTTAGATGAGTCTTTCGGTGAAAATGACGGCATATCGTGCCATTTTCTGTTTCTTGTGAAGATTGTCTACCATCCGGAGTATCTGGCCAAATTATGACCAGAGTGACATAACGGGAGAGCTTTGTCACCCACAGATCGGAGTGCGAAAGTGTGGATTCATGTAATGTTACGGTCAGGAAATATGTGACTGATAGTAATATCCCTTCTGCATGTGCGTTGTACGCATGCTTAAGTACCTATGCTCGCTGATGTCTTAGCCATCGCCCTGATTCGCCGTTTTGCATAACTCGGACTGATAGGGGCAAAGGGGGTTGATACGACCCTCGCCCGGCGTTTCCATGCTGATAAAGATAGAGCTTGCCAAGGACAGCAGTGTATTGTTCTGGGCATGATCTCACGATTGGTATTGGTTTTTATGTTGTTGACAGGTCAAAGGTCAAATTTTACAGAATACCGCACTTCGTAGCTTTATTTTATGTTTACGGGAACAAGCCTTGCAGTGACACGAACCTTAAATTGGCGTGTGTCTTCTTCAATTCTGAGTACATTCTGTAGTGCGATTATTTTGCCGCCTGCCGCCTGAGCAAGCCATAGATCGCCGTCGAGTGCTCATCACAAACTGCCGCTGGTCTGAAACCAGAAATTCTAGGAACACGCCTTGGTATGAAAACAAGTACCATAATCACCGCCTATCATGGCGAGGGTTAAACGTCATGTTATTGCTGCGTTGGGTATCGGTAGCGATTTTTCGTGAAACAACATTCCTCATTTTGCTAATAACTGAAGCCGTAGCGAACAAAACAGGAAAAAGACACTGTTTGCTTACTTCCGTAACAGTTTGTTCCTAGCTTGACCTCACGCTGACCCCGTCCCAAAAGACCAAGTCTCTCGCAACAAGTTGTGCTTTGTCCATGGGCTGGCGCCGATAGGCTCTGATGCTCGCGAAACTTTCCCCGCCCGAACAACGAGAACATCTTCATTGACGCGCCAGACTGTTCGCACGCGCTTGGCGACAGACAGGTTGGCGGGAATGAAAATGGCGCGAACGATAAGATGATCGACCAAGGCAATCGATCTCTGTTATCGCGTAAGACGAACTCCAGTGAATGCACAAGACCGAAGGAAATATGACAAAGATACGGGCATGTTATTTGAATATGATCATAATAGTTTTCAATATGTTCAGCTCCTTTCATCATTTCGCTAAGTCTTTGATCATGGATGCAGGAGAACAGTGCGCTTACAGCAAGCCCAATGTGTGGGGCATGCTATAAATGCTCTTGAAACGGGAGATGCAAAAGTGTAGGCGTTAGGCGACAAACAGCCGATCGGATGTAGGAGCACTGAGACAAATGTCAGAGCATCATGTTATTGTCGGTATTTAGCGGACAGGTGGCCGGTAGGCAGTAGGGTGGCGGCAGGTTCTGCCGTTTATTTTGATATTTCCGCCATTTCGGGCGGAGGCAGGTTTTCTCTAATGCATGTCTCAGTTAAGGTGATAGCACACCGTGCATTTGTGTTTCTTCTCATATTCTTTTTTTTCTAGTCTCCGTAATATCATGCCTAGTTGTGAACTGAGTTATATAAAGGTAGATATGTGCTACCAGAATTAGAGTGCGAATGTGTGAATTTATATAATGTATATGTGGTTAATGATGATATCCCTTCTGCATGTGTTATGTCGCAAGCATGTGTAAGTACCTACTCTCGCTGTCTTACGCATTATCTTATTGCTGTATTAGATATCGGCAACGATGTTTCGTGAAAAGATGATCCTTATTTTATCGACAATTGCAACCATGTGAGGCAAGAATGTTTGCTTACTTCCATATTTTCTTGCCCCTTGTTTCATCTCACACTGAGGCAGTGTCCTAGAATTGCCTACTTTGGGTGTAAAGCAACACCCTATGAGGGGGAATTTTTCACCCCCTTTCCCAACATTGTATGCGAATTTTTCACTCCCGCCTGATATTGTCTAATCGCACATGCCAAACCCCTATTTCCCTTTCTGAGGTTTTCAGATGTCATCCAAAACCGAGCTCGCTTGAAACCACCAAGCATAAACGAGGCTCCACAGAACCTGGACACCTATGGCTATGTCCTGCCTCACCTACATCTGAATAATGTTTATGCATGCACAGAGCAAGGGCGCCAGGTACCTCCAAGCCCAAGAGCTCCAGCGACTCCACCCGCTTGTACGCATTAAGCTGGGTTTGTTTACAAAATGCATAACAATCGGCAGCTGTGTGCCAAATGCAAGGTTTTCACGTATCCCCTATTTTTTCGTCTCACCACCACACCACGATAGCAGAGCCTAGTGCAAACATCAGCAAGGCCTGGTAGGGAATTTTACTCCACGTATTTCTTTTTTCCCGAGGAAACTTGACCACTAAATTGCATCACTCCCAAAATGCAGGAGTGAAGGATTCAAGGAATGTCTCCAAATTAAATTTACAAGATGAATATCACCATTTGAGCTCTTATTTAAACAGATTTTGTCAAATCAGCTGATTACAAAGTTTTGCCAGAAAAGTATTAGTTTTTTATATTTGTTTAGCTACTTTTATTTTTCTTGATATCATACGGGTGTGATACCGCTTTATCCTTCCTTTCTTTTCGGTTGTCTTTAGAGGTACCATCTGTTGCTTAAAATGTTGACCAATTTCTCTGCAAGATTCTCCAACTGCAAACTCGTAAGTATTTCATACATAAATTGGATTAATTCGCCAGCCGCCCAAATATTGTGATATGCACCCAACCGTGAACAATTCACAGGGAATGAAGGGGACAACTTGAAGCACGAAATTTATTTTTACCGCGATTTTTGCCCCGTTAAACCCTCGTTTAACCGTTTTCTTGGTTCATGGCGGTGCCCAATAATGATAAATCCAAGCCTTTCGAGTGTCTAACTCACCAGGCAACCTGACAAGGCCATTCTAATGCTGCCATACAAAGGTTTGGGACAGACCTGACGCAGCTAATACAGAAGTGTTTGATGGCGAAATTCTGTCCTCTGGAGATGTTTATCATGCACACCTCTTGCTTGTTTCGCATTTTAATCTCGTGGGCTGGTGAGCACGATTGCTATTTATATTTGGGGGGGGGGGGGGGTGAGTGGGATGACTCTGTATGCCAGCAGACCATACAAAAGGTACTGACTTTTTGTCTCGTGGGGGGGGGGGGGCAGGGAGAAGCCAGTAAGCTTCCTGTGAACCAATTAATTGCTTACCTTACCTGCTTTCAACACATGGTTGGTAACCAGAGTTCGCCATTTTCCGTTTCAATCAATCGAGTTTTGTCATAAGACAAATTATGATGCCACAAGGCATGCAACGGCCTTATTTTGTTCCATATTCTTTATTATTTGCCCCAAATTTCTTGAGGTGGTCCCTCATGGTTGCTTTAACCAGATGTTTTCTATAGTTGTCATGGTTTGCTGGCTGGCAAATGACTATACTGTACATGTGCACTATATTCTTAAAACAGCGATACTGTAAGGTGCGTAGCAATTATAATATGAGTTAAATATTAGTATGTAACAAATAGTCAGACCATCTCATTTAAAATGTGAAGCCAACATGTCAAACTCTGTCATGAAATATGAATAAACAAGCCTAGATAGATGTCTTTGCTGCAGCTGAAAAGGCAAGCAGCAATACTGGCATGGTCATCTTAAGGTTATATTACTTTTCGAGAAGAGAGATTGTTTTGTGGAGCATACCCATCATTGCCCTTGACATAAGTTAGCCATGGCAATCAAAATATGCTGTTTAAAGTGATTTCAAGTATTTTGATTTGCGTATTGTCAACTTTGTCTGATGTCAACAAGCATATACGAATAAACTGAATAAAAATGAGAGTTGAAACCAGCCAAAAAATAGCTATATCATGTTGTTATCACAAGTGCTGCTGTCAGCAGATAGGTGAGTTGAGATGATGTACAACATATGGGCTACTCTAAGGTAGGTTAAGTCGGTTAAGTGCATGACAAGTGGCAATAGGAATTTTGCAAGAATCAGCAACTCACAACTGCTGCTGTGCTACAAACAGGTAAGACAGGATGATATGAAGTAAGGCCTCTTTACGTTGTGCATAGTTAGGCTACTTTCATGGAATAGGCATGGTATTTTGTAAGAAATAGTGACAAAATGTTTGTTTTCTCTGACCCCATCTTAACAAAAGCCAGAGGTATGTCTGTTGTTTTTGACTTGGTGATGGGCTGATGTGCAGTAGTCCAAGGTTTTCTTGTTTGAGTGTTTTATGCTTGTTGAGTTTTCTGTTATTTTGTTATTGAATTCCTCTGCTTTGCTTTGTATTAAATTGCTGTGGAAGGGAAGTGCAAAGTACGGCATCAAATAAGTTGTGTTAATAATTGCTTATGCTCAGTACACTGTCACGAAATTACCATGCTTTAATGTATTATGTTTCACTTTAACGGCTTAAGATGCTAAAAACCAAAAAGTTTGGTCAGGTTTATGATATTACGTCCATGCCAACTTGAAATAGATGTCTTTGTTTTCTGAGGCATCAGTCACGAGCTCATAGGTTCCATCTTTTGTTAATTGATTTTTTCGCTTCCGCACGGTCCTTTTGCGATGGAATTTTTCACTCCCACCCTAGTTCAACAGCAATTCTAGCTCTGCACTGAGCCCGCCTCCGAAAGCCAACTCCCACGCGACAAGTCGCGATCTGTCGGGAGTCCGGTGCTAGGTGACTACGGCGCTTGAGAAATTCAAAACGGAAAACGTCCCTGTCCGAACGATTATGAATGCCATTAGAACATTTTCATCCACGCGCCGAACTTAACGCGCTTGACAACAGGCAGGCTGACGCGAATGAAAATGGCGCGAACGATCAGCTGATCGGCCAAGGCAACCGATGCCCGTAACCGCGTGAGTCAGAAGTCAGTGAACCAGACTTCGCATAAGGCCAAGGGAAATACAACCACGATACAGGTATATATATATATATATATATATATATATATATATATATATATATATATATATATAGCAGCGGGACGTATGTAGCGACACAGCGTGCGTACCTGAGCCGCTGGTGGGAACCTGTTCACTTGAGGGAAACATGCGCTTAGAGCATGCGTGGAGAGAATTTAAAGGCAGTGTGGCCCAGTACACATGTCTCGTGCAATGGAGGCGCCAGCTACATAGCATGTACAAACAACGCTTCGTAACATAGAGTTGGGTTTTGCAGTCATAAGCACAACACGGTATATATTCAGATCCACACCAAAGCGACATGAATAGGGCTTACGCGAGGAGCCGAATGACGAATTAGGAAGAACTAATGGGCTACGCTTTGAGGCGATGAGGCGATGACCTGTGTCTTGCCAACCGACCTTGACCAATGGCGGATCTAGAGTGGTAGGGGGTGGGGCTGGGATGGGGCTATGTCCCCTGTCCGTTGGGGTGAGGGGCGACAGAATATCATTGTGAAGGGACAGCAAAATCTTCATTTCATATCTACAAAACTTTTATCTTCAAAAGGCCCAAAAATTTCACGGGCTCCACAAATGACCACAAATATTCACTTTCGATAGGCACTGAAATCCGAATATATCATAACCGGCCCAAACCCTTCATTTTCTGAGGGCACCACATTTCAGGGACGCAGCAGTGTTGTGCCTCCTACCCTGACGAATGCTGGACTGGCCCCTTGGGCTCGGAGGTACCAAAATGTTCAGTTTGGGGCACCATAACTCTTATTTCGCGGCACCATAACCTTTATTTTAAAAACCCTATAAGTGGGCATTTCAAATTTCCAGGAACTTTGGTTTAAAACAGCGTTCAAAATTCATGGACATCGCAATATATATGTCTTTCACCCGTGCAAAATTTTCCATTTGCCTGTTTCGCGGAGAGAGCACCAAAAAAGTTCATTACCTGGTATCCTAGCTTTCATTTTCCAGAGCCACACTTCCTGAGGCACCACAAAGCAGGAGCGGGTCCAGAGGGGGAGGGGCAATGGGGTAATTCATTTCCCCCTGGGCCCAAGGAGGTTTGGACGTTATGAAGAGGCACCAAATCTCATCGCAAATGGGTAACAGTACCTTTATTTCGGAACCACATAACCTATATTTTTATGAGACGTCAAATTGCAGCGGTACCACGACGTCCGTGCCGTGGCCTCGACGGAACCCTGCGTCGGCCCAAGTTGTGAGGGAGCACCAAATCTTTCATTTCAGGGCAACATAATTTTTATTTTCAGGAAGCACCCAATTGCAGAGAGCACCAGAAAGGGCCCTAACCCCTCATTCTGAAAGAGCCATTAATTCCAGTGGCATAACTATGTTGAACTTTCAGACCTGATAAAATCCAAAATCCAAAAATAAAATCTTAAAACCGTTCTTGCGGGGCGACATTACCTGGATAACCGAGGGGTACTAAATCAAAGCGGGCCATTTACAAATCCCCAAACCATAATTTAAAAGGGCACCAAAATCCAGCGCATTATAATCGGTGTGCCTTTCACTTTGGAAAAATTCTGAATCTAACCGTTCAGGGAAGGGGCACCCTGTTCAAGGAAACAGGCACCAGCAGCCTCCGTTGGCATTGGGGCTTTACGACAAGTCATCACAGTGCCCGTGCCTATCCATTAACGAAATTCTGCATCGGCCCATTCGGCCAAACGACACCTTTCTTTTGGAACACCCTTGCATTCTTTCCTTGAGACACTAAATGCAAGTGGGCGATTGAAAGAACAATTGAAGGTGGTCCAAAACATCCCTTTCAAGGGGCACCGAAATACAGGGGCACCACAATTGCCCTGCCTTACACTGTTGAAATCCTGGTTCGGCTCCTTCGGTAAAAAGGCGGCGAGAACCTTGATTGTGGGACATCATAACATTTATTTCTATCAGCCCCCAATTTAAATTGGAACACCACAATCGACCCAAACATGTATTTTAGGGCAATGCAAGATTCCAGTGGCACTTAAAATGGTCCCTAAAGCTTTATTTTGTGGGGAGCCGAATTAAGCACGACTCCCTCCGCTTTCTCCTCAGGCTCCAAGGGTTCCATGGGTTCCGAATGCCTCGTTTGGTCCCTTGGGGCCAGCGATCAAGAGCCCAATTAAAGGTCAGAAGGGCAGGGCAGAGGTCGTGTGGAGGGATCACAGCCCGAAGGCCGGACCCCAAAATGTAATAGTAGCTCTATCAGTGATCGGAGACCCGTGCGACTGTGTCTCTATTTGAAGCCACTGACTGAAAACAGCCATATGGAACAGCCCGTTCCGTGCTATTCCGGGGCCTAGGGGTTATTTCCCCACCAGAGACAAGGCCAAGATCTCCAAGATCAAGGACCCACATTGCTGGTCAGTGACCACAGTCCCTAGCAGGAGACCATGTGCCGGCAGTTATCCCCAACCAGGAGCACATTTGCCGAATAGGAGAGATGATGGGTCTCCGTATGTCAAAGAGCCTGTTGTGCTGGTCTGGATCCTCCTGGCAATGAAACGATTAATGAGAAATAACAAAAGGGGGTTTTCGTGTACAATGAGACAGTGGAGAGGCCTGTGCCAGCCAGGGGCACCAGAACCGGGCGAACAAAACCGGCCCTGCACCATGTCAACCAGGGACCGGTAAGGCGAATTAGTGTCTCGATGCCAATTATTGGACTTCCTGTGCCAGCAAAGAGTCTGTTTGCACCAGCGAAGGCCCCTGCGCCGATCCGTTACTCGATGTCTCAGTTAGAGGGCCAGCCGCATCGAGGAGGGGACCGGTCGTGATGCATCCTTCTGAGGGTCTCCGTACGGTCCTGGGGGCTATCACTAGGCTAAAAGCCGCTGGGGACCCCAGGAAGGGACGTGATGCCTTCAGATGCTGACCAGAACGTTTTACCAACGCAATTTGGTTGGCTGACCAGTTAATTATCTGAACAAATTAAACAGTTGTAGCATTGCGAGCAAGATAGATTACGTCATTGCGCCTTCCGGAATCCGTCCCGACTACCAATCTAAAAATTGCACTAGTGAAACATTCGGCAAGGGGATGCCTTTTACACGCATACCCAATGCCTTCATAAAGCGTTGGAAAGTACCGATTCCGATGCGTGGTCATTTCCACACGTCTGTTGACCGCTGCCACGTGTTGCTGCAAGGTGCCGTGTGCTACAGTGGTATAGCTACAACATTTTTGTTCCGGCGTCCCACAGAGCACCTCACGGAGGGGGCACCAAGGAATTACGTACAGCCCGACCACGACTCTCTTCTCGCGCGCCGAGCGCTTACACAAAACACTGGAGCTTTATCATCTGCACACAAAACAATAAAACTCAACATTCTGGATGCATTACTCATTTATGACCACAAACGACTTCTAAAGAAATAAATGAATCAAAATACTGAATTATCTCTTTGGAGCAGCGTCACAAATAAATGAATTTGACAAGGAACAAGACACTGACGAATGGCGCGGGTATCGCATGCAGTGTTTGATCTGCTGTGTTGATTGCGTTATTCATAGTGTGTGGTGCTAGTGATATCTTCTGCACGGCTAAAAGATTGTTTGTTGTTGCCAAGCCAAAGCGGCAGTGAATGCTGTCCAGTGAAAACTTTATTGTTGGTTTGCATGCTCGTGTTTTATGCTCCGATTGAAAGTGTTTAGGGTGCCGAAATGAAATGAAGAGCCAGATATATAGTAGAGTCAGTCACCAGTCATATACCGTGCAAGTTCTGCGAGCTTCGTGTGCCTGTCGTCATAAAAGCATATATATATATATATATATATATATATATATTATCATTAAACGCTGTATGCCATTATATATGTGATCCGGTCAAAAGCACCGGCCAGAACTAAAACGATACCACATCGGAGTGATCGGATACAGTAAACTTCACGGTAACTAAATTTTCGCACATGTACACTGTGAAAAAGTTGGAAAACTGGAGAAGTCCCCTTGCTTTGTGAGCTCTTTAGACTTCAGTGCTGTATCCACCAATAATCAATGTATTCCGGCCATTAGGTTTTAATATTCTTATGCATGCAGTTCGTACACAGGAACCTAGCTTACTGTGCACATTCCTAAAAAAAACTAGGCGTGCTTTGTATGCAAATACATGAAGCCTGTTCATTTTCGTCAGATCATGATAGATTGTGTCATTTTACGGCTAACTATTTCGAAGAAAACGTGGCAGCATACATTTAAATTGGGTGCTAAATACCATCAAAATCAAGCACGAGCTTGATTTCTAGCTTATGCACGGTAAGCCGGGTAGTTCAGATCAGCTGATGACTGGGGACTAATGCAGAGTTTTTGCTTTGTCTGTTGCAAGGGAATACAGAATATCCCATCGTTAAAAAATATATTAAAACGCAACGTAGATGTATAATAATCGTCACAAATTCAATAAACAAGGGAAATCAGATGCACGTCGGCGGCGTGTAAAATTATGTTCGACAATGACGATCACGAATTTATCGGCGTAATCAGCATGGCCGCAAATCAGTCATCGGTCGGTAAGAAGTAAAGCCCCAATAAAATTGATTAAGATTTAAGTCCCCGTCAATGGCAAAGGCCCTCCTATAATATGGCAAAACCCGAGACCAATAAGGACCCAAGACCTGAGGAATCAAAACTGTCGAGGCAGACCAACAAAGAGGCTCCAGTGAACAGTGAAGGGTCCTCATAACAAGCGAGAAGAACCTAGCACCAATATAGCGGGACCCTTGAACGATCGGGAGCATCCCGGCAGGCTAACATGTAGGGTCCGGCTGGGGTACAGGATACCCCGAACAAAGGGCACTATTCGAAGATCAGTGTACATAAATTAACGCCCTTGTGTTATCAAGAGTGACCGGGCAGGCTAACAGAGAGAGCTCTGACAAGCGAAGGGTCCTCAGCAAATAAGCTCAAAAAGGGAAAGAGACATAGCTCAATGAAGAGGGCCCCAGAGCATCGAGTGCTTCGGAGCGTTACCTTATATGGGGCCGCAGCAACAGCACGGGGTCTTCCAAGCAAGTGGAAAGAAACCCGATACCAGTATGAAGGGCACCTGAGCAACCGAGTGTACCCTGGCATTTGGGGCCCAGGCAGCAGCGGCGGGGAGGAAGAGCCCGCTTACCCCGCGGGCCCAGCGGTCCCTGCCGAACCCACGCCGCCCATTATGTCTCCGGCCGCGCCGCCGCCCGGCGCATCTGGCCCAGTCCGCCGGTAAGCCCTGGGGCACGCCCGCACTCAGGCCGGACACGGCCGCCGAGCGTCTCGGTAATTTATAGCTTGACTGTACGCACCACGTGATCATCAGTGGAATGCCAGGTTGACCGTGCCATCTGTTGACAAAAGAGGCAAATAGCGGCAGGACTCAAAGAAGCTTCCGCAGTGTTATCTAGCGGCAGGAATCCAAACTAGCCTGGTTGCCATGAATGCTGGACGTTTTGAACAGTGGTCTTTACGACTCTGGACTTACCGACTCTGGACCTTGCGTCCCTGGACCTTATGAACGCCCCCAATGGTTTCAGAATTGGACGTTTTCTGGACGTTTTGAACACTGGATGCTGCGATCCTGGACGATATGAACACTGGACGCTGCGATCCTGGACCTTTTGATGGTTCCCTGATCCAACCCTGCATGACTTCTATACTGCTTAGGTTAATTAGTTCATAAATTATACAAAGATAAAACATACATTGGTTGTGATCGAAAAAGTGGGGTAAGTCCAATAAGAAAAATGGGGGGGGGGGGGCAGGTTGTTGGGCCTTTGGCTCGGCCCCCCAAAAGTTTATGAAAATTGACCCCCCTGCCACCTATCGAAGCGATGGTAAACAAAAGTTTAATGTTACAGACACGAGATACCAATGTCCACTGGTGCATAGCTTTACACGCACCGCGACACATTCGAGACTACAGTCAATTTAGGCATAAACGTATAGAAATGAGATACACAACTTTTTCGTGTCAGCGAACTTAACCATCGTGCTTATTGCGATGTTCATGCAACTATCCCATACTGCCCACCAGTACCAATATACCTGGAGCATTGCATTGGTGCATTTAAGCCAATATTTTGCGACGCTTCATGTGGCACCTCAACGCACTAAAAATAATTGATCTAGGGTTGTTTTGAGGCTTCTTTTAGGCGTTGGTCGGCAAGGGTTATCTGTATGCTAGTTCCTGTTAGCATTCTAACAAAACAAAACTCGTGTGGTGGCATCATGGTTTGAGACCTGTAGGCACAGGCGAAGCAACGTTTCAAAAAGAAGAGTGCCAACGTCAAGGTATACTTCAGGAACGATTTTTGGAAAGCAAGCCCAGTGATCGGAGGAGTGGGCGGTGGGGGGGGGGGGGGGGGTAGAGATCGAGGATACTATCCGCTCTTAGCTCACGCAGCAGATTTTAAAGGTTATTAAATAGCATGGCTACTACCCCAGAAACATTCCCAAATGGAACCCACATAGGCTAAACGTAGCGAAACTGGGTTCATGTGGGCATGGGCTACAGGTGGGCTTTTAACTGGGGTCCAGCTGGGTCCCACATGGGGCGTCCACATCATTCCAAATTTTTGTTTGCACCAGAGCTGTTCTTGCCCTGTTCTATTCCGTAGAAATTTATCATGTTGAGAAGAAATAACCCACGAGGAGGGAATGCCTGCAATGGTGGGATCCATATGGGCCATATGTGGGCAAACTGGGCCCATGTTAACATGGGCTACAGGTGGGCCGATATCTAGGCTTAATATGGGGCCCGGATGGGCTATTTATATGTTACATGCCCAATAAACTTGCCACATACACAATTTTGAGGCGTATACAAATTATTTATATTGTCTGGGTGTTACCATATCGTGTACAGTTATTCTAAACTATGGGACTTCTGCCTGGACTGGCGCCTATATGGGCTAAGCACGGGCTAGCTGGGCTCACTTCCATGTAGCTGGCAGGTGGGCTGGTATTTGGGCTTCATTTGGGACCCAAATGGGCCGCCCATACACTACAATGTTTGGCGCAGGTGCATAAGACTTGCTACTTCGTGCTCCCACGTTGGATTTTTCCTTACCATGTACTAAGGAATACATAACAAAGGAGAGCAGCACAGGCTCGGGCTCATATGGGATGTATGTGGGTAAGTTGGCCTCATGTTAACATGGGCCGCAGGTGGGCTAGTCTTTGGGCTCCATGTTGCACCCAGATGGGCTGCCCGCGTGCCACATACGGAATTAAGTTGCCACATACACATACATAAATATCAATTGTTTTTATTGATTTTAGGTTTTACCATATTGCATACAATTATTTTACATATGAAAGCTGGCTGGACTGAGGTCTGTATGGGCTGAGCATGGGCTAGCTGGGCTCGCGTCCATGTAGGCTGCAGGCGGGCTGGTATTTGGGTTCCATCTGGTATCAACCCAGATGGGCTGCCCATACGCCACCATATTTGGCACAAGTGATTTAGGCTTGCTACTTTGTGCTCCCACGTTAAATTTTTCCTCATCAGATATAAATAATTACATGACAAAGAAAAACAGCACAAATTGGGGCTCATATGGGATGCATGTGGGCAGGTTGGGCTCTGTTAGCATGGGCCGCAGGTGGTCTGGTCTTTGGGCTCCATGTCGGACCCAGATGGGCTTCGCATAAGATGACGTCTTTTACACTAGTGCATTAATTCTTGTACTTTGCTTTTTATGGTTGAATATTTTCTACTCGTGTACAAACTAGTTTGCAACAAGAGTAAACGGCATAAACTCAGATCCAAGCAGGCCGCAGGTGGGCAAGCTGGTCACATGTCAGCATGGGATGCAAGCGGGCTGGTGCCTGGGCCCCATCTGGAACCCAGATTGGCTGCCCATATGCTATTATCTTAACTATTTGCGTAATACTTTTCGTACTGTGTGCTTCCTGGTTCGGTGTTGTCATGTCATGTACAAATAAGGGGGACAGCTGGCATGGATCTCATCCGCATGGACCGCGCGTGGGTGAGCTTAACTCACGTCAAAATTCACCAATTCGCTGTCATGCCACTTGTGGTAGATAGTGTATTTGCTGTCGGAAGTTTGTGCGCTAAGGGCATAGAGTGAGCCCTCCATTTACCTTTCACTGGTCGATCGACCATCGGTCGCGTTTGGAGCTCCTCCGACAATTACGGGTGTTTCGCTGACCGGTCGCCCGCTGGAATCTCGACAGTGGCGAGAGGGGGCTTCGTATCCCTTCAGGGGCGAGGTGTCGGTCAGCGGAACTGCTGGCTAGGTGGGCCGGATGGCCAGGTGGGCCGGCAGCACAGAGCGCACCGCTAACCATCGTCTTCTATAATCTTAGTCGGAGTTTCTGGCGGTTGCATGCAATTGATCAGATGCAGTTTTATTCAGCTGCTGTATATCAAAGGAACACAGGCCCAGAAGGTCATGCTTGAACTTAACGACAGTTTTAATGCCAGAAGTGCGGCATGGGCGACTCGACTCAATCGTTTTGTTGATTGGAGGCTAATGTTCCAGTTACCAACTGTCTGTAAAGATTTTCAGCATGTGCAGAGTTTATTTCCGTCCATGGCATTGGTGGTTGGATAGTGCGACTGGCTAGTCAGCTCTTGACAGCATTTGAATGGGCGTCGTCGCTACTAGTTCTCAAAAGCTAGACGAACTTGCTACACATTTGGAAAAAAAGGTTTCGAGTGTGCCGACCTCCACTTAGAAGTAAATATGCAATGGTTCAGGTGCCAAAACGTAGCGATTGACATCATCCGACTGAACCAATAGCGTTAGCCATCCGACAGTTTTCAGTGCCAAAACAACACTAGCCGTGTCGAACATGCCTCACGCCAGCGCTGTACTCCAGCCTTTTGCATGGCTTGTGCCTCTCGGCCAGTGGCTTACGTGGCAGCCTTAAACATCTACGCACACAAAACATATGCCATGAGGACAACAGATATCCACGCCAATAGCAAGCTTCAAGTAGACACCTTTCTTCGTTTTAACCACTTCAGTGGCGCGGTTGGACCATGTGTATGCCAACGCTGATGAAAGTACCTTGGTCAAGCTCTAGACAGGCTAGAACCTGTCTTGTGCAGTGCATGGTGTATAGGTTCGGCGCTAATTATTAGTAATTTCGTCTGCAATTTGGTGAACAAAGACAGCCAGGAGTCGTGTGCGTCGGCTTAGACAAAAGTTAAGACATTTGTTTCGTGCACTTAATTTTTTTTCACTAACATCCCAGCTATCCATTGCATATGAATCATCACTTGACTTGGCCATAACCAACTCTCCGAGCAAGATCCAGCACACAGGTCTCAAACCCAGCCACTTCAGCAGCCATTACTTGGCCACTTCTATCAATCCGGTCGCCGCTGACTGGAGCGCTGTGCCAACGCCTTCTTCGCTCGATGAACAGTGGGATCCGTTTCTGATCATCGTGAGTTGCTTGACAATCTTTCCCCATAGCGGGAAGTCCAGATTCACAACCAACCCGCTCCCTCCGTGTCGGACGGCATGAAGGAAACCATAGCACAACGCTGTGCATTTCGTCACCCCCGACGCGATGCACAGGCAACTGAATGCATGCAGCCAGCCAATGTGACTGCCGGGAACACACCTAGTGACACAAAGGGGCGTCGAGACCCGGAAGCGAGCACTGTATTACCCGCAGCATCGTCGGTGATAAAGACCAGCGCTTTTAAAGCTGCCAGATGAGCTGGAAGACCAGTCGAACAAATTCGTCGCTGCCATGAAGAGGGAGACCTCCAACAAAGCATTGACAGCGACTCCGGGAGTTACAGGGGCTTACTGTGTTACACGAGTGTGTGCTGATCCTCAGCCTATGTCACTAACATGTCTGTGACATGTCCTTGTCACATGCCACTGTTAAATGTCACTAAACATTAACTAAAATGCGCCGTCGTATCAACGAACACCAGTTGCGCTTGTTGTCACGATGGCGTGACGCTTTGTTTTAACAAGGCCTGGCTATCTGTCCTCATGCCAGCACAAGTGATATCACTTCTATGAGATCATCGGCCTCACAAGTGATATCATCTCACAGGATATCACTTGTGAGGTCGATTCTTAGATCTGGCCTGATTAGAAACCTTCAAACCAATCTCGCTTATTCCTATGGTGCCCATGATGTGGTGTACGAGCAGCTTATGGTACGTTTTTCATCGCATGGTCTGATAGCCTGAGGTTGCACGGGATTTTTGGAAGTCATTTAACTGATAAGATAATTCTGATCATTTCAGATAGCATATTCGAATCATTGCTGTTGGTAGGTGGCGCTAATCGCCGAATTAATATATATATATATATATATATATATATATATATATATACGTTAACGGCATTTGACGGATGCCTATTGAAATGTCCAGAGCTCATGAAGTCCAGTGGTTAAGAAGCCCAGAATCTCAGCATCCAGCGTTCACATATCCAGAAACCGTCCAATATTCCTGGACAGAGGAGAATCACAAAGTCCAGGCTCGCAGCGTCCAGTGTTCATAAAGTCCAGTGTTCATTAAGTCCAGCGTGCGTGAGATCCACGGGTTGGGATACCGTTCCACTTCCTCGCGACCCTTAACCTTGATTCGGGTATTACCGGTAGAGGGCTACCGGAACCGATTTCGCCCGCCTCAGCCGATTAGTGACGTCATGCGGCACAGTACCGCCCAGTTTAACCACTGTGCATGGATGTATACAACGTTTTGTTTGAGCGCACAAACTTTGCCGCTTCAGCACGCCCCTGGCAGCAGGCGCTTTGAGAAAAATCAAAACTTTGATCTCTGGTTCATGGCATCGGAAATAGTTAGTTACTCTGCAGGAGCTGCACGGTAATCGTGGAAAGCGCTTGTCGGGGTGCCTGCTGTTTGGCATTGTGGGCTATGGATAAACTTCCCCGCGATATTTGCTGTATGTGTTGGTGATGTTCCTCATTTTTTAGTGAACTGATGACTGATGTGTAAAGCTGACTGATTTTACGTCTGCTCCAGGTAGGCGCGCATGTACATCTCCAGCTCCTGGCACGCTAACCTGTCTTGTTAGTGATTTTATTTGACTGATTCCTCTCCCTCCTCCAGTTGCAAATTCTTTCACACGCTCCTGCAAACGGGACTTATTCTGAGTTCTACATACCTTTACTCCCGAAGAGAGGGGGTGGGGGCTGTCTCATCAGCTGAATCGGGACACTAGTCCCTAGTGAGACACGTTCAATGGCCCAGCCTACAAACAATTCGTTTCTTCAGTCAGGTACGTTTTAAACGGGCATGGCTTACCAAAGTAAGTTGGTTGGCCGAGCGATGAAAACACAACGAAGAGTACCGTGGTAGTATGCCAACAGATTGATTTCTCTCCGAATTTGGCTCAGTTTTTCACCAATCTGCAGGCTGCAACCAAAGTTACGACGGGGGATGAAAACTCTGCTACTGAATAAGGAACCGCACTCCTGGTTGCAGGTAAAAAACAAACGTTGACTGCGAGTGTATTCAACTGCCTGCCAAACGTCACGCATAACACTACGCACGTGCCGCGCTTAAAGGCGCTGTTGATTCACCATATGAACAGCACAGCCGAATGTATGTCACCGAGCTGGTTTGCGATGTATAAGCTGAATGAATTGGGAGAATCGTGAGGTTGTATTCGTCCTCCACTTCATCAATCTTGACGCGCTTTCTTCCTTTTACGCTTCAGAACCTCCTAAGTAAAGACTTTGGGGTCCAGCAACGCCATTCTTGGGTTTATCGAGACGGGTGCAGTTCGCGCCGCAGGCGGGCAATGGTGGCATGGTAGTTAGTGGTTAGGGGGTTCATCTCTGGACTTTTGTATCCTGGGATGGAGTCCTGGCCACACCTCTACCGCATCCCACGTACCTAATGCCTGATAAGTACGTAATAGATGCGTTCCGCCTAGAAATAGTCATAGCAGCCGGTGAGACGCACACCCCCAATCGGTATTACAGGCCGTCTGACAAACAAACCAAATTTGCAGACAATGATTTCGCTCAATCACTGTATGTATGTGGGAATGATAATGTGCACTCGGTTGGACGCGGAGCTCGGACACACAGGTCAGCCCAGAGGCTGCCCAGCTCGACGGTCCGGCCGGCAGCCACGCCCGCGGCGGGCCGGCGGACGAGGCAGCCCGGCCGCCAAACAAAGAACGCATTCACACGCGCGCCGTCCATCGCCCGAGAACCGAACCCCGCCACACGCGCGCAAGGCCTGTCCATAGGGCAGCCCGACCGCAGTCGAAACACTGCCAGTTCAGTCGGAGACGCCATATTCGCGTCAGAGCCCGAGGCCCCTGACTCGGTTTCACTCGGTTCGCCGCAGTATACATCGCAGTGGACCGGACATCCGGACTTGTCGGACATCTCGGGATCTCGCTCGTGCTGGACCGGAGCCGCCCCCCCCCCCGCCCCTCCTTCTTCTTTATGGACGCCTTAATGGAAGAGCCTCGTGTCTGTCGGGAACCAGCACCGGACAGCGTCCCTCTGCCCGTTTTCTCTTGGGCCCAAATGCGTCGAACTGGGATCCCTGTGCTATTTATTGAACCTGCTACTCCCGGGACCTTTTTGAAACGATGAGTGGCTCCACGTTGATCCAAGGTCAACCATCCCGGTCAGAGGGCCTTCGGCGTCAGAGAGAGGACCAATGTATCATGTGTAGTAATATTAACCGATTGGAAATCTGAACGGGGACGGAAAGGTCCTTCAGCCCCAATCGAGAAACGCATGGGCTTCAAGTCTTGGCCGAAAACTCTATAAGCTCTCAGCAAATAAGCTCAAAAAGGGAAAAAGGCATAGGTCAATGGAGAGGGCCCCTTAGCATCGGGTGCCTCGGAGCGTTCCCTTATATGGGGCCCCAGCAACACTATGGGGTCCTCCAAGCATGTGGAAAGAACCCGATATGAAGAACCGGATACCAATATGAAGGGCCCCTGAGCAACCGAGTGTACCCCAGCATTCGGGGCCCAGGCAGTAGCAGCGGGGCGGGAAAAACCGCTTACCCCGCGGGCGCAGCGGTCCCCGCCGAGACCGCGCCACCCACCATGTCTCCGGCTGCGCCGCCGCCCGGCGCGTCTGCGTCCAGTCCGCCGGTGAGTCCCGGGGCGCGGCCGCATCCACGGCGGACGCGGCTGCCAGGCGTCTAGATAATTTAAAGTAACCATGATTGACTGTACGCATCACGTGATCATCAGTGAAAAGCCAGGTTGACTGTGTCATCTGTTTAGAACAGAGGAAAATAACGACAGGTTTGGCTTCTTTTTTGGGGGATTAGAGCCTTTTCGACCAGAAATGATAATTTCAGGACCATGCCATGCAGGAAAATGGTTAACGGCGGGGCAGGCTTGCATGCACCTGGGGGGCCAAACACCGAACTTTAAGCCGCGCATGCGCGATAGATACCCAGTCAGGGGGTCCCCATCGATGGATAGGAGAGTCCCCTTCCCACGGGGCTTTCGGCCCACCCGTGGCTGACGCATGCAGCCTGCCCCGGACAAGTAGGGTGTCGCGAGGATGCAGGATGAAGCAAAATAGGGGATAAGAGGGACGGATCGTGACAGCAGCAGGACTCAAAGATGCTTCTGTGGTGTTATCTAGCGGCAGGAATCCAAACTAGCCTGGTTGCCACGGACACTGGACATGTTTAACACTGGACTTTACGACTGGCCTTTGCGACTCTGGAAGTTGCGTCCTTGGACCTTATGAAAGCCCCCAATGGGCACGGAATTGAACGCATTCTGGAAGTTATGAACGCTGGATACTGCGATCCTGGACGATATGAACGCTGGACGCTGCGATCCTGAGCGTTTTGATGGCTCTCCCATTTCATTTTTTGACAGCGTCCTTCACTGCTGGCGGCTGATTGTGCTTACATTCCATCGCGTGTTACGCCCCTGTCTATTCGGCTCCTCTCAGGGGTATTTACAATACATTTATAGGGTTAAAACTTAGCAGCGAGGCCGACCCCAGTACCTGCAGTGCTTACCAGGGTTCTTGTACATGTCGCACTTAATTCAGTTCCTTCAAAAAATGAACGTGCTCATCGCACTGGTGCCGCATAGCTTCTACAGCGCGCGGATGATTGTATTGTCATGTACTTTGGAACAGAGTATTCGTAGAATCAAGACAAACTGGTGAATTTCAACGATGAAGCCCTACTCACTGCGCAAGAGGATCGCATACCATGGATTGATTAACAACTGATTAAGATCCAGGTGATCACTACCGCCTAGGAACATGTTGGCGCTCCAGAAGCCCGCCCCCAGGCAGGGCTGTTCGGATGATCCACTTATCACCGCAGCAAAGTAAAAACAGTAATGTACGTTTTACTTTTCGTGCGACGGTACAGAGCGTTCAATGATTCTAGTAGTGCTATTACATCAGTTACACCTGACGCCGAATGACCGCATGTGTAATGTACTGTGATCGATAGCGCTGCGGAATGCGCGCTACTGCAGTGGTGTAAGTGTATTGGACGCTGTACAGATGCCGCGTCTGAAATGCGTTTTCAGCCCATAGGGATAGCGGGTCATTAAAAGCACGACCTTTGCCAGCGCTGTCTAGGCTGGCTGGACGTGAATAAGCTAATAACACCGAATATGTGTACATAAGTGTAATCGCATTGTCGTGAAAGAGCCAGCTCAACTCGCGACTTTGCTGCGATCAGCGTGGGTAAGACGTGCCATTGGCAACGCGGGGTATGTGTTTGCCACACGTTCGAAGCGAGGCTTGTGGGGGTCGTTTTCGTTCAGTAACACGGCATCTCATAACAGTGTACCCCGCAACTGCAGCAGGGTCGTAGTGCTTGTTCAGTGAAACGTGATGAAAAGGCTTTCTATAGGAAATATTTTCTTAAATGATGCATCGCAGAGTGCTTTAAGATCTGCTTTAAACGAACTGGAAACGTGTATGTTGTGTTGAAGAAATCGTGTTGTGCTGCGAGTGCGCGTACAAACAGGTTGCCATAGCCACACACATTGCTGAAGCTCCATGCTAGTGAATTCATAACTTAATGCATAAATAATGTAGTAAGCACAAAGGTAAAAGTAAATCATACGCACATCTCGCATTTCATTCGGCAAAGGAAAGGTAGAATTGCACTCCTGCTTCACAAAACTGATATATTTACAATGAGCTGAAGCAAACTACCATGCTCAGGTCCGCATTCTGTGCAGACGCACATAAGCTTTAATAATGGCAACAAATATGGGCATATAAACAGATAGGTAGATATATCGATAGACAAGTGAATATATATATATATATATATATATATATATATATATATATATATATATATATATGACATGTTGATATCTATCAGCAGCTCTGTTAATTTACCAGTACACCTTTGATCGCTCAGGTGTTGTCTCTCTTGTTTGCAGGTTTTTCCCATTTTATCAGGGTGGCCTACGCCGTGACGCGCTTGATCGCTCCGGGACTCTTCCTATGACCCTCTTGATCGCTCCGGGACCTTTCCTATGACGCGCCTGATCGCTCCAGGACTCTTCCAATGAAGTCAGAAGGACCTTGCTGTTTCCAAAAGCCCCAAAATGTGCTTGCCAGCGCCTGTACCTCCGTCACTCACAGCGTCTCGCTCAGTGGTGTATACGGGCTGGGCAGAATTAACTCATGTTCACAAGTCCAAGATCTGTACGATAATGGTTTTCTGTATAGCCTCGGCCGCAGATGGCAGCAACTGCATATGTGACGACGAATTTTACGTAAGATTACCCAAGGCAATTTGGCGCGCCACCGACGCCGCACATTTTACCTACCTTTTACAGTGAATTCGTGGCAAACATAACTCTTGCGCATTAAATTCTAAACACGATTGAGTGAGGGCGTATTTTGTACTCCCTCGTCATAGTCTGAGCACGAACTCTGCATTAGTCGTTAGCCACCATTTGATTACATTGACTTGCGGGCTAGCCGTAATCACCTAGTGCTATTGAAACACCAGACGTCAGATTCGGTGTTCTCGCGAACTAGTCGACCACCTGAGGCTTTCTAACTGAACCACGAGCGGCGCCATGCGGCGCGAAAGTATCAGACGCTAGGCCCAGGCTCACATAGACCAAGCTCCACGCCAATCGCGCATTTTCTGGAGTGCTTTGGCTTGAATGCGAGGAAACGTACATCAGTCCAAATTCATCCATTTCGCGCCAAGACATCCGCATTTGACCAACTCCACTGCCAGCCAGCTCTCGGCTGGGGGAGAGTGAATAAGCGCTCGAATCTACACAGGTGAACCAATTCATTCCAGAACGCTTCGCTCAAGTTTCGCATAGCCCCATGAAGGCAATACATGCGTTCCATGTAGCACAGCACAGGACTTCTACTGGTAACGATAGACTTTATTGCAGACACGTCATGCAAGCCGGGTGGTTCAGTATTAGAAATTCGGAAAACAAATTACTAAACACACTAAAAACAGAAGTTTGGTATGTGAATCGCATTGCTCGTTTCGAGATAAGTAAGACAGATCTAACCAGCGTTACTTTAACATTATCTCACGATGTCAAGCTATGCAAGTATTAGAACTTCGACCGACGCCAGCTCAACGGCCAGGCCAGCAACAGCCAGCTGAGTAAGGGACTCAGAGAACTTGGGCCGACGCCAGCTCAACAGCCAGGCCAGCAACAGCCAGCTGAGTAAGGGACTCAGAGAACTTGGACCGACGCAAGCTCAACGGCCAGGCCAGCTGAGTAAGGGAGTCAGAGAACTATTCGACAACTATTTTGCCGACAGCCGATGTCAGACCGAGCTTTGAATGAGTTCGGCACCCTAGCACACAAGGTGCGCTAGCCTCTGGGTTGGCAGGGCCCCACGCCCACACCCTCGTGCTGGAGTCAGTCGGCGTGGTCCAACAGCGTGTTTCCGGCAGCGGTCGCTGACCCCTACCGCGGTGACCGTTGAGCACATGCGGGCGGAAGGCGCGTGGCTTAAGCTCGAAAATGGTTCTTCGGTCTGCAACAAACTACAAGTAACATGAGAGCTGCAGCGCATGTGCGTGTTAAAATATCTCCTATAGCGTTACACTGTACACATGAAAAATGATAGGAAAAGGAAATTGATCCTTCCACGCCCACCAGAGTGCAGCTTGAGGTAACACGTCAAACATGCATGGCGGCGTCCAGACACGGCATATCAAACACCGAGTGAACACCATTTGGAAACAACGAACCGCAGAGGTCCCGCCTGGGGCGTTAAAACTAGTCCAGCGGACCGAGCCGGACCGAATCGGACCGGTCCATCTGGATGGCAAAAGCGATTGGGAAAAAAATGCTTACTAAAACTACGCCAACACGACACGTGGGTCCGTATGCCTCTGCGGGACCTGGTGACATCCATATGAAAATGGTGTCATGCCAATTTCTCTACATGGCAATATCGTATACAATGAAATTATGGCAGACAAACATGAACATCAGTGGTGACCAAAACATCATCACACATGCAGCCAGTAGCGTATAGCATGCAAAACACAGAGGTCTCTCCGCACTCGCTCATCACATCCTGCCAGACATCGGCACCAAACGCCTGAGATGGCGGCCGTAACACAATCGCTGCTCTGAAATGACGCGGACGGACACGCAGCTCGGACCAGCAGCACGCGAGCGGTAGCAGTTGCCGATCACACGGCCTTGGTGACGGGCGTCGCGGTGCACGTCACCGTCCTCGCCCGGCGCGCATCCCAGGCTCACCCAATACCCTGATGTCCCAACGCGCTCGTATCGGAACGTCATTCAGCGCCCAGCAGCGTAGCACGCTGGTTGCGGCGCGTAACGGCGCGACACTACACCTGCGTTTCGCCACCTGACCGCCAGGCGTCGCGGGAGTCCCGCGAATGGCGGCTGTAGTGAAGCGTCGGCCGCGGCGCCGGCTCGGGCGGCGGTGGGTGGTGCGGGCAGGTGGTGGGTACGCGTTCCAGGTACGGCGGCACGGGCCGCTTCTTGAAGCGGCGCAGGCTGTGCCGCCACACCTTGCAAGGTTGCAGGCTCATCATCCAGAGGCCGCCAATAATGCCCACGATCAGGTTCATGAAGATCTTCAGCATGAGGATCTCGACGTTAGGATGCACGTTGTGATGTGTGAGCCATAGCTGGCGCGAGGTGTACTCGTACACTAGCGCGGCCAGCACGCACGTGGCCGGCACGGTGTAGATGATGCCGAAGATGCCGATGCGCATGGTGAGCATCTCGAGCCGGTCGTTGCTGCGCGAGCGGACGACTTGGCCGCGGTCTCGGAAGATAGCGCGGAAGCCAGCCAGCAGGAACGAGATACCCGCCACCAGGTACACAAACGTCGGGATCAGCACGAAGCCCAGCAGCGTGTCCAGATTCTGGTTACCCACGTAGCAGCTCCCTGAAACACAGCACAGATGGATGAGAGCGGTCGGTACATTGCTTGGGGTTGTATCCCGAAACACAGGCAAGTCTGAAAGGAGAGCGAACAGGAGCGGGGCTTGGCGCATTTACCACCGTACAAGGTTATTTATATTCTGATCAAAAGCAGAAGGAGGTGGGAGGGGTTGCCACGCTAGGATGTCCGGGAGGCCACCGCGGTACACTCGGACAGTGGCGGCAGCGTAATCTGATCGCCGACAATGGCCATCTTCCACGAAGCTTGAACAGGAGCACGCCATCACGTTTGGGCATCACGTTCACAAGAACGTCATGTCTACTGGTTTTCGCGACATGGTTAGACGCAAAACAGCCGCTGAATTACGTCCATTTAAGTCATGCTCTAAGAGGTGGCTCCGTCACGAAGACATCGCAAGTAGGGAAATGACAAGCATGCCAGCTACATAGCGTGGCACGAGCTCACAACTAGACGCGCGGACCCTTACAGTCCACCAGAAACCGAAACCGCAAGCTCTCTTTACACAGCGGCCATGACCTGCCGTGGTTGAGCGTTCCCGCACCTGACCGGCGTCCCGGTGCCCGGCCGGTGTGCCAATGACCGACCGGCACCCTCGTGACCGGCCAGCGCCCCGGTAACCGGCCGGTAAGCCAATGACCGACCGGCGCCCTGATGACCGGCTGGCGCCCCGGTGACCGGCTGGCGTCCCGGCAACCAGCTGGCGCCCCGGTGACCGGCTGGCGCCCCGGTGACCGGCCGGCGCCCCGGTGACCGGCTGGCGTCCTGGGGACCGGCTGGCGCCCCGGTGACCGGCCGGTGTGCCAATGGCCGACCGGCACCGCCGTGACCGGCCGGCGCCCCGGTGACCGAGCCAGTGTCGGAGACCTGACGGACGGCTATCGACCGACCGCCCAGGTCACACGGCCGCTACCGGGCCCGGGGGGCCAACGCCGAGCCCAGGTCACGCGGCAGCTACCGGACCCCGGTGACATGGCGCTTCGGTCATGCATTGCACCCCCAAACCGAGACCCTGACAGCTGGCAGGGTCGCCGCCCTGTCACTGAGCTGGCGCTGGACCACTCAGGCGCCCGCTTAGGGTGAAGACTGCACAGTAAGCATTAACATAGCAACCACTGCGTACGGCATTCAGCAATTTTAATGGTGATGGCGGAGGCTGCTTTCGAGGGTTTCCTAGCCCTCTCTCACCCTGACCCTGTGTTTATGGGCCAGCACAGGTGTGAATATGTGTGCATATCATCGTTCATGTGTTAAGAATGTCGTGTTAAGCAAGCCAGCTTATGTACATTTGGCTTGTTCAAGGCCAAACGCAAAACATCTGGCTATGAGTAAGCCCAACATTCTCGCCAGTTTACACTTATGGTATGGGGGATTGCGGGTGCTTTTCTATCATCGTCCGACCATGTCATTTGTCCAAGCCCTTTTCGTTATTCTCCAGTTTTGGTCATCAAGGGGTTAAAATTCCTCGTTCACAATTCCAACACGTGACATTCACGGTAACCAAGACTTCGTTTCAGAGGTCACTCCGCACATGCTGTATTCTGTACGTACCAGGCTTTGGCTGCTCTGCGAACCAGTTCAACATTTCACTCTTCCGAATGCAATTCCAAACGGGCGGAGCGCTGGAGCGATAAATATGTAATCAGCTGGCGTGAAGCCGTGCGGCATGTCGCATGAAAAGTAACCTAGGAAAATCCATATTCCGTGCCGCCATGTTTGCACTATCATTTGGACTCGGCAGGATCGTTGGACGGTTCATCGGAAAGCAGCAGGTGGCGACAGACGGCCGCGGCCCGTCCAGCTCCTACGCCGCATAAAGATCCAGAGCATGTCTACTTCGATAGACTGATTATTGACAGGTGCCAAGTCCACGCTACGCGCCGATAATGCCGCTATCTGAATACGTTTAGTGTGACTTACGCCTCGAAATCACAACCCTGTTCACCAACACAGCCTAACCATAACACTACCATACTTACCATAACCCCTCGCTCGGATACAACGCAAGGACAGTCGCTGCCACCCGTCGGCCCCAGCCGTGAAGAGGGCGGCCCCACCCTCTGCCACCCGTCGGCCCCAGCCGTGAAGAGGGCGGCCCCACCCTCTGCCACCCGTCGGCCCCAGCCGTGAAGAGGGCGGCCCCACCCTCTGCCACCCGTCGGCCCCAGCCGTGAAGAGGGCGGCCCCACCCCCTGTCACCCGTCAGTCCCAGCCGTGAGGAGGGTGGCGCTCCACCCCCCACCCGTCGGCCCTAGCCGTGAAGAGGGCGGCCCCACCCCTTGTCACCCGTCAGTCCCAGCCGTGAAGAGGGCGGCCCCACCCTCTGCCACCCGTCGGCCCCAGCCGTGAAGAGGGCGGCCCCACCCTCTGCCACCCGTCGGCCCCAGCCGTGAGGAGAGCGGCGCTCCACCCCCTACCACCGGTCAGCCATAGCCTTGAAAAGGGCGGCCCCACCCTCTGCCACCCGTCAGTCCCAGCCGTGAAGAGGGCTGCCCCAGCCCCTGTCACCCGTCGGCCCCAGTCGTGAAGAGGGCGGCCCCACCCTCTGCCACCCGTCAGTCCCAGCCGCGAAGGGGGCGGCCCCACCCCTTGTCACCCGTCGGCCCTAGCCGTGAAGAGGGCGGCCCCGCCCTCTGCCACCCGTCAGCTCCAGCCGTGAAGAGGGCGGCCCCACCCCCTGTCACCCGTCGGCCCTAGCCGTGAAGAGAGCGGCCCCACCCTCTGCCACCCGTCGGCCCTAGCCGTGAGGAGGGCGGCCCCACCCTCTGCCACCCGTCAGTCCCAGCCGTGAAGAGGGCGGCCCCACCCTCTGCCACCCGTCGGCCCTAGCCGTGAAGAGGGTGGCCGCCTAAGCATCGCGTCGCTGCATCCGTCCGTCGGCGGCCGGCGCGGCTGGACGCCGTCAGCGCGCCGCTGCAGCGGAGCACAGCCGCGGCTGACACTCGGCGCGGCCGCCGCCGACATGGGGCCGGCCCGGGCAGCATTCCGACACCTGATTGGATCAGTGGCGCGCTCGACTGACACCAGATTAGGCGACAAGCGGCCGGACCGGACGGCGCCTGCCGCCTCCGCCGGCTGCCGGCTGGCCCCCGCCGCGGCCGCCGGCGGACACCTACCGGCCGCGCCAGCGCCAGGCAGGGCGGGGAACAAGCGGCCAGTCACACTGGAGGGGAACGCCAAACGCGGCGACGTCTTCCAATGTACTTCAAGCAAGAACAATTTAGATTGAGGATAGCGTGCCAAGGTGAACACATTTACAGATTCGCCAGCGATGAGTGCGGAGTAATAAATAACCTCACCACGCTGGGTGAGGAATTCTCAAGGACTCCAGCCGGGGGACCGGTGCACCCGTTAAGAAGCCCTGACCGCACCGCCCGCTACTTTGCAGCGTCGCCTGCACCTCCAGTGTCGCGGCTGTCGCGGCAGGGGTGTCCGGCCGGCGGCCTGCAGGGGTGTCCGCCCTGGCGGCCGGCCTCGTCGGTGGCGCCACCTCGGTCGATCAGATAAACGGCGACGGCCGGCGTGACAACCGAGGTGACGGCGACGGCTGGACCAGCACCCCGTCCGGCGCCCGCCGCCCGCGCCCGAATAGCAATTGGCATCGGAGCGGCGCCGGCCGGCCGCTGCGAGAGCGGCGCCGACTGACTGCGAGGGCGGCTGAGAAGCCGCGCGCGCGCGCGCCGCCGTTGCCGCCGCTGCCGGTCAGCCTGGTCTCGACTGGAGGCTGCCCGTGATCTGCGAGACTGGCTCGCGGACTCAAAGCAGAGCTGTACAGTGCGGGCGGCTTGTCCGGTCTGTCCGGGAGTCTGCCTTTGTCGAGCCGGCGTAAATCGGATGGGAAGTCTGGCTCTGCCTGGGGTCCACATTTGCCACGGAGGCTGACTCTGATCTAGGAATCCGTCGTTGTCCGGAGATAGCTTTAGCTGAGAATATTTCCCGGGTCGCGAGTTGGGCTGTATACTGTAGTCCGGACTCTGTTTAAGAATCTTACTCTGTCTGGGAGTCTGTTTATGTCCAAGAGAACAGTGCCCATTTGAAGAACATCGTCTCTGCTTCTGTCCCAGGCGTCTATGTATCATGCGTGAGGAAATGACTGCTCAGAAGCGGTGATTGGATAAACAAGCATTCGATCATTTTTTCTCATTGCCTTTCAGAGGCGGTGACTTGAACTCGGATCTGAGACCAAGACGATTCGAACTGTTCTGTCACCACCCGGATGGCTCAGTTCACGTTCAGCCCCGGACGGTTCAGTGTTCAGCCCGGACAGTTCGGTGTTTAGCCCCGGACAGCTCGGTGTTCAGTCCGGACAGCTCGGTGTTCAGTCCGGACAGTTCGGTGTTCAGCCCTGGACCGCTCGGTGCACGTTCAGCCCCGGACGGTTCAGTGTTCGGTCCGGAAGGTTCGGCGTTCAGCCCCGGACGGTTCAGTGTTCAGTCCGGAAGGTTCGGCGTTCAGCCCCGGACGGTTCAGTGTTCAGTCCGGAAGGTTCGGCGTTCAGCCCCGGACGGTTCGGTACACGTTCAGCTAGTCCGGATCATCTCAACCGTGGCTGGTCGGACTGTCCAGTCACGACTAGCGCCGCTCAGTCCCGGCCCCGACTGCGGGCGTCCAGTCCCAGCGTGTCCCGGCCAGGTCGCCGTCTCTCCTCCTCGCCCTCTGCCCATCCTGCGTGGTGGCCGGGCTGTAACTGGCCTCAATCGCGGCCCGGGACGCCGTCTCAGCCGAGGGTCCCATATGTGCGAGGCGGGTGGCGGGCGCCATGACAAGGCCGACCTTTTCAGCGACGGTGACAAACGAGCGTTCACGAGCGAATTGGGGACTGGGAAAGCGGCGTACTTCGCAGACCATCGTCCCGCGACTCCAGAGCCGCACACGCACAGTCTGCGGCCACCCCAGGCTGTGCAGCGGGCGCGCACACGGCACGTGCAGGGCCGCCGGTGCCGCTGACGTACGTACACACCCGCGCACGGCCGGCGGGCGTCCCGGCCGCTGTCCCGTGGCTCAACGGGGTGTCCCGCTGTGAGGCCGCCCTGCAGGAAGCACGGCGGCGACGAGACGGCACGTCACCTCTATTTCTCACACCCAGCACGAGGCCCCCCATTCTTGCAGCAAACAGCGTCAACAGACTTGAAACACAGGGGATGCATGCCGAGCCGGTCCGCGAGGCCGCCGACCGCTGCGGCTGGAGAGGCGGCTCTGATCCGTCGGCCGGAGGTGACGTGACGCGCAGGCAGGTCATCTGGTCCGCTGACCTGGTGACGCCGGTGTCCGGGTGTCGAGCCTCCCGTGCTCGGCGATGGAGTGGCGGGATTGCGTACGCCCATTAGAGTACGGCGATGGAGTGGCGGGATTGCGTACGCCCATTAGAGTACGGCGATGGAGTGGGATTGCGTACGCCCATTAGTGTTTTTTTTTTTGCGAGCTTTGGTTTGCAATGTTCGAATCATCGGCGTCCGGGAAGAGACGAGCGGCCGGGGTTGGTGTTATTCGCGCTCCATCTTTACCCAGACGCCTGACGCCTGGGGATTCCGTCACATGACAAGCTACTGCTCAAAACAACAGAACAGGCCCGCGTTGGTCCGGCGACCGGTAAACACGTACATCAGTGGCCCGGAGGTCAGCTCGCCGATCAGCAGCTGCTGGTCACGTGATCACCACGCCCAGCTGAAGAACCAGCCGCAGCCGCCATCGCACGCCTACCACGTTGGGGCCAAGTGCATCACCCGCCTTCGTGGTCGCACAGTGCCCAGTGTGGAACCGCCGCAGCCGTCTTTGCGCCTCTTCGAGCCTGCCGCGTTGAAGAATGCAACGGCCCTCGAAGATGCCAAGCTGCTGCACACAGCACCAGTGGATCTGAGATCCTGAAATCGCTAATTCCAAACCGGAAAGTGGAGGCTATCTCTGCAATAATGCGCATGTGACTGCACCTACCGCGCTTGCGTGGCCTTGCTACACGTCCTGTGAATGGTCGTCACAAAGGCGTGTCGTCTGCTGAGCAGAGTCGCCGGACGGCTGGCTGCACACGGCGTCCCATCAGGCATGTGCATGCGCGAAAGATTACGCAGATGCAGGCAGAGTGAGGGAGGAACAGGAACAGAGCGTCTGAGGACGGCGTGGAGGAAGAAAGGGTGAGTGAGGGGAGGAAGGGAGAGGAAGATAAAAAGAGGGGGAGAGAGGGCGGGAGGAATCGTGGGAGCAAGACAGAGACAGACAACGAAAAAACCGTCTCAAGGACAAAGAGAGAGAGAGAGAAGAAGAGCGCGCGCACAAGACCGTACTGTGGCATAATCGGCCTAGTCCACCAAATGGCGAGCTGCGGTGACAAGTCCAGCCAGCCAAATTCCCGTCGGCATGGGCACGGTATCAATGCTAATGTCAGTGGTCATGCAGAACGACCTGTGGCCGCACCCACAACACTATCAGTCGTGCAAG
>NW_023596746.1:38380425-38393681 GCF_011947565.3 Pollicipes pollicipes
GGTCACAGAACAGGACAGAATATGGTGTGGCAAGACAAGGGAGAAAAGCGTAGGGTGAGGTATAACAAGGGAAGTGAGGGCACAAGAGATGCAGCCGCAGTGCGGGCTACATCAGCACAAGTGCGGCGACGCCGTACAGCAGGACGGGGAGCAGCGAGGGACGATGAGGCAAGGCTGCAGCGGCAGCCGATGTCGGACGCGAGCGGTTGCCGGGGCCGTCCCAGACGACGGCTTGCCTTGCCAGAAGCTAGTGCCGTGACGTCAGAAACCGGAGATCAGACGTTAGCATCTGCGGCCGAGAATAAGAACGTCCGAGGCTCTTACTGGGACGTCAAGGGCTTACATCCCGAAATTGGGAGTCGTGGACACGACATGCAGAGCTCGAAGAAGACAATCAAGGTTTAGTCAACAACAACGTCGGAGCGAATGTCGAGCGAGAGAGGAAGCGGTCATGTGTACTAGCCAGGGGTGTCGGGATTCGAGACGCTGCAAAGTTCGGAAGTCGCAACTCCGCGTGCGAAGGGACTCGGGAGCAGGATCTGAGGTCGGAGCTGGTGCCGCGAGACTACAACAGCGCGGCCCGGGTATCCGAATGGTCCAGAGGTGGAGGCTCGCCGTCCAGGGACTGCACCGGACCACACCGAACCGGACCGGAGCGGCTGGGCTGGTAGGCCCGCCCGCCGGCCGCGCCAGCGCCGGACACCGACTGCCCTGTTTATTTAATGTCGTCGAGCTGTCGGCCTCACCTGGGCAAACGTTCATCGGTTAAATAAACAGACGGGCGCGCGCCAAATCTCCACCAATCAGCAGCCGATGGCCGGCCCAATAAACACGCGCCAAGCGGAGGTATTTTCGCGGGTGGCGTCCGACCGAGACGGCTGGTCGCGGCGGCCCGCCGCGCCGCGAGCTCCCAGCACCCCGGCCCCGTCCAGATGGCGTGCGACGCCCGGCGAAGTCGACCGGGCGGACGGGCCGGTGCCAGCGCTCGCAGCGGCTTCAGCACGTGAAATCCAGAGCCGCATAACGGTGGGTTTACATGAGAGCACAAACATAGTCGAACACCATCAGAGCAAAGGAATTCAAAGTCTCGTGGAATACTCGGTTTGCTTCCGGGTCGATGATCCCCTTTTAGATTGTACATATGAGATTGAACTGGATTGTATTCGAAGCTCTTCGTATTAAGACAGGATTCTAACCCTAATCCAATGAGCGTTAATTACTATATCCGGGGCGTTTCACAGCGCTGCACAGCAATCACCGTCTCTTGATCGACGGGCTGTGGTCTCGGTGCAGGGCTCAGACACCCGCAGACTAATTTTCCTAATTGCCTGCAGATATGGTGGCTATGAGAAAAGCAGATGCGAGCGTGCAGACATCCAAAGCATTGCGGGCGGGATAGCTGTCGACCATAAACACGTTGCGATACATAGCCATGCAAGTGGCCAAATATGGCAAATGCCGTTGACCACCGAACTGCTCCTGACTTCCATACACTGCCCTGTCCACACTGACAACCGGTGTTCTCGTACATCACAAGGCTGTGTTCTCACATATGCGTCATGCATATCTATACACATTGGGCACATGTGGACATCTGTGCACACAAACACCGGCAGCGGGGCAGCCATTTCGACGCCTTTTCCCTCCCCCTCGTGTGCGGCGCATGCGGGTCGGCGGCGGCGTCGACGCGCCGCGGTCGCGGTGCACGGGGGCGCACACCGGGCGCACGGGCCCAGGCAGCGACATCTCGGATTTGTTTCAGAAAGGATTTAGTGTATCGTTAACGGCGCGCTATCTTGGCCCGTAAATCTGGCCCGCTTTACGGGCCGTCCGCCGCTGCGTCGTCTGACGTCTTTATGGACCGTGCCCATTCCTAAACTGACCCGATCCGGTGAGCCATGGACCCTCTCGGCAACCTTATCCGGCCGGGTGCGCTGCCGCATCGCCGCGACGCGGAAAAGGTTTCACCACCGCGGCGCCGGAGCGTAGAGGAGGCCACACGCAACACTGCCACATCGCCGGGACACAGCAGTCCCACCGACGCCGCCGCCGGGGCGCAGACGTCCCACTGAGAGGAGACTGACACCGCCGACGGAGGAGGACGCCGCCGCCGGGGTGCAGACGTCCCACTGAGAGGAGACTGACACCGCCGACGGAGGAGGACGCCGCCGCCGGGGTGCAGACGTCCAGCTGAGAGGAGACTGACACCGCCGACGGAGGAGGACGCCGCCGCCGGGGTGCAGACGTCCCACTGAGAGGAGACTGACACCGCCGACGGAGGAGGACGCCGCCGCCGGGGCGCAGACGTCCAGCTGAGAGGAGACTGACACCGCCGACGGAGGAGGACGCCGCCGCCGGGGTGCAGACGTCCAGCTGAGAGGAGACTGACTCCGCTGACGGAGGAGGACGCCGTCGCGCTTCAGTCTTGTTTATGGACATCGCTGCTCGCAGCTCGGACTCAAGGACCAGGCGGCGTGCTGTGAGCAGCAGCGCGCCCGCTACCAGCCATTACGGTCCTCGATTGAATCAAGATATTCCCGTGCATAGAGCAACCTGATAGCGTCCATTTATCTCGGGCGAATAAATAAGAATGGCATTAACAGGAAGGAATGAAATGTCAAGGCTTTCCGCTGAGCGAGCTGGTCTTGAGAATCAAGGCTCGTGCATAAACTTGTCCAAACGAACGGGATCTGCGGAGGACGTGTCGGCTCTTAAAGGCCTGAGGAGTGACAGGACCCTTCGGTGACTAATCACAATAATCGCGAGGAGTTCCGCATTCGCCCGCGATCGTCATGAGTTCTCTCGGCAGTGGCTGTTACAGGTCGGCCGGTAAGGTGCCAGGTTGGCATGTCGCTGACTAACGCAGACATCGCCCAGGCGCATTCTTCGTCGGAAGTCAGACGCCCCCGCGCCGGGGTGATCTGGACGATCTCCGCACACATTTTGCATAAATCGTATCGGGAACACACGTGATTCGGAGAACGCGGCATTGGCGTGGCAGCACGTGACGAAACCACATCAGAATGCACAAGGGTGCACAGCGGCGATTGGACGGCGCGCACACGGGGTAGGGGCGGCACGGTACGCGGTCACAGTTCGCTTGCCCCCAGTCCTAATCCCAAGTGAGCTCGTCAAGCCGGCCCGACCATTAAATCCCGATAGGGTCCCCTTCTCCTCATCGACCATTCTGGGTCGTGACTCGAATTGTGATCAGGTCAGATCCGCACAGTGTGTCGGAAAGCTGCCACTGCACTCGCCGTAGGCGCCGAGTCCGGCAGCACGGCACACCTGGCGGACAGCGCCGCCGCACAGGCGTCATCGTCTCCCCCCGGCTCACCGGTCAGCTCGTCGGCGTCGACGGCCTGCAGCACTAGGATGGCGGCCGTCTTCAGCGCCGGCAGGCCCCAGGCGACCAGGTGGAAGTAGGTGCTCTTCTGCTGAATGCGCTCGTGCGACCACTTGAGCCCGGCCGCCAGGAACCAGGTCACGGTCAGCATCACCCACCTGCGGAGGACGGGGCGGGTAGTGAGCGGAGCGATGCCAAGATCGCGGCCGGACACGGGAGGTGCCACCGAGCGCGGGGAGAGCGCGGCAGGGCGCGGGGGTGTCACCGGGCGCGGGGAGAGCGCGGCATGGCGCGGGGGGTGTCACCGGGCGCGGGGAGAGCGCGGCAGGGCGCGGGGGTGTCACCGGGCGCGGGGAGAGCGCGGCACGGTGCGGGGGGTGTCACCGGGCGCGGGGAGAGCGCGGCAGGGCGTAGCGGGTGCCACCAGGCGCGGGGAGAGCGCGGCAGGGCGCGGGAGGTGTCACCGGATGCGGGGAGAAGGCGCCGAGAGCGCGGTCGGACGCGGGAGGTGTCACCATGCGCGGGGAGAAGGCGCGCCCATGTGAGCGGCTCTTCGTCTGGACAGCGTCAACAGGCCCGTGCAGTGGCACTCCCGTTGTTTCCAATGTCCATCCGCGGTCAGCGGTTGGTCGTGTGGCGCCGCGCTCCACTGCCACCTGGAAGCGGGGTAACGGCACCACACGGCGCTCCCCGTCGTCCCCATGCTTTCTCAGCACCCCAGCTGTGGCAGCTGAGCCAGAGGGGACCAGAACATTTATCACATGGTGGCTGAGAAGAGCCTCCCGCCGCTGCCAGGATACCCGATCCTCAACAAGAAAACGCTTTTCAGCCAGATGGAGCAAAAACTTAGTTCATGGCTTGTCGTTCACGGTCAAGCTGCAGAAATCTCCTCAGTCAGAGAGAAAAAAAAAATACTACCAGCTTTTATATTTAGCAGGTGTTGTCCGGTTTCGATCCAATAAAGAGTACTATATCATTCATTCACGCCAATGTTTTCAATGGTCATGAATGGTGCAGCATTGGTGAAATAAAGTCCGTAAGACTATTCCCGCGAACATTGTCCGCTCCTTTTTATCTAACTTACCTCAATTTGCGCGGTGTAACACGAGCTTTGCAAATTAGTGTTGTGTTCATCCATTACCGAGCAGCCAGAACGTACCATACCCGAACAGCACCATCGCCGCTGACTGGACCTGATGTCAATCAGGCGACAGTGCCGCCGGACTCTGCGGCCCTTCTGCCAGCACAGGCCAGTAGCCGGTCCCTGCCAGACCCAGTGGCTCGATCTCGCAGATCACACAGCCCATTCGAACCAATCTTGCGCAGGTTGTTATGGGCGCAAGCGATCAGGCTTCGCGTGCTTCCCGAATCCCCTTTTCGACATACTATTGTGACCAGCAAGCGCAGAGCTCATTTCTCTCCTGTTCCCTGACAGCCATCAGGCGGCCATCTGTCTGTGCTGTGCCGCCCAGCCTGTTCTGCATCCGCCCCTCACCCGCCGGTGACCTAGCCCGTCCGTCGGAGGCGCTGCGGTCAGCCTCGTCGCCACCGGGCCGCACGCCGGCCGCCCGCCTGATTGATGATGATTGATTTCGTCCCGAGCCGCGGCCGGTGCGGCGGCCTGGCGCGCCGCTCCGCTGCAGACTGCACGCCCCAGCCCAGCCCGGCCCGGCCCGTCCCCCAGCCGCCGGAACCGGCTGCCGTATCCCGGCTGATGTGCCCCGGCTAGTGTATCCCGGCCGCTGTATCCTGAATCCCTGGCTGCTGGATCCCGGCTGAGGTGTTCCGGCTAATGCATCCCGTCTGCGGTATCGCGACTGGTATTTCCGGCTGCTGTGTTCTGACTGCAGTATTCCGGCTAGTATTTCCGACTGCTGTGTTCTGGCTGCTGTATCCCGGCTGGTATTTCCGACTGCTGTGTTCTGGCTGCTATATCCCGGCTAGCGTTTCCAGCTGCTGTATCCCGGTTGGTGTCACCGGCTGCTCTGTCCCGGGTGATGTACCCCGACTGGTGCTTCCGGCCCAGCCGGTAAGGACGGACCCTTCGCCTCGGCTCGGCCGCGGCTGACGCTTGGGTACTGCATGAGAGTGTACGAGCGAACAGCAGCCGCATGTGCTAAGACATGGTGTACATATATCAAGTGTTTGCATGCGTGCTGGGTTTGTCCCTTTGTTCATGCCTTTGTCTTCGCGCGGCGCGTTTGACGAGTTGGGGTCCAGCAAAGGCCCAAAATCCTCGCAAAAAGCTGAAATGTAGTAAAAAGAAACCTGTGATCCCTTGGCCTTGCTGATAGTAGCAAACGCTTCTCCTACAATCTACCGTACAGAAGAAAACGATACAATGAGCACCCGTGTGGCAGGTTCCATACATATGCGGGGAAGCATATTAATCTCTCTCTGGTGAAGCCTCATGACTTTGTTTTTATCAACGGAGCCTCTCTCCCTTTCTCATTGTTTTAAGCCCCTCTGTCGCTCCGCGCTGTTGATAGACATATTACCTGCTGCTATCAAAGCACCGCAAAAAAATGCGCTACGCCTTTCATGACCGTTCCCGTTTGCAAGCGCCCGTCCACCCTCACCGTCAGTCCCGACCTGGCTGACCCGCCAGCCCTGCCTCTCACACAGGCACCATGGGACGGCCCGCAGTGGCGCCCCGGGCGCCAATGTCCCCCCCCTCTTCCTGGCCCTGGTATGCGGCCGAGCTGTGTGTACGCGCCAGGTACACAGAGCCACGTACCTGTCCGGCCCCCCGCCGCCACGGCATAAACGGCGCGGCAAAAACGCCGCGCCGCAAAACACCGAACCGCCTACAGAGGCGCCGCCGTCATCCCGGGCCCGTTAAAATAGCCCGTCCCGGCCGCGTCGGCAGCGACGAGCCATGGGCTACCTGCGACACCCGGTCCTAGAGCCGCCGCGGACCGCCCCCGCATCCATCCGGGTGGGGCGTGGCTTTGGTCGGCTGCACGTGGGAGCGTGTCCCGGACCGGCCTTGTCTGTTGATCTGGAGCTGCGGCGTTGTCAAACAGGGCGGCCAGGCTGCGGCTCTCTCGAGACGTCAGTCGGGCGGGGCTTACGCCTTGTCTCCGGTAATCTGAGCCGGTCCGGAGGCAGCACACCCATCCGCTGGAGCCGGGGGTGTCACCTGCGCCCACACCCAACCGGCGCGCCTCCCTATACGGCCACATCTAAATCAAACAGCATTGTGTCCATGCTGATTGGCGGGGCGTACTCTGTGTGAGCGTCTGCAGGGCGAGCTGTGAGCGTGCAGTGAGAACCGCGCATGACTGCCTAACTCACCACCCACACAGACAACATAGACCCCATTACCAGGCGGCTACCACGCCCGCGGCCTCCAGCTGCCTGAGCGCTGGCAGCTGTCGGCCTGGCGGCCACGCGGCCCGTCCCGGCGGCAGCTCCTCAGTAGCCGCGCGACCTCTGGCGACCTGCGGAGCGGCCATCACGTGACGGCCGGCGGCGGCGGGCTGCGCGGCGGGGCGCTCGTCCGACCGATGGCGTCCCAGCGGGACTCGGCTGACGGACGGCCGGCCGCCGGCGCCGCCGCCCCCCGCCGAGCGCCCGGGGCGCGGCGGCCGCCGCCGCCGCCACACCGAAATTGAATTCGGACCGCGCCCGGCCGGCGGTCGCCCGGGGAGGGAGAGGAGGTACAGGAAGGGAGAGGATGCCCAGGGAGGAAGAGGAGGCTCGGGGAGGAAGAAAGGTCCCAGGGAGTGAGAGGCGGCTCGGGAAGGGGGAGACTCAGGGGAAAGAAAGGGCCGCGGAAGGGGTGGCGGGCGGGGAGGCCCGGGAAAAATACCTTGTTAACATGGGCAGCTGTGATTCGAATGGAGCCGGGACCTGTCCTTGATCCGAACTATCGGGCCCATGTATACACTCACGCGACGTTCCGTTGATTCGAATCATGCGCCGGCGGAAATATCTTCCCGTGAGAGGATCATCCGTTCAGGAAGGGATTTCGTTCGAATTATCGATGATGAAGGCTGCTAAAAGCATATTTGCTGTGCATGACAAAAAGAAAGAAAGAAGAAAACTGCCTGGCGCATGCAGTTCTGTTCAAGGCTATTTCAGGTCTGGTGTTTCCGCTTTTCCACGGGTTTTTAGCTACTGCTCAAGACGATCCGAGTCCAGGATGGAAAAGAAAAAAGGGAAAGAAGGTGAAGTTGACACCATGCTATTTCAGGCACTCTTATTATTGAGGGCAAACAGCACAGAAATGCTCAGATAATCTACGCTTGTTACGCGTTAATCTATGCAGACAGCAGGCGTCAGCAGTGTTTGGTGTCGCCTTTCCGTCTCGAGGTTAGATTGATTTACATCTGGGACAGGCTCCATGCTTCCAAAAACCATATGCAGCTCGTGTGGTCATTTTATATGGCCTTGACTCGTTCTCACTTTAATTTTTGAATTGCTCTTGAAATTCTTGCCGAGAATACCACTAGTTTCTTTCATTAAGTGAATACCCAAAGGCTCCAGGATTGTTTTTGCAGATGTCCTTCCAATGACTTGAACGTCTGGTTGAAAACCTATTGGCTGGAGGGATGTGCTAAATATTGGTGACTGGCTCCTCAAGGGAATATAAAGTTACATCACACTGGTAGCCCAACTGGCAGGGAAGCAGGGGCTGAAATATTTGCTTTTGATGCAATTAGGTTATTGGTTGCTTGTAAATTTAATGTATGTGAGATAGGTAACTCAGTAATTCCTGCATGATATGAAGGATCAACAAATATAGACTATAGATCATTGCACATTATGGATCATTACAGTCAGCTCAGAAGGTGAACTTTTCTTGATGATAGGACCAAAATTGCCCAATGATGGTTTCAAAACATCAAGAAAGCAAATATGTACACTGGATGAAAAAGCTGTCATCAGTACTCTGCTAAATCTAGGTTTGTGTATATAATGTGGAAGAAAACATTGTATGAATTAAGTAACACCTAACACAAAGGCAACTGCTGCATGGAGGACATGACTGTGGTGCATATCATTACCTGTTTTTGTTCTGGTGAGGAGATATGCTACCTTGGTGTTTCTTTGTGATGGGTGTCTTTGCAAGCCATGAGGTAGGTAATTCAACTGTCATTATAATGAATAATTTGTTGTGAATTTTGAGCCAAGATTGCTTTTGTCATGACACAGCTCTCAGGCTGGTTCACATGTTATGATCTTTGGACTGTGCAAACACAGCTGTTTCTGTCACCTAGCCACAAGTCAATATCACCCCAATGCTGTTGACTGCAAGGATATCAAAGCAGTATTTCAATGCTGGTATGTCAAGAAAGCAAATAGCTGCATTCTGACTCACCAGTCCATGCCAAGTCTGGGTGGCAGTGCTGCCCTCAGGTATCGATGCGACATTGGATGGGGAAAGACAACATAATTGCACAGTTTTTACCACTAACTGTTTAGTATTCATGAGTCATTTCTGTAGCTTAGCTAACTGTTGCAATCTGCTCATAAATGCATCAGCGTGGGAGTAGGTAATGTGTTCATTGGGCTGCGTAGATGACGTGATGCTGGGTGGCTCATCTGATCAGAGTGTGGTTAGTTTGTGAGTGTCATTGGCCAATACAATAAAATACTGATTTCCTGCTGGCCCTTGCGTGGCAGCAAATATTCAGGTGTCACAGGCTCCAGGTTTATCCTAAATAATGTCAGTCAGAACAGCAAGCCATGATGTACATTGCAGAATGGGAAGCAGTAGCCTTGCTTGCACTTTTTGGAGCTATTGTCATGCATGGATGGTCTAACACATGTTACTTAAATGTCATTTCTAGTCATTGCCAAGAAGCAGCTTATAGTTTTATTTACCAGTTTACTTCCTTTGTCATTCTTGATTGAATACCTGTAATCAAAGTCACAGTTCTAGCAGAAATATATACGCTGGAATACCTGTAAATCAGTTTTTTCCGTGTTGTGCAAATTCCTGTGATCGCGCTGCTTGCAATGCACAAAGTTCACATGTCCCAGGTTCACTAGTAAAGTTTTCATATAACACTACCTATGGGACAGATTCGGCAGTGCTGACTATGCAACCTTTGTGTTTTAAGTGCTATGGCTTGTGCTGTGGCTATAAAGCCCATGAGTCCCGCACAGGTCGTTTTTCCAATGGAGTCCATCTTCCTCCTCGCCTTCAAAACCGTCTCGCGCCCACTATGGCTGTTGACATTCGCCATCCATTAGCAGAGTACCGGCTTTTCTTTTTCTTTTTTTGTTCAGTTCGCCTCAACAGCGCAGTTTTCGCCTATAATCCGTTCCTTGATTCGAACTAAGCGGGATCGAACTATCGACCGCTTATCCGACGTAAAGCCAATTTCGCCCATGTAAACGCACCTCGGCGAGAGGTTTAACGTTGCATGATCCGTTCCGATCTTAATTCGAATTACCCTCGGCTGCCCATGTAAACCGGGTAAAAGAGGTGGCCCGGGGAGGAAGAATAGGACCGAGTAGAGAAAAAGAGCGAGGAGACCTCTCCCGGCGGACAGCGAGAGAGTAGACAAAGTTAGCGGACGACCAAGAGGACACACAATGAAACAGATAAGTCTGAGTGAAACTTGCGGCCTGCGGCAAACGTCAGATATGCGCATACACGTAGAGATAGACACGTAACATTGGTATCGCTATCCATATTCTTCGTCACAGGACTTTTGCGCTGCGCACGGCCTAAGTTACGAAAACTTTTCCTCTTAGTTCGACCAACAGCTCTCAAAACCACTATTTGGGCGACCCCGAGACTAACAGTGAGCCATTCGCGGGCGCCACCAGATCGTATAACGGGAAGCCGTAGCCAACGACCCATGCACAATCAGTGATCCCAGCGTCGGCTTGGCAATTGGCATATCCTTTTCAGCGACGGAAACGAAACGATCAATACACCAGCGGCACATACCAAAATTCTAAAAAGGGCGACTGCATGTCCCTTTTTCAGCCGATTGTCTACATTGGCACACCGCGAAAAGAGAAGCTCCTCCATCTCTCTCGGACCTGCTATCAGCTACGCCTGGCTACCTTTACTCAGCATGGCTTTGCCAGGGGCACGCCGCGATGCGTGTCGCTAACACAAGCACGTCAAAGTGAAATCCTTCACAGTAGACGTCCGATATTGGTATCGTGTTCACACTCGGGAATGACAGCGACAGTCATTCAAGGTGAGAAACAAGGATCGGGCTGCGGTGCGTATTGCATGTGAAACGCTACACGCCTCGGCTGCAGTCGGAACAATGGGTACTCGAGACGAGCGCTGTGTGTTGATGCGCACTGCATACCGGGGGCGTGTCATCAGCGCACGGCACGTGTCCTGGCTCATCGGAAGTGGGAATGATTTGTGGCACGGTCCGACCCTGGAATGTTTGGACCTGACACGGCGAGCGCGTCTCGGCCCATACCCAGCACTACTGGGTCCCGTCACGCCCGTCCGTCACGTCAGACACACGTGGGTGCGCCGCGTCCTTGGCAGAACGGGATACGAATTGGTGGAAGGAACAAGATCGCTACTTCGTCGTCCAATGCCTTTCCTGGCGAGCTCATTCTTGATGCGGTGCGTTCAAGTGTATAAGCTAATGACGTGGTGAGGACATACCCCTGAGCCGGTCGCGTAATTCCGGAGGTACGAAACGTCATATCACGCAACTTCGAACATGAAACGGATCCAGTCTGGAGAGGTCTGGTTGAAGTCAGTTTCGTTGGCAGGCTTGGCGAAATTGGCCTGACCAAACCATTAAACGGTTGATGCTTCCTTCCTTCTTGGAGGGAGGGCTCCTCCAGCCCACCATCGCACCCCACTGGCAACACTAGCGGCTGCTGGCTGAGAGCCTCAGTGTTCACATAAGGCGGGACCCTTGAGCAGCAGGCAGCCTCGGCCCGGAGCCCCGGTAAACCCAGTCTCGCCGTGTTATTAGTACTTTTGACTGTGAGCTTAATGTGTGATGCACGCAGTCCAAGACCCGCAACTCTTCGCCAGGAATTTTTGATGCGCTGCCCGCATCCAAAAGCCCTGGATTTGTCAAGCGTAGAACCACGCGGCGATGCCTGCTTGCCTTCAGGGAGCGTCCGCAAGGGAATGCTTGAGGCAGATCAGTCAGCGATTAGAAACTGGTCGTTGTTGTCACTGGGGCTTTTACGGCGCGCTCAGTGTGGTGTAGCCCGTCTAACCTTAGCAGGCAGGGCGGGCACCGCCCACACTGGTCGTTGAAACCTGGCGTAAGTGGATTTGGTTTTTATCTGAGCATATATAAATCACAGGCAGGGCCAGGAACCCAGGTGAGACGAGATCATTTCATCACGGTTAACTGTTCTCTTCCAATTGCGCAATGGAGCGATATACACACCTATACAAAAACAGGTCTACCTCTACTACGCGCAGATTTGCTGGCACACTCGTGTAACTTGTAAGTTTCGTCAGGCCTCATTTGTCGGGGCTTAACTTCGTCTCTCTTGGGAGAGTTCGCCTCTGGTTCCAACATGCTACCACGGGCCACGAGCTGACCAAGGGGAAGACATCGTCGCCAGATGTCCAGCGTGACCGCTGTGAGCCTATTCCAGACGCAATACCTCCAACTACAGAAGCCAGCAGCAAAGGGACCTATCATAGCTGAGTCGGTTGGGCCACCCCCGCGACCTAATCCCAACCACGTAACTTTGAACACGTAACGGCTCAAATCTGGAGAAAATTGCAGACTGCACTGGACAGACTCAAACGACAATGACTATAACGGCGTCGATGGCAATCTGGGCTGGCGCCCACGCCACAGCGCCACCGACAACCAGGCGTGAAACAAAAACGCACCCAGCTGAAGTGGGTGCCGCTACAAAAACTCGGCCCGTGTCACTCCGCCGCGGCGGCTGACAGGGAACTGCGAGCGTCGGGGCAGCGAGATAACTGCCGTAAACAATCGCCGGCCTGCGGTTTGACAGGAACATGAGAAGCATGTCGGCCGCACCCGGTCAGTTTGGGGTTTGACAGGAACATGAGCAGCATGTCGGCCGCACCCGGTCAGTTTTTGTCAGCCAGCACGAATCGTCAGCAGCGCCTGCGCCATGTCGAATCACGACCGCTTGACCCCGAGCAGGGCACGGGGCGCGGCTGAGCGGGAGATCAAGGTCATGCTCGCTGGGACGCGGCCACTGCGGTACAGCTTTCCCTTAACGGAACAACTGTGTCGCCGGGAAAACGAGGGTGTTTGGACGAGATTTTCCTAGGTGCCCTAATTTGGACTCATCAGGAAATGAGAAGGTGCTTAAAATGTTGACCTACGATGTCCACACCATGTAGCGGAGTGTTGCCCCAGCGATTTACACCGGCAGCGTCATTGATAATGAGCGACCCAATCGATTCGCTCCGTGGGCTGTTGCTGGGTGATTGCACGGCGCCACCGTTACACGGCCACCACAGGCCGGCCGCGCAGCGCACGAACGTATTGCGGCCCGAGTAACAGACGCAGGATACCAGTGGGTAACAGCGCATGTTAGAGGAGATCGAGTTTGGATGATATCAGGCAGGTGCAAGGGACCTCAGAAGAGTGGGGATGTGTTGGAGCGTGTGACAATGACACGAGTTAGAAGCTACAAGGAAGAAGGAGAGAGAGGGGGAGGGAAAGAGGGAGATAGGGGAAAAGAGAGAGAGATAGGGGAAAAGAGAGAGAGATAGGGGAAAAGAGAGAGAGATAGGGAAAAGAGAGAGAGAAGAGAGATAGAGAGAGAGAGAGAGAGAGAGAGAGAGAGAGAGAGAGAGATAGAGAGAGAGAGAGAGAGAGAGAGAGAGAGAGAGAGAGAGAGAGAGAGCGAAGATAGAGAGAGAGAGAGAGAGAGAGAGAGAGAGAGAGGAGAGAAAGAGAGAGAGAGAGAGATAGAGAGAAGAGAGAGAGAGAGAGAGAGAGAGAAGAGAGAGAGA
>NW_023596746.1:38394681-38402181 GCF_011947565.3 Pollicipes pollicipes
GGGACCCTATACCTCCCCCCCCGCGAAGGCTCTGGCTCTGCGCCTGGTACGCTATGCGCCATACTTGCGAAGATGGCGTTATTGTTTTCCGAAACCTTAAGAGTGGATCTATGAAGACTTAATTAAGTATCTTTATGTTTACTTTATCACACGAAGTCAAACAACATAAAAGGTCCATTAAATATACCCGAGCTTTGTGTTGAAGCAATGTCGTTGAGTACAACCATCGATAAGTCGAATCGGACGGGAAAAGAGCAAATTAATTATATTCGGACGGGTACTATACTTGCAAGCAGATTGAGCACTAGGAATCTCTACGGAGTTCCGGAACGGGCCAGACATTTTCACAGTTTCACTTTGGCGTGTTTCGCAGAGTTTAAGTGATACGCAAAGACACTAGTGAGCATGCCACCATGTTTTGCCATCATTAGTGGTGCTTTAAGACGCACTTAGCTGCTGATCGGCTAAACGGCAACGCCTGTCTCTCTTCCTGGCATGAAGGGTGACACGGCGTGCAATCAAACCACGCACCTCTGTTCTTAAGCACTATACAATCGGTATCCCTCATATTGTTCCGATCCGATGTTATCAAGCATTAACACGAGTGGGAGATGCCAAGGAAAAAATTTGGTGGAGCACACCACTCTGAGCAAGCGTCGTTCGATGGCAAAATGTTAAGGTGGGGTTAATTGAATAAAGGCTGACATTGCGTAGGCTCCAACGTTATTTCGCTACCCGGCTTGAAGATGATGACGTCAGAGCTGTTGTGGAGGAGCGGGGCCAGGCGTGCACCGACAAGGAGCGGAATCCATGCGAGGACATCAAGCAGAAGTTTTGATTTCGCCGGAAATAAGTCAAGGCGTATTAAGTCACACATGTTCTTCAAACTATCTGACTTCGTTTAAATACTGAAGATCTGCAGCATCAGTCGTTTCCTGACATATACCACGAAACACGAGCCAAATACTGCGAACCCAGTGGAGAGAGATCCACACTGGACCAACAGATCGAACCAGTTTTCCGCATCCGTGGATCTCGGCGTGGCGGGCAGCCTGGCCGCCTCCCACGCTGGGGAGGCCCTCTCGCCGCGCCCGCCGCACGTGTGCAGCGGCACGCCCTTCCTGCGTTCGGCTACATTCCGGAGCTGTCGGTGGCAATGCAGCGGATAGGCTCATGCCGCTCATGTGGAGTATCACGTGGTCATCACGTGTATCAAGTGGACAGTATCACCGTCAGTATGCAGAGAGCGGCTCTCCCTGTGGTCGGGCTTCATTTCCTCCGAGCCATGAACAGTTCACTCGTGACTAACGGGGTGCCACGCCACTGGAAGGCAGCTACAGTGTTGCCGCTCCAGAAAAAGGTGATACAAGTGATCCGAACAATCATCGATGAATCTCCATCTCGCCAGTTGTTGCCAAACTTTGCGAACGCGTCGTGTGCTGTCAGCTGACAAATGTCTTGTCATCGCATCATATGCCACGAATGCCCATTGGCATCCTTTTGGGTGGGCCGCTGCCACCCATATCTGACTTACGGTAAGTCTGCCCCACCCCGACCATTTGGAGATTTAGTGCAAACAGAGCATTTAAAACAGGAGCAAAAACTGTACGCAATTTTAAAGACATTTTCTAAGAGAAGCTTCACATATAAAACACACAAAGACAATGAAAGCCGCGATGTCTTTTCGGGTCCAGTACAGCTGATTAAGCTAGTCACAGTTTTAGACACGTGAAAAAGACCCTTTCTGCTACATCGACCCTATGTCGGTAAGTGCACGCTGGCTTCGACCGTCAACAACAAACAAAACCACTATGCTGCTCGACAGCATCTTCTTCCGGGGCAAAACGTCAGACAACGCGGTCAGGCAGGAGTGTGGTTTTCCTTCCAGTTGTTTCCTACTTCATTTTTCTTTTCAGTTTCTTACTTTTCAATTTTTCTCATTCAGCTGTTTTTTTCAGTTCAGCACACAACAGTCCCCTCCTCCAACTTTGAGGGAGGAAAGTGAGTCGATTCCGGGAAGAAATCAGTTTTTTATTGCATCTTGGGTTAAGTTTAGCCATTTTCCCCAGCTCATCGCACAAACCCATTTTGCGAAACTACATCCCAGTGATGGAGGCTTAATGACCGTGGCACGTGACGGATTCACTACCACAACGCTTCAGCATCCAGCTCACAGCATAGCTCCAAATTGTACAGCGTCTGGATTTCTATAAGGCAATCGGCAGTTAACACCATTCACGTGGAGGCACCATACATGCCATTGATATGGTGAAAATATAATAACTACCAGCCGTATAATTGTGCTTTGAATTTCGGCATGCAGCATGCCACTGCTATTTTTAACACGCGCTCGGGTGGCCGGTGGAATACCTTTTGCTCGGGTGCCGGGGTTAATTTGTCTTGCCTATCAAACACGAAGGGAGTTAAAGACACGAAATTTACAGTGGGAGGGGGGATATCATGAATATGAACTCACTTTTGTAAAGAATTGATGTACCTAGGTCATGAGCTTTGGGTCAGAATCATGTCAAACCCCAGATTGGTGTCTACAAGTGCCTCTCATGCAGCTGTCTTGCACATAGATACCTTGTTCTAGGTAACATATCACCGGTTTTAATTTCAGGCCAGTGACCTTGCTTGACCTTTAGAATGTCAGCGTGACACAAACATGCGACATTGTTTTCTTGCCATTGGAATAAGTGTCAACTGACACTTCGCCATTTGAATAAGTGTCAAGGATTGCATTAGGCGGTATATCCTTTAAAACAAAAGATTGACCTAGGATATTTGAGGTAAGTGACATATCCTGATCTGCAAGACGTCCATGGAGCATGCCTGCCGCGGTCTCTGTTATGAACACATTTGAAATGAACCCTAGAGATTATTCCATAAAGCAAGGTCCCAGTAAAAAACCGGTTAGTTTTGACCTCGGTCTGACCTTTATATCCCACCGTAGGTCAATGGAACTTGCTTTTAATCAAATTCAGTTTTTTATTGCATAAGCAACTATCTCAGAAATGCGCGGCTTCTTTTAACATTCCGCTATCGCATCAGATTGAACGAATCCTAGAAATGGGTTTCTCTAATAGCCACAGAATGCATCTCACCTGCCACATGTCAGCAACCTTACAACTGCATCTGGTTTTCATGTCAAAATATGCTATTTAATCGCTTGAGGCCATGCAAAAGCTGGCGTTTACGTCACGCCTATCGGACCCGGCCGCAGGAGGCGGCAGCGCGTGACGTCGCCGCGCTGCGCTATGAGGTTTTGTTGCGGTGTGGGTGTTCATGGGGAGCGTTTTGGGTGGTACCTGTGCTTCTCCTTTGCTTTTGCTAATTCATTTCGTCGCGCTTTGCCATCTGCTTTGCAGCGTTTTGTTAGCACTCTTGGACTGAACTCGTAATAACCACCGCGTGGAATAATTTTAATAAATGATCATGACAATGCCCATCTCAGCCAAGGACAAATGGCGAGATGGAGGTGGCCCGATCATGACCACTGTCACACGGGTAGGATGCGAGGCAGGCGTTCCATCCGATCGAGCTACAGCCGCAAAAAAAAAATACATTGAGGCCCAGGATGTCATTCACTGTTGGCGTATAATTTGGCCAGAATTAAACATTTGTCGCATTATCCCTTATTACAGCATGTCCGTCTACAACGGGTACTCCTGGTGATGTGTAGGCTGTCCGCAAACATGTCCGTCTACAACGAATACTCCTGGTGATGTGTAGGCTGTCCGTCTACAACGAGTACTCTTGGTGATGCGTAGGCTGTCCGCAAACATGTCCGTCTACAACGAATACTCCTGGTGATGTGTAGGCTGTCCGTCTACAACGAGTACTCTTGGTGATGCGTAGGCTGTCCGCAAACATGTCCGTCTACAACGAGTACTCTTGGTGATGCGTAGACTGTCCGCAAACATGTCCGTCTACAACGAGTACTCCTGGTGATGTGTAGGCTGTCCGTCTACGAGTACTTTTGGTGATGCGTAGGCTGTCCGCAGACATGCTCCTCCGTGGCGTTCCTCGTCTGACAGTCACGAACGCCTCGTTTGGCTTTTTATGAACAATTCCTGGGAACTCGGCAGACGTTAAAATACACCTCATTCGCAAAGCTTTTTACTGCAACCCCGCAACTGCAGATGCGCACCGAGGCCTTCCTAGCCCCAGATGCGACCCATATTTCCTTACCCCTGATGTGTACTCCCAAAATGTTACCCCTACTGATGCAAAATGCACGTGGGTGTATCCAGGGCTAACCGAACTAGCATGATTTTCAGGGACAAGACAGGACAGGAGCGCATCGTGAGATCATTATCGGTCGTCGGTCGGTCGTCGTTCGGTCATGGTCCGTCGACTGACAACGACGGTCGACCGACGTCGGACGACCGACGACCGACGTCGGTCGTCCCTCTTTCGTTGGTCATCATCATCGTCAGTTGTCACCTTGGAATGGTACAGATTTTTGATGCTGCATGTTGCATGTGGCATATTACAATATGTACCATTGAGTGGTAAATTTTGAGAAAAAAAGCGTTCGGAAGCAGTATTTGACGTTTTCATCCGCCCGACGCCATGGCGGATCCAGGCTTTCGTCAAGGGGTTGGACACGCAGCATTGTGGGCTCCTCCTGGTACTTGAAGCGTCTGCAAAAGTGATCCCGATTTCAGTAATGCCATTTTAAGAATTCTAGGCTCGCTATCTATATAATAGCAATAATCTTGCTGTGCGCAAGCCTACAGAACCAAGCGTGGTGCGGATGTGCATGCATGGGGCACGTTCATTTTTCCAGCTCATCGCGTATTTTGCCATTTTGGGCCAAGTCTTCCGGGAAACGTGTGAAAAATGAGATAGAAATGGCTGCTAAATACCAATTACGATAGTGAGATAACAATGCACGAATGCCAAAATGTACACAACTGGACTATCAGAACTTTGTAAAGTGGGCCAGGAGAATGTTTGTCTAAAACTGCAATAATCCGATGGCCTTCGATGGGCCATCTCAGTCAGCTGGCTTAGTAGGACGCATGTCTAGTAGATATGCAAGACGGTATAATGAGCACGACAACTAGTTAAAAACGAATAGGGCCGCTAAAGAATGTATCCTTGAATAACCACAAGTGTTCGAACGCGCGTACCGGGGCGTTACTTTCTATGCTGTGTGTACTGCATGTACCTGGAGAGGTCTCGTTCAGACCTGAATTGGACTGCACTTCTGCATGTAGAGGGCCCATTATTGACTGTTGAAGGCCTATTTTGTCCTGCAGGTAGCCCGTTCTGACCTGTATGGGGCCCATTCTGAGTTAAAGAGGACATATTTTTTACTAGAAAGCGACCATTCGGATTTCTAGGGCGTCAGAATATAATATTAGGTAGCTATTTCGGCATTTTGGAGTTAACTCCCAACAAAAGGATATTTCCCACGCCCCTACCAGCAGTGCAGGCAGGGGATGAAGCACAGGAGACGCGTGCCCGCCCGCCCCTTAGGCTCCAAGGGGGCCCCACGGGTCCCTCGAAACCTATAATAAGGGCCTGATTTGAAGGCCCGAAGGGCCCAAAAGGCCAGCCGGAGGTCTCATTCATGGGCCCCGACCCACAGGACCGGGCTCTCCAATGCCAGACAGAGGAGCCTGCGCGCTGATCAGGAGCCCACTGAGTCGATAAGGGCCTATATCTTGGCTGGACACCACCAGTAACACAGTCGGCTGCATAGCGGCATGGGCCTAAGGGCCCATTTGCCAATCAGGAATGAAGCCGGAGCCAGCGACTTAAATTGTTCAGCGGCCCACAGCGCCTAACAGGGACCCTGTGTTGTCAGAGGGCCCGATTTGGCCAGAGGCAGTGGTCGAAGAGGCCCGGAGAGCTTTGAGGGCCCACCGGGTCCGACGATCAAGGGCCCAGTTGGAAGCTCTAAAGGCATAAAGTTCTGGTTGAGGTCTTATACAGGGACCTCGATCTGCGAAGAAGCACGTTCAAATAACGGCCAAAGGGCCCTTTGCGCCGATCGGGGATCCTTGAGCCGACACGGGCCTATATGTCAGCCAGGTACCACTGTACCACAAAGTCGGCTCCGTGTCGGTATGGGCCCGATGACCCACTCCCGAACCAGCTATAAAGCCGGGGCCAGTGATTTACACTGGTCTGGTGCCTTGTATCTGTCAGGGGCCCACAGTGCCTAACAGAGGGCCCTGTGCTCACAAGGACCTCGAGCCGACCATGGAAGTGTTTGATGAGGCCCGCAGAGGGGCTCGGGCGGCCCACCGGAACGGACAATCAAAGGCCCGGTTGGAGGGCATAAGGACCTAAATGACTGTCTGCAGGTTGCAAAAATAATCGCGGCCCGGGGGATCGTGACCTGAAAGATCAGTCAGAGGTCCTCCTCCACCGTTTGAGAACCGCCTGTGCGGGTTAGAACCACAGTGCGGGTTTTTAAGTCGGTCAGAGACCACAAACACCGAACCGTCTGCTCCATGTTCGTCTAAGCCTTTGAGACCAATTTCCCAAACAGAAACGAGGCTGGGGTTTACGATTTTCAATGTTCGGGGTCCCTAACACAATGAGGGGATCCAATGTCAGTTAGGGGTCACAGTGCCAAACAGGGGTCCTGTGGTGACAAGTGACCCCGAGTCGGAGCGGTGTTTGAGGGGTCCCGAAGAAATGCGGAAGGTATCTCGAGACCAAAGATCAGAAAGGCCCGTTGGGATGACTGAAGGGTCCAAAGGGCTGGCTGTAGGTCACATTAAGGACCCCCGCCCATAGGGTCGTGATCCCAAGCATCAGTAAGATGATATCTTGCACCGATAAGGGCCGCTGGGACAGAACGTTCCTCTATTTCGACCAGAGATCATGGACAACGAACAGTCGGCTCCTTGTTGGCCTGAGCTCTGGAGGGACATTTCCCAAGCAGGGACACGGCTGGTCCCGTGATTTACATTGGTCGGGTTCCTGTATTGTCCAAGGGCCCGCAATCCTAACAGAGTATTCTGCATCACCAAGGGACCCGGATTTGGCCAGGGGAAGATCTGCTCAACGGGGATGGGGACGAGAGGCCAAATGACAGAGGATCTCTTACGTTGGTCGGGACCCTCTGACAATTAAAAAAGCATAAGGACCTATGAAAAGTGTTCACATTGGGGTAATAGAAGAGTTCTGTGCCAGTCAGGACCATCAGTACCGAACAGTGGGCCCTCCAACTCTTTTGCAGCATTGGTCCGTTAAGTCCAACTGGAGTCTATGTGCCAGTTGTTAGACCATCGCGGTGAGCAGGGATTTTGTTGCTTTGACGATGTTTCATGCGTCGATCCTGGGTCAACTGCGCGGGTCAGAAGGCCTCCCGCGTCAGGGAGCGGACCAATGCGATGTGATGCACCCCTATAAGGGCCTCCGGATCGGCCAGGGGATGCCACCCGTGTCACCAGAAGGACGGTCGGAAACACACCGCGGAGGGACTGAATGACCCTTCCATCCTTGACCGGAAGCAACAATGTGCCTCATAAT
>NW_023596746.1:38404681-38459779 GCF_011947565.3 Pollicipes pollicipes
TTCTAAGCTTTCAACTCAGAATATTCGCCGCCAGAAGAACTAGCGTCTGTCAAAAAGTCCCGACCGCTCAAGGTCATTTATTACATTTCCAACTTGAAAATCGGCCGGTAACGTTTGCCTGATATCGAGTTCCCCGTCCTTTGAGCCCGCGTTTGACCGTGAAGGATGGCCTTGAGAGGTCAGGAGTTTTTGGCATACGCTAGCTCTTGCGCCTGTAAATATTTTTATGCCGATAGTTTTTAAATCGGCCGGGAATTTTTGGATGGCATCGAGTTCCCCGTCCTTTGGGTCCGCGTTTGACCTTGGAGGATGAGCTTTAGAGGCCAGAACTCTTTGACGGACACTAGGTTTTTCTGTTGTTAACATTCTGATGTTGTAAATTGAAAATTAGCCGGTAATTTTTGGGTGATATCAAGTTTCCCGTCCTTTGATCCCGCTTTTGACCTTGAAGGCCACATCATATTGCAAAATAGGGGTCATTTTTGGTGTCCTCATGCCACAACTGACCATGCAACCTTTTTCAGAGAAATCGGAACTCGTCGCTGAAGAAATTGCTGAATAAATCGCTAACTTCATGGACATGCCGCCCATCGGCGCGCATGTTTTTTTAAAGTACGTTGATGTTCTGGCAACAATATTTCATCCTATGAAATATGGGAGACGACGAGAAATAGATTCATAATATACTTTTGAATGCACATTTAGATTTGCTATAGCTCAACAACTAGCCTTCAAGAATGACGAGAAACAATGTTTTGGGGCTGGAAAGCTCAGGCCATTAAAACCTACATTGTCGAGATATATTGGATGAAGCGATGGAAATGCAGCAAAACTTCCTGATTTTTTGCGTTTGCTTCTTTCTATCGTTTCTATGCATTTGTTTCTAAGTAGTTTGGACGCCAACAGAGCCATCCAATGGTCATGAGATCGCCACGTGGCCCAGGGGCTTAGGACCGCATTTCGTTGAGGGCCTGGACTTTTCGGGCCATGGACAAATCGCAGCTGAGCTCACGAGCTTACGCCCCGCCCCTTTCGCCTTTTCCCACCTTGCTCTGCATTAAAGAGGTGGATCCCTACAAAATAGCATGTCATCGTGATGAAAATTTCGCGGAATACAGGCCTCCTTGAAGGATCTTGGAAGACGCAATATCTTCAAGCTGATTACCAATTTCTGACTTCCTTTCGCCACTCAGTCCTTTGAAACCAAAGGAAAACATCAAAGCATAGGAAAATGAATGTACTCTTATAAATGGACCCAAGGTGCCCACATAGGGAGAGAATGGGCACGTAATGGAACAATGGAGAGAATAGGCATTTATACTAAATCTAGACTCAACTGCATTTGTTTAGTACATTCAAACTTCATGTTTACCGTACCCCAGGTTGGTCAATCCTGTGCTCACTGCTTTCCTTAACAAATTTGGCGAACCTGGAGCTCTGATGGTAATCTATGACCACTAACAATTACTAGTTATTGCACACGTTCCTGGATACCCATTCTGAAAGCGACGGGACTTTGCTTGTATAAAGGACTCGTATTTGTATAAAGAACGACGTAAAACCGGAATTCTGGATGATCCCACGAGAATACTCACGACACGGGATTCGAATTGGAGCAGACAGGTCTCGCGCTACGTCAACTGGCACCTCCTATCATTCGTTGGAACTCCTTCGGCTGTACTCTTTTAATGACCTAGCAATAATCGCGGCTTGACACTCCAAGACCTACAAATCGTGGACGGTGATATGCACGAGATCATCAGCTTCAACATGCTATACGTGTATTCAGATTGACAGAACACATAGAACATAACTGCTCAACTTGACATGACATGTTCTGCGACCCAACGCTCGATTTTGCCCAACGCAGTCCTGCAGACTGTGCGGCCCAACAGTCAGTCATGAATGCCGACAGCGTCTTGTCCCATGTCGGGCCTTGCTCAAGGTGCTCGTCCAGATCTTGAAAATGGACTTCTGCACCTTGCGTAGGAGATCCGACAGGGTGTTGTGCGCACCGTTGGGTCAGCCACAGGCGGGGCAGGGGAGGGGAGGTTGTTGCGGACCATCGCCGGCGCCGACAGGTCAAACGGTCTAACGTGACGGGGGATCCACAAATTCATCGCCATCGACTCGGTCCCTGGGGTTCACCGTGAAAGGCTGAAGGGCTGGCGTCTCGGCGGCCTCTCTGGACGGTCCTGGCGTTGTCTCTATGGCGGGCCTGACCTCCGCCCTCAGGGTGGCAAACCATCGAGATGGCGTATCACGTCGTCCTGCCAAGAAAAAAGAGTCCAATTATCCTATAAAATCGGCTGATTTCATTGGAAAAAGGCAATGTGCGTCCTCTCAAAATTGTGTGCAATCTACAGACAACTGACTTTATCATGGCTGACTTGGTGTCTGACTAACTATTATAGCGTGGTCCCTTTTCCAAGCTATTCATTCTTTTAGTTTCAATGCCCTGAAAATATTTAAACCTCCCATGGTTTCTTAACATGTTTTAACTTATCATAAGCGCCTACTGCAAGTATTCTCCGCAAAACGTAGTGCGGCTTATGTGAGGCACACAGATGGCTTACGTGAGGCACACCGACGGCGGAACAATGACTAGAGCACTGATGTCCTGTGGCAGATCACCTTGAAACCTTACACCTGGCACCAAACTTTGAAACCTTTCATCCTATCCATCATGTTTTGGGCATCATGTTAGCTCACAGGGTATGGGTATCCGGTGCTAGGATGTAGAGCTGTAGGAGCCCGATGTGCTATTATTCTGATACTCCTGGGATGTGCATTTCTAACCCCATGCTCTGTTGTGATAGTCAAGATCTTTCAACTTAGCCATCTGTATGTCCTTAAATGCAAGAGGATGACATCTATGACATGCATCATTTTTTTTTTACAACTCACCCACCTTGTCAAACACAGCAGACAAAGCCATGACCATAGTGAATGTTTCTTTGGCAAAGTGTGCGTATATAATGGCCACATCAAGAAGATTCAATGCAATTAAGATAAAGACGGACCAAAGCTTCATGTGTACCGAACAAATTGCCCAAAATTATGCATATGACCTTTACAATCAATAAAAATGTTCAACTGTGACAATTTTATACTCCTGTCTTGTACTTCCACATGCTTCAATACAACTAGCAATTATCAGTAAAATTAACCTCACATCATTGTTACCTTTTAATAAGGTATGCTGAAATACATACCAGTGCTTCATCTGTTAACACAAATTTTAGGTAATGTCACTATGACATGCTATTTAACATCGGGATTCCAAAACCCCACCATCCCCATGTTGTTTACAATCTGGCAGGTATGCAGTGAAGGTACACGTCAGTGAAGAAGTGACATGGAAATAAGTGCAACCATATCAATAATCTAATTCTTATGCGGCATAACAATCATGATTACAGATCACACAACTGTGAGCTTGTTTGGTTAATCTCTACCAACCCATGCCTGTAGTCTGATAATTCAAAATAATCAACCAGACCTATGAAACAAATCAGCTTGCATTACAGGAATACTTTCACTGATATAATACAGTAGCACCTGAGCATAGGAGTTAAGTAACAATGCATGTAAGTGCGCATTTGCGATCGAATCGCTAAGCAGGTAATGATGGCTGACACATCAGTGCGCCTACTACGCCTCGGTCAGGTATGCCATGACCTGCAACCCCTGAAGAACTATCATTAAAAGAAAGCAAATACGTCTGACTAATGCATTTTTCAACCAACAGTAGTACACTTCTCTATGGCAATAGCGTAGCTTATAAATGGCAGATCCAGAGGGCTCGAGGAAACCCTCCACATCCACCTTACACCATCCGCAAATGCGCCGTGGGTGTTGCTATGAGTTGCTATATAAATAACCACGAGTTATCGCACTTACTTTGCCTCTCGGCCAAGTAAGAAATGGGCTTGGGCCGTGACGTCATATGTAAGTCGGTAGCTACGTCATCCAACGACTGGGCTTACTCGAAGTAAGGGATGGGCTTCCATTTGGTCATCAAGAACTGGAGAAACATCCTCTGAAGAAACTTTCGCGCGTGATTTCCAGAAGAGCGTTAATAAGAGTGTCTACCGGCTGAGTATGATACTGATATATCCTGGACTACAGGTCAATGGAAAAGATGTTGTCATCCGGATAGTGCGAGGAATGGGATACTAGTTTCGAGATGCACTTAGCATCAGACCTGGGTTTGACTCGAATATCTTGAACCAGCTTTGGACTGGATCACAGATTGTGGAATCTGACTCAGCTCGTGACTCAGCTGTTCCATTTTTCATTTGACTAAGTTATGCAGCACCGTGTTGATTTGACACCGAAATAAGACGTGGATTTGCCTACTTGCCTAGCATAAGTTACCTTCGTGGTATCACAATTAAGGGCTGCGTAAACACTACCATATCACTTCTTCACAAATCTTAGAATTCTTACGGTCGGCGAATTCCAAACTCTGGTTCGGGCAGCCCACACGCACAGCGGGACGAGATGTAGCAGGTGCTGCCTCCTTAAAAAACTAACTGATCTTAAACTGGGGCACACCACCGGGTATCCAGCGTTGATGCTCTGTAGCCAAGTCATTGTGACGGCACTGGCTCCGATGCTATGCATCAAAAACCGTCGCAGAGCATCAGCTGTGCTCCGTAACCGCCTATTTGTCACAGGTGCGATGCTGGGAGTTTTAGCATGGCATAGCGTCTCCTCCGCCAGGCCAAGTTTGTTGGCATGCTTCCTGTTCAGAAAAATGTGGACCGTGTGCAGTCTGCTCATAGATGCAACTTGTGTGTGTCCGTTCAAGTGTACTTTGTTCCAGGTATGGGCTTTGCGACATTCTATGTGAACTATTGAGTTACTAATAAATGTTGTGACGCATGGTACATTGTACCTCGATGTGTATCTACGTTATTTCTAAAAGGAGGTAACATCGAGAACTACACAATGGAAACAGATGATGAGTTTTCGGGAAATTTTAGGGAGCGCAACGAAGTTTGGGGCTGTGTGGAACCATAAAGAAGAAGGAATGTTTTTAGGAAGAGTCTAGGGGAACAAGAGAAGCGTTGGAGAATAATGTGGTATAGAGGAGAGTCCGGGTAAGTTGAAAAGGGAGGACACAGCGCAATAAAGGCTCCGGATGAAAACTCCCAAAGGTTTACCGGAATTTACCTAATTTTCTTTATCTTATAATCCGGTTCCGCCGGCGTTCGCGCCCATCGGGGACATGAATGGATTTTACAAACTGAAGAGACCATCGGATATGCGGGACGGAAGAGGACGTGGGTAGTACACTAGGATGGCAGATATACTGATACATAGCACACTGCACTACACTAGTAGATGGTAGCACGCCAGGGGGAGGGATATTACCTTTTCAGGTCAGTGGCTAAAGAACCTTTCCATCCCAGCGCAAGGTATTTACCAGCTGCCATCTCGCGAGAATCGGAGCCCCTTGATCTATTCCGAGGCCCTCAGGGAATACCGGTCCCCTCCCCGACGCAGGCTGTCTTCTCACCGGGGCAGCTGCAGCCGGATCGACGCAGTGGCTCTCACTGATGCAAAAAGATCACATACGGGCGCAGAGGGTCAAATGATTCGCACAGGGGACCCAGTTCCACTCAACGAGCCACTGGTCGAAGCGGGGTAAAAGGCTCCCAGTTGTTACTGAGGCCTCCTGTGAGAATCGGAGCCCTTAAGCTGTCTCGTTGGTTCATTATGCACCCTTTCACTGCTGTCAATCTTCTGTCGCTCTCAGAGGGTTCGAACCAACGGAGAAGGCCTGTGGTGGGCTGTGATGGGTACCAAATGGGCCTCTGGCCCGCTCGAACAGCACAAAATTTCCGTTTATGTGTGCACCGTGATCAGAGGACGTCATGTCCGACAAGAGAACCCCGACCAATGCGACTTGCGAGGCCCTCTGAATGGCATTCGTGGGACCAGACTTTGTCTATGCTTGGAAAATGGGCCTTAGTCCGACAAAAGGCCGACTGTTGTTGATCTCGACCAAAGCGAAGGTCTTTTCTCAGATGGGCCCCTTTCACCGTCAGAGACCCTTTGGTTGACATCAGAGGGCTCCGGTCCTTCGGACCGGAGATCTCCGGCCAGCCATTCAGCCCTTCGAGCCCTGTAATCGGGCCGTTGATTGTCAATCCCGAGGGAACCTCTGGATCCCGAGAGACCAAAGGGGCCACGTGCCCCTTATGCCCGCTTCCACCTCTTCCTGTCTGCACCCGTATGGGGACCTATAAGATTTCTTATGTTCAAAACTAGCCAACTTTATGGCGCTGCAGTATCCCAGCTCCACGAAATCGGATCGCAGTGCACGTCTGGCGCTTGTAAGTATCAAGGATCGGTCACCCGCCTCCAATATGATGATATCCACATGAAACGCCGCTCTCGTCACACTGGGCCGAGTACATTGCAACCAGTAATGTGCATATGGGAGCGAGGGTTATAAGCCTGCAGGCTTTGATACGTATGTAAAACACGAAGGGAACGATTTCCAACAGCGCTACACAAAAGTCAGTTTTTTTGTTGTAGCTCGATCCAAAATTGATTTCTTTCAAAAGTTTAAAATTTCCGGACTCCTTTTGACGTCTCGCATTATCTATGTTTACCACAGGCAGATTCATTGACCAGTATTCTTCCCGCACTAACTTAAATTAAGGTTCATCACTACATTCCAACAGTAACCTATACACGCATCAACGGAGAGAAGACATCAAATCGTCTTGCCAATTACCGAGCGAGAATAAATTCACCGCCGACAGAGATAAAATCACCACCTTTGTGTTCACAAAATCAGACAACGACAATCCCCACAAAACACAACATTCACGTACAACATGGTTATCACTAGCGGTTATTCTAAAACAAAATATTTTACAATCCCGGTTACTCGTGCACGTTCAGTGTGGAATGATTTGCCGTTTCTTGCGCAATCTAGCTCCGAAAAATGAGTTGGAAATTGGCCTATTGGCTAAGCAACAAAAATTATCCCATTGTTGGCTGGATATCGAATTAGACGATCGGAATTACATTTCTGGAAATAGACACACCATGTCACGGACATGACATTGTGTGACAAGACGTAAAGCACGTAAATACACTCACATTCTTTGTTGTGAAAGATTTCGCATTCTGACATTAGTCAGAGCTCTTGGAAGTATCTTTTAACGTGTTTTATATGTTGTTTGATTTGAATATTATAAAGCGAGTCATCTAACACTTCTAGTCATGTTTCTTGCAAAAGACAGCACTTTGTATTGTCCTTTGATCGAAACCATTTGCGTCATTCCATTTTGTAAGGGAGCCGAGTTATGAGCTTAACAATACCATATCATTTGATATCAAAATGTACCATGCAGCTTTAAAAATGCGTCGATTTCCACTCGCCATAAATTATTTGCCTCAAATTCGGACGGGCTGCACGAGGTCGGTTGTGAAAATTAGTTGGTACGTCTACGTATCGAGATAGGTTGGGTCGAATTAGCGGGGTAGTGCAAACGGGCTAATTTTAGACATTCATGCGCAAAAATGAACGCAGCAAAAATTGGACAAAATTGTTACATTACGAGAGGAAATTCCCTTTCTCGTTTTCTCTTCTACACTCTTGTAAGCTTGAAAAGTTTTTGGAGCCAACCAGTTGATTAGAGACACACGAATTCAAAATATTTCATCTGAAGTGCTTAACATCTAAATAAGTATATGGGACTGTAGCGGTGGGCCATGTCCCGGGTCAGTGTGTCAGCATGTAAGGCGAGTGAGGCGATGACTCATGGCTGAGTGAGGAGAACAATCACGGCTCGGGGCGGTGCGTCACGGTGGCGCCGGCCAGTCGCACGCAGATCGTGTTGCGTGTGTGAGCATTGGAAGCAGTATAAGAGGTGCTGCTCGGACGCGTGAGGGGAGTCTCTCTCTCTCCCTCTCTGTCGGCGTTTTGTGCGGCAGCTCGCCGGTGTGTGTGGGGTGGTCCAACCGACATGTGATTTCCAATAGAGTGACTCCGACGTATGATGTTTTTTAGTCGCGTATTTCAGGAAATGAAATCTGACAGGATCATCTCCTTACCTTCAGTTCGACATTACTATGTGATCCGATTTAACTTTTTGTTGTTTCTTACATAACGTAGATGATGCTTGCAAATATTAGGTACGGTGAACCGCAAACGGTTATCTTGTTTCAAAATCGAGTTCACCAGCAAGCAACATTGTAAGGAACTATACCAAAAAAGGCAAGCAGCCTTAAAATTTGCTTTGCTTGCCACTCGTCGACACGCACTTAACGCATATTTGGACGCGCTGCTCAGCGCTGTTTGCCAATTGCCGTTCCTTCTCAACGTATTGATCCACGGGCTGACAAAGTCGGCCGTTGATAAAATTTCGATATTAAAGTTAGGGTTGTGTAAAAGTTTATCAAAAATGGTACAGTTATGCTTCAACCGGAAACAAAACCATCACACTTATATGTACGTTAAGATAGGTTACAGGTCGTTGTCGCCGTCACTGTTGCTTTACGACTCACTTAGCTGCTGAGGCTATATGGCGTCACATGCCTGTTACCCTGGCAGGAAGGGCGGGCGCCACAGGGACTCAAACCCCATACCTCTGGTTTCCCCAGAAGCACCGGAGGTCACCAGATGCGTGTACCAATGCACTTTCGGCACCCACAGATATCTCACAGGGAACAAACAACTTGCAACGACCGTTACAGCCATGGTCAAAATTTTGTATTAGCTCCAAAATTCAGCGAGCAATCACAGAAATTTAGGTTTCCAAAAGCAAAGCTAATGTTAAGTCTATGGGACAACGACTGATAAAGTGATTCCTATCAGTGTGTCCCAGCAATATAGCAGTCGTTGGCTCTGGCGTAAGACACAACCCAACACACGAATCTGGTGGCGTGATTTACATAGCTCCGTAACTTTACCTTAAAAAATTTAAAAGCGTTATTAAACTTCCTACCTTTGCTTGATGTGCTCTCTGTGAAAGAACACCATTACTTAACTTCTAATCCCCGGGATTTTTATTCCCAACTCATTTGCAATCAAAGAAAAAACAACAGATACGGAATTAAATTGAAGCACGACAAGCTGAGATCAAATGGAAATATGCCGAGATGTAGTGGCACGAATATGAACGCATAATGTGCTTATCTTCTGAAACGTTTGGCGCTCAACTGCACTATAAACACATGAGACGTGTTTATCATCGCGGACGATTGCTTAACATCACATTAAATATTCAAGGTAGCAAAATTAATCAATCTTTAAAAAACCAGTGACCGCGTTTCCTCAAAAATTTGTTGCGAATCGGTCTCCAATTTAGAAAAGAGTCGAATGTTAGGTCTTAGCGCTTCGATTCCACGGGAGCTGACCGGGCGACAAACAAAACTTTGACCTCAAAAACATTCCTGGTGCATGCGAGCGATCATGCTGTTCCCAGCGTTTGGCCAACGCACGGGAACCGACGCGACCGTTCCGGGCGCGGCGGCCTGTGCAGCTCCCCCGCCTGGCGCAGCGAAGGGTTGGGGAGGGCAGTCGTAAACAAGAAGATTATCACCCACCCTATCTGACCCGGCGAGGGGAGTCAGATGCTTTGAAATGCCGCCGGACTAAATTCTACCAGGGCTGCGCGTCAAACCTTACCATGGGTCACCACCAAGGATTACAATCGGCCAGGATGGTTCCTGAACAGAAAATCATCTGCCGCTCCGCTGTAACTGTGGTATCCAGCGCTGGTAAACGTGAAAGCGTATTATTGCTAGTGACACTATTAGCGCGCATTATTCTACCCTTCTGCAATAGAAAGCTGCTGGTACTGCAGTTGCCTCCATGCATGCCTGACACGGGAGATTTTACGCAAGTAACGCTTCTTCGGACAGCCGGTTTGTTCAGGGTGCTGAACTGGCATGTGTGAAATGTGTTCTGCTAGCAATACGGCCCCGGGTACTGGAGCGACTGTACCGAAAATATGCCCTCGGCAAGTGGGCCTAATACGAGAGGATCGTTGCCGACGTCATCGGCGGACTATGCGCGTGTTCACGTTGTCTCTAGTCTGGTATGGATTTTCACCAAATCAAAAGAATGGCCCGTAATCCTCACCCCCATTTACCGCTTTTCTAACGCGGACTGATGGTCGAGGCATGCGAACTCTCTCGCGTTTGCAATCAGAATTGGCAGAAAGCACCATTGGTTTGGTCTCAATGGCATCTCGCGACTGATACTAGTTTTTAATCCGTTTAACAATTGGACCCATTATGGCAGGTCCAAGGTCGTACTTTCCGGAGAATTACACCTTTTCAGCTTTGCAGCTTTATACATAACAGCAACGTTCTTTGTGGCGCCATAAAACTTTAACAGACGTGTTTATTGTTCCATTTTTAGCACAATGGTGTATTTTTGTGTTTTGAGCGTACAGTTATGGCATATCGCTACGTCAATGTGACAATGTCGGTCCCCCGCGCGTGTTCCACGGCATCGTTGGTTGCTGCCCGCCGTACGCGTCGGCCGTATATCGCCGTGCAGTTTTTTTCCCCAAAACCATCGCTGCTCCGAAACCAGAAAGCTAGGCACACGATTTTGGTGTTAAAACATACAAATGGATGCTTCACAGGTCACTGAAAACTTGGGCGCAATCGCTCAACATGCGGGAGAGGCATCCTCAAAGACCCGAAGGGGTTGTATGATCCCCCCCCCCCCTGCTACCAGGGCGAGGGTTAAGGCACGTAGGAGAAAACATCTGACCTGTAAGAGGCTGAAGACAGTCAACATCACACACTATTGGTCGACAGGAGGCCCGAAATGATCCACCCTTGGCCCCATTACAAACACAGGAGCCCCCGCAAACCCAAGAGAAGGGACCCGTTAGAAAGGCCGGAGCACCCAATATGCCAGGCGAGGATTTAATTATTTATGCCTAAAAGTTTCGCAAACCCAACCTATTTTGTTCGGTGCATGTTGACTTCAGTTCGCATCTGCCCGAAACACACCCGTCGACACATTGTTTCCATTTGCGAGCTGATGCGTGACCACTCTCTGTTAACAGTCAGCGTTTCAGTGCAGCCATCAGACACCCTCCATCCGTCAAACCTATGGATTGCCAACAGCTCCCCAGCTCGTGCGCTGCACTGCGAGTTAATCCGCTCCTGGCTGCCGACTTTAGCCGGTAGCAGTGTTAATTGTCGCCGATACGCCGCCCAGCCGGTCCGCTTTGATTGGTTTATGGTCACCGGTGCGCCGTCTCACGTCCCGTCCCCAGTCGGTCTGACAGCTGCCCCACAAACGACGGCACTAGTGTCCAGCACCACATGCTTGCTCGTTCATGCAGGTCGGCCACGGTGTGTTCTCCGGGTCAGATGGTTTTTAAGGTGTTCCCGGGCCGTCCACAACTTACGCTACACATTTACGGCCGTTTTCAGCCATACCCCCCTCCCCCCCCCCCCCCCCCTCCTCCCCCCGTCACACACTGTGATCCTTCGCAACCTCTTCCCTTCTCCCCTGATAACTCTGTCTTAACCGTAACGTCTCAAAGAGATAAAGTATTTCTGACCCCTATTTGACCTGGAGGTGCGAGACAAAGACGGACGTATCCCTTGCCATGAAAGCACGCCAACAGCATACAATTTTTTCGGTTTTGAAACCTCTCGTTTCTGTCGCCCACTCTGCCAATCTAACTACACCTTCCTTTAAGTGGTTCGCCTGAGGCGTTCGCGCCAAGCGCACCTGATCAAACCACGTCTCTCGACGGGCCCCATTGCCTCTCAATGCGATAAAAGCCTCACTTCTGGTGTACACAGCTCTCACTCTGCATGTCCTGTATCGCGTCGTCATCACGGTTCTACCTGATCCGCAAAACAGACCCACAGTTTAACACTAAGCATTCGTGCACCGGGCGACGGGGGCTATTTTGGTATTTTCAACGCACGTTCTCCGGCATTTCAGTTCGCTTCACATCCACTCACGACAAACGCATCGGTCGGGTGATGCTGTATTTCAAATCATCATTTGACAGAGTAAGTAGGCTCGCACGACCTCCCCGCCGTAGCACTCAGCGGCAAGTGCCCGTCTCGCGGACCACGATGCCCCGGCCGGCTACGAAACATGCGACCGGCTGCGTGACTATGAAGTGCGGACCAAGGGGTCACTGCCAGCAAACGCAGATCTCAAGCGTCGTGCAGAACGTGACAGGCAGATAGCCGAAGTAAACTCACTTCGCTGTTCGTTTCGATACAGGCACGTTACCGAAATATCAATGCATCTATATTTCTATTCTCCTTGTTTTTCTCCGAGGGATAAGCCTATTACCACTGTCTTGTCTATGTGAACAATATTCCTCGCAAATGCACTAAACAACTTAAATATACTCTTCGATACGTCATTCGATACGTGGGCTTCGTAAGATTACCTTGGCAGGACGCTAAGTAGGGGAAAAATTTCCTCTTCCATGGTAATCTTCTGTCGCACGCAATCCCATGCCTCACCAACGTTGGGCTCGGTCCCACCATGTTTCGCGTTGATGTACCGAGCTTGGTCAGATTTGGATGTTTCTTGACTTTAAAAAATGATATTTATACTGATTTTATCATTTGTCACATTTACATAATTTTGTCTCACAAATAACTAGTTGAATACATGTACAATAAGGAAAAGCATAATGTGACTATTCTCCAACATTTATATTTTTCAAGAAACATAGTGCATTGAATTTCTGCTGATCATTTTAAATGAGCACAAGTAGTGATGACATCTATATCTCATAATTTTGACCCGTGTGCTTGAATAGGCAAGTATCACTGACTGCTATGAAATAGTGTTCTGGCCTTGGTTCACAAAAACTCAAGTTTAACATGATAATGTCTCCAGCATGCTTTTAACATGCTTTCAAAGGAGTAGTTGTGGTCTCACATGCCTATTTGCAACTTAGATGTAACCATTGACTTGTAGACCCTGACAATAGACACCAAAAATAAACAATCATTCCAGCTCCCACATTATAATGCCTGATGCCTGGTACTAAAGGTTATGGCTACAGGAGACACAGATGGCTAAGCCAAAAGATCTTGATGACTGCAATCAAGCATGGGGTTAGAAATACATGTCCCAGGAGCATCAGTATGGTAGTACAACTCACCACCACATCCTAGCACCGGATACCCCGTGCGTGGAAAGGGTTGTCCAAAATATGGCGGCTAGGATGAAAGGTTTTGAAGTTCTGTGCCGAGTGTAAGGTTTCAAGGTGATTTGCTACAGGACATCAGTACTCTGGTCATTGTGCCACCGTCCGTGCGTCTCACATAAACTGCACTACGTTTTGCAAAGAATAATTGCAGCAGGTATTTATAAGAGGCCAAAGCATGTTGAGAAACCACGGAAGACTTAAACGTTTTCAGGGCATTGAAATTAAAAGAATGACATAGCTTACAAACAGGATCACGCTGAAATAGTTGGTCAGACACGAAGTCAGCCATGAAATCAGTCGTCTCTGTAGATTGCACATAATTTTGGGAGGATGCACATTACCTTCTTCCAATGAAATCAACCGATTTTTAAAGGACAACTGGACTGTTCTTTCTTGGCAGGACGACGTGATACACCATCTGGATGGTTTGCCACCCTGAAGGCGGAGGCCAGCCGCGCCATAGAGCCGACGGCAGGACCGTCCAGGAAGGCCGCCGAGACGTCAGCCCTTCAGCCCTTCACGGAGAACCCAAGGGACCGAGTCGATGACGACGGCGATGGCGATGGCGCTGTGGATCCCCTGTCACGTCAGACCGTTTGACCTGTCGGTGCCCGCGAAGGTCCGCAACGTCCCCTCCCCTCTCCACCCCCCCCCCCCCCCCCCCCCCCCACCGCCTGTGGCTAACCCAACGGCCGGTGCGCACAACACCATGTCGGATCTCCTAGGCAAGATGCAGAAGTCCATTCTTCAAGACCTGGACGATCACGCTAAGCATGACCCGACATGGGACAAGGCGCTGTCGGCATTCATGACTGACTGGTGCGCCGCACACTCCGCAGGACTACGTCAAGCAAAATTGAGCGCTGGGTCGCGGAACATGTCATGTCAAGCTGAGGTCATGGAACGGCGAGTTGAGTAGTCAAACAGACAACACACCATAGAAATGTTCTCATGCAGACTGTTTGCTCTCAGTTCAGTGTTATGATCATTGCATGTTGACCAGATGCCTCGCCGTGGAAATATCCCAGCCTCTCGGTAAATACCTATAGCTACAAGCTTAAGCTTAGTGGGGCTTTACTGTTTGAGGCCTTTCTAGTCGTTCCAAATACAGAGTTTAAGTTGATGACACGCATGTAAGTGTAAATGTGCTTGGGGAAGTGTGCAATATATCTGGTGTGTGCATGCATTGAAGAATAGAGGTGGTGCGCACAGGAACCTACAATGTTTGTCTCGGGGCACCCAGCCGCTCCCTGCATGCCTGTACCGAGTGCCGGCCCGGCTCGGGCTGCTGCTGTGCGTAGGGCTGGAAAGGAGTCCGATTTAACGTTGCGTAGTCTTCGTCTTCGTTGTGGCTATGGAAGCGGGGGTGGCTTGATACGATTACGTGTGACGATGATGTGTTGTATTTGATGGTTTTACGATGACGATGTGTTCGCCTGCGGACGGGAAACTGTGCGCTGTGCTTGGTGTAGCCTCCTTTTTGGCTGCATAGATCACTTGGACAGCTTGTGAATGTTGTTTTATTGTGTCTGTGAGAAGTCCTTTGGACGGAATGTGTTACGTCTGGTTTAGGTGGAATGCGTTTAAACTGTCGTCGTTTCGTGTCTGCTAAGGTGTGTTCTGTTGGTCTGAATACACTAGCATGGCATGTTGAAGCTGATGATCTCGTTGATATCACCGACCACGATTTGTAGGTCTTCGGGTGTTTAGCCGGGAATATTGTATGAAGATCAATGTACCATTGCCATAAGTAGGCAATGACGTCCGGTACAGTGCGCCATCTCATTTAAAGGCTGTGCCATTAAAAGAGCACAGCCGACGGGGTTCCAAGAGATGATAGGAGGTGTCAGTTGACGTAGCGCGAGACCTGTCTGCTCCAAATCGGATCCCGTGCATTGGGATTTCTCGTGGCATCATCTGGAGTTTCGGTTCCACGTCGTTCTTTATGCAAGTTACGGCGTGGAATAAACTAGCAATGTGGGCATGTGTACAATTAACATGTTTTAAGTCCCGTTGCTTTCAGAACGAATATCCAGGAACGTGTGCAGTGACATAATTTTCAGTGGTTACAGATTCCCATCAGAGCTCTCGTTTTGCCAAATTTGCTGGGGAAAGCATTGAGCACAGGACTGATCAGCCTGGGGTACGGCGAACATCATGAGGTTTGAATGTACTAAATGAACGCGAATGAGTTTAGATCTGGGTATAAATGCCCGTTCCCCCCATTGCCACATTACATGCCCATTCTCTCCTTATGTGGGTACCTTAGATACATTTATAATATATTTCGGTTCCTATGCCTTTATGCTTTCTTTTGGTATCTGAGGGCTGAGTGGCAAAAGGGATTTATAAATTGGAAATGAGATCGAAGATATTGCATCGTCCACAATTCTTCAAGGAGGCCTGCATTCCGCGGGATGTTCATCAGCATGACGTGCTATTTTGTAGGGATCCACGTCTTTACGGCAGAGTAAGATGAAAGTGGGAGAAAGAGAAGGGGACGGGGCGTAAGATCGTTCGCTCAGCTGCGAATTGTCCGCGGTCCGAGAAGGCGAGGCCCGCAACGAAATGCGATCTTAAGGCGCTGGACCACGTGGCGATCTTATGACCAATGGACTGCTCTGTTGACGTCCAAACTACTTACAAAAAAGAATGCGTAAAAATAATAGAAAGGAGCAAACGCAAAATATTTGGGGCGGTTTCGCTGCATTTCCGTCGCTTTCACTCAATGTATGCTCGACAATGTAGGTTTTAGTGGCCTCAGCTTTCATGCTCCAAAACCTTGTTTCTCGTTGTTCTTGAAAACTAGTCACTGGAGCTACAGCAAATATAAATGTATATACAAACTGATATAATAACTATTTGTGATATTGCTTTTAATGACCTTAAGAATTTCATAAAACGTGCTCATTCGTAGAATTCGCCTTAAATAAAAAGGAGATCTCAAAAAGGTGTAAATAATCATATAAACACAAAACTAAAGGTTCTGCTCGACGGAGAACAATAAACGCTACCCTGTGAGGAGGACATAATTTCTCCGCCCCTGTTGTGTCGGCCTCCGAGCCCCGATCACGGAGCAGCCTGACGTCCCAGGTGGTGTGGTTTTGTATATAACTTTATGGAGCGGGTGAGCAGAAAAATGTGTTGTCCAAAATAAATAGTGCAAACCATGTTCTTCCTGGTTTTGACCTTTTTTCCCCCAAAGTTGTGGAGGGGCCAGCATCTTACCAAACTAAATAGGAAATTACATGCCTGGTCTCGAAGCATGTACATCTAGGTCAGTAAAGGCCTAGGCAGGCGTCAAGTTGCCCCAGAATCTTTCCCTCGGGTGAGAAAGTGTAATGAGACGCCAAGTGCTTCACCACATCTTCTCTGTATTTGTCTCGCACCGTCAGGGGCTGTAACCCCTGACGGTGCGCCCACCCTCGCTGCTCTCCTGACGGCGACTGTCCACAGCGGGGGCCGCGAGCCGAGGCCGTGCGAACGAGCCGGGGCCGTGCGAACTGCGGCGGCGGCGCGCATCTGCCGCGCGGCCGGGGCCGGCCTGCGAACCTGACCATGTGCCGCGCCCCGCCCCAGCAGGGGCGCAGGACACATACCACTGCACTACGAACAGAAAGACTGTACTGTGGCTAAAATGTAGCTGCACTTCCTACTGTGCCCCAGATGCTCCTATTTATATTGTGGCTTGCATGACATTGGAATAATAAACTTGTCACAATGTGCCCTGGGGAATGACGCAACAGGTGCACAAAATAGAATGTAAAAAATTGTTCTCCGTGAGCGACGTCAGATGGAGGCAAGCTATTCCTGCAACTTCGACGCATTGCGTGCCACACTCACGGCTGAACGAGGGATACTGCCTGCGGGTTCCAGCCGAATCTCTCTATCATATCACATATAATATTTCTTTGCAATGCATTCAGTGCCCAGGTCTGTTGCTGCTCACCAGCACATGTTTAACTCACCTACCGTACAACGACACCAACAAGCTCACAAAGCGGGCCCAACCCCGCACCCAAAACAACAGCGTCTCTCGACGCACCAGGGAGAAGCGCGGAGAATATCTCGCACACTGCACGAGTCAACGTTTCTGGATTGCACATAATCGTAACACAAGAAAATTGATACGAAAGTATATGACGTGAACGTGACATGTACCTCTAAAAATAAGGTGAATTAATCATATATTGATGAATAAGTTCTTCTTCATTCTTTTTAAATCGTCTTTTTATTGAATTTTTCTGGAAACTATCAAAAGTGGATATTGTATGGAACGTATAACAGTGATGTTAAACATCTCCTAAACACTCGCTCGTGCACGTGGAAAGCCGAGGCTCCGCGAGTCTCCGGCTCTTGGGGAGGATTTACCATTGGAGAGGAGGCATATTATCCACCAAGAAATCCGAGCTGAATACTTGATGACCGTGCATAAAAGAGTCGTCAAACAGAAGTATGGAATTTTTTCTATGCACCCACAGAGCGTCCTCACAGAATCATGATCTGAGTGTACAGCTAAAGCAGGGTTTCTTGTTCTCCGTTGAGCAGAACTTCTACTGGTGTATTCATATGATTATTCACGTTTTTTGAGATCTAACTTTTGTTTTAGCCGGGTTTTGCCAACCAACATTTTTTTTTTAAAAAATCAATACGGTCCTAAAAAGCAATGTCAAAACCGATAATCAACCTACAGCGGCTATGTCGTTGAAGACTGCTATTGCGCGCGCGCCATTTATGTAGCCTGCCGACCTTGTTTTGGAGGAGTCGCGCGAGGAGCGGTGGTAGCGCGGCTGGGTTGTGGTGCAGATAAGGGCGATATATAAATTTAGTTCATTGTCATACACTGAGAAAGGCATTGTATCGGACTCAACGCCGGTGGCTAGATGCAGTGATGCCAACCTTATGCGACTGGGTTGCTCCGTGAGGATGAAACAATTCCTCCGCCCCTGCTGCGCTGGGATCTCAGCCCGATCACGCAGCAGCCTGAGGTCTCGGGTGGTGTAGTTTTGTACATAATTTGGTGGAGCGGGTGAGCAGAGAAATCTTTCATCCCCTTGATAAGGAGCAAACCATGTTCTCCCTGATTTTGACTGAGTTTTTTTCTCAAAGTTGTGGAGAGGATGGCATCCCATCCAGCTAAATAGGGAACCACACACTTGTTCCCAAATTAAGTACATTAGGTCAGTAAAAGCCTAGGCGGGTATCACATTGCCCCAAAATCTTTCCTCCGGGTGAGAAAGATTGTACCTGGGCTAGAATGTAGCTGTGCTAACTACAACTTCTCCCATTTCAGTGTTATGATCATTGCATGTTCATCAGATGCCTTGTCTTGGAAATATCCCGGCTTTTCAGTAAATGCCTATAGCTACAAGCTCAGGCTTAGTGGGACTTTACTATCTGAGGCCTTTTTAGTCGCTCCAAACGCAGAGTTTGAGGCGATGGTACGCATTTAAGTCTAAATGTGCCTGGGTAAGTGTGCAAGATATCTGGTGTGTGCATGTATTGAGGAATAGAGGTGGTGCACACAGGAACCTACAATGTTTATCATGGGGCGCCCAGCCGTTCCCTGCATGCCTGTTCCGGGTGCCGGCCGGCTCGGGCTGCTGCTGTGCGTAGGGCTGGGAAGGAGTCCGGTTTAACCTTGATCAGTCGTCATCTTCGTTGTGGCTATGGAAGCGGGGGTGGCTTGATGCGATGATGTGTGACGATGGTATCTGATGGTGTATTTGATGGTTTTGTGATGACGATGCGTTTGCTTGCGGACGGGAAGCTGTACGCTGTGCTAGGTGCAGTCTCCTTTGTGGCTGCATAAACCACTTGGATAGCTTGTGAATGTTGTTTTACTGTGTCTGTGAGAAGTCCTTTGGACGGAATGCGTTATGTCTGGTTTACGCGGAATGTGTCTAAACTGTCGTCGTTTCCTGCCTGCTAAGGTGTGTTCTGTCGATCTGAATACACGTGCATGGCATGTTGAAGCTGATGACCTCGTTCATATCACCGTCCACGATTTGTAGGTCTTCGAGTGTTTAGCCGGGATTATTTTTCCTCTCACTTCCTCTGGCCAGCCTTGGGTTACCGGGCTGCGCATATTTCTTCATACATGAGTATCCCAGTGACCGCCAGCAGCGGTGTTAGAAATAGTGCTGAGCGAAATCACCCAGCTATCAATGTTCTGGCAAAAATGTTTTGTCCTACCAAATATCAGAGGTGATGAGAAATATATTTATAATATCATTTTGTAAATACATTTATATTTACCGTAGCCCAACAACTAGCTTTCAAGAACAACGAGAAACAAGGTTTTGGAGCAGGAAAGCTGAGGCCACTAAAACCTACGTTGTCGAGCATATATTGGATAAAAGAGATGAAAATGCAGCGAAACTTCCCCAACTATTTTGCGTTTGCTTCTATCTTTTATTTCTATGCATTCTTTTTTGTAAGCAGTTTAGACGTCAACAGAGCCGTCCAATGGTCATAAGATCGCCACGTGGTCCAGCGCCTTAAGATCGCATTTCGTTGAGGGTCTCTCTCTGAGGACTTATCGGGCCGCGGACAAATCGCAGCTGAGCTAGCGATCTTATGCCCAGCCCCATCTCTTTCTCCCACTTCCACTTTACTCTGCCGTAAAGACGTGGATCTTTACAAAATAGCACGTCACGCTGATGAAAATCCCGCTGAATGCAGTCCTCCTTGAAGGATTTTGGACCATGAAATATCTTTGATCTCATATCAACTTCTGACTCGCTTTTTCCACTCAGTCCTCAGATACCAACGGAAAACATAAAGGCATAGAAACCCAAATGTACTCTCATAAATGTACCTTAGGCACCCACATAAGGAGAGAATGGGCATGTAATGTAACAATTGAGAGAATGAACATTTAGACCAGGACTTAGACTCAATTGCATTCATTTAGTACATTCAAACCTCATGTTTACCGTACCCCAGGTCGGTCAGTCCTGCGCTCAATGCTTTCAACAAATTCAGCAAAACCGAAGCTCTGATGGGATTCTATGACCACTAAACATTATTAATCATTGCACACGCTCCTGGATGTCCGTTCTGAAAGCAACGGGACCTAAACCATGTTAATTATACAGGTGCCTAGATTGCTAGTTTATTCCATGTCGTAACTTGTATAAAGAACGACGCAAAACCGGAATCCCGCATGATCCCACGAGAATACCCAATGCATGGGATCCGAATTGGAGCAGACAGGTCTCGCGCTGCGTCAACTGACACCTCCCATCATTTCTTGGAACCCCGTCGACTGTACTCTCTTAATGACATGGCCTTTAAATGAGATGGTACACTGTACCGGTCGTCATTGACTTCTTATGGCAATGGTACAGTGGTCCTCATACAATAATCCCGGCTAAACACTCGAAGACCTACAAATCGTGGACGGTGATATGAACGAGATCATCAGCCTCAGTATGCCATGCAAGTGCATTCAGATCGACAGAACACACCTTAGCAGGCAGGAAACGACGACAGTTTAGACACATTCCGCGTAAACCAGACATAACACATTCCGTCCAAAGGACTTCTCACAGACACAATAAAACAACACTCACAAGCTATCCAAGTGGTTTATGCAGCCACAAAGAAGACTGCACCTGGCACAGCGTACAGCTTCCCGTCCGCCGGCAAACACATCGTCATCATAAAACCATCAAATACACCATCAGATACCATCGTCACACATCATCGCATCAAGCCACCCCCGCTTCCATAGCCACAACGAAGATGACGACTGATCAAGGTTAAACCGGACTCCTTCCCAGCCCTACGCACAGCAGCAGCCCGAGCCGGCCGGCACCCGGAACAGGCATGCAGGGAACGGCTGGGCGCCCCATGATAAACATTGTAGGTTCCTGTGTGCACCACCTCTATTCCTCAATACATGCACACACCAGATATCTTGCACACTTACCCAGGCACATTTAGACTTAAATGCGTACCATCGCCTCAAACTCTGCGTTTGGAGCGACTAAAAAGGCCTCAGATAGTAAAGTCCCACTAAGCCTGAGCTTGTAGCTATAGGCATTTACTGAAAAGCCGGGATATTTCCAAGACAAGGCATCTGATGAACATGCAATGATCATAGCACTGAAATGGGAGAAAACAGCCTGCATGAGAACATTTCTATGGTGCGTTGTCTGTTTAACTACCCAACTCGCCCTTCCATGACTTCATTTTGACATGACACGTTCTGCGACCCAGCGCTCGATTTTGCTCGAAGCAGTCCTGCAGACTGTGCGGCACTGCGGCACGACGCTGTCCCAGATACCGCTGGTACGGGTGATTATCCCTTCCGGTGTTTGGAGGTCGACCAGCGAGCACATGCTACCGTCCACGAAGTGGACAGGCCTTCCGCCTCTCCGGCCGGGGTGTGGATGTGGCGGCCACGCTTTTCCGCCAACCTAGTTGACCCTGCGCATAGAGCTGGCTCTGACAGGGGGGGGGGGGGGGGGGCGACGGAGGACGTGGCGACACACCCGTTAGTCATGAATGCCGACAGCACCATGTGCGATGTCGTGTCATGCTTAGGGTGATCGTCCAGATCTTGAAGAATGGACTTCTGCATCTTGCCTAGGAGATCCGACATGGTGTTGTGCGCACCGGCCGTTGGATTAGCCACAAGCGGTGGAGGATGGGGGGACCACCGCTGCGGACCACCGCGGGCGCCGACAGGTCAAACGATCTGACGTGACGGGGGATCCACAAAGTCATCGCCATCGCTGTCGTCATCGACTCGGTCCATTGGGTTCTCCGTGAAGGGCCGAAGGGCTGGCGTCTCGGCGGCCTTCCTGGACGGTCCTGGCGTCGGCTCTATGGCGAGGCTAGCCTCCGCCCTCAGGGTGGCAAACCATCCAGATGGTGTATCACGTCGTCCTGCCAAGAAAGAACAGTCCAATGATCTTTTGAAAATCAGCTGATGCCATTGGAAGAACACGGTGTGCGTCCTCCCAAAATTATATGCAATCTACACAGAGAACTGACTTTAACATGGCTGACTTGGTGTCTGACCACCTATTTCAGAGTGACCCTGTTTGTAAGCTGTCATTTTTTAAAATTTCAATGCCCTGAAAACATTTAAGTCTCCCACAGTTTCTCAGCATGCTTTGACCTATCATAAACGCCCGCTGCAAGTACTCTTCGCAAAACTTGGTGCAGCTGATGTGAGGCACACAGATGGTGGAACAATGACCAGAGTGTTGATGTCCTGTAGCAAATCACCTGAAAACCTCACACTCTGCACCAAACTTCAAAACCTTTCATCCTAGTCATCAAACTTTGGGCAATCCTTTCCATGCACAGGGTATCTGGTGCTAGGATGCAGTAGCAAGATGTACTACTATCCTGATGCTCCTGGGACATGTATTTCTAACCCCATGACTGGTTGTGGTCATCAAGATCTGTTGGCTTAGCCATCTGTATCTCCTGTAGCCATAACTTTTAGTACCAGGCATCAGGTGTTAGAATGTGGGAGGCTGAAATGATTGTTTGTTTTTGGTGTCTACTGTCTGTGTCTGCACAGATTTGGAAAGCCTCCTATTTTACTGTCTACAAGCCAATGGTTACATCTAAGCTGTAAGTAGGCATGCAAGACCACAAGTATTCCTTTGAAAGCATGTTAAAAGCATGCTGGAGCCATGAGCATGTTTAACTTGAGTTTTTGTGAACCAAGGCCAGAACACTATTTCATAGCAGTCAGTGATATTTCATTATTCAAGCACATAGGTCAAAACTATGACATATGGATGTCATTACTGCTTGCATTCACTTAATATGATCAGCAAAAATTCAATGCACTATGCTTCTTGAAAAATAAATATGTTGGAAAATAGTCCTGTTATGCTCTATCTTATTGCACATGTATTCAACTAGTTATGTCTGAGAGAAAATCATTTAAATGTAACAGACAATAATATCAATATAAACCCAGAGTGCACAAAATACACAAAATGTTTGACATGTCTGGGGTAAGGGTAGATTATGTACAGTTAAGTAGTGACATCATGGGGACAATTTCAGCACATGCCCTCTAAATCCAAGAGCTGATAGTTTAGCACACAGGTGCCACCAACTCTGATGGTAAGAGAGCCAATGTTTCAAGGAATCATGATATCACCAAGGTAGTTTCAGATATACAAATGCCAAAAAATCTTCACACACCAATAACTTGAATATTCAGTGTGATTTGGCCATGCTCAAGTCTCACATTACAATGTGAAGATCCAAGCATGGATGTCTTGTAGGTGCCCAGCGAAACAAGACTATAATTTTCTGACTGGATGCAGATATTTTGTGTTATGATGGCTTCAGTTAGAAAACCTATGCATCACTTCCTATCACTGTACACCTTGTACTTTGTCACTTTGTACATTTCTTTGCTAAATTCACATAAAGATATGCTACTGGGCTGCTCCGTTTAGTGTCTATACGTAATAAACGCAGCCACTCTTAGTACGTATCGGTACTAAACACCGTTGCCCCTCTTAGCACCGATACGTACTAAATATTCTCGAGGATGTGTTGTACGTGCAAAGTTATGGGCGTTCGCAAAGGTGATTGTGCTGTTGATTTCAATGCTGGCGTGCGGTTAGTTGCGCACGCGAACGTGCGAACGGTATTCCTTGGCGGATATGACCCTGAGAAAGATTTGCGGATTGTCAAGTTCGCTTGTATGTCATCGCCGATTTTTGGTAAGTAGCCTTGGTGCTCTGATTATTCGGTGTAACGTGAAAAGTTGATAGCTTAGCCCCGGCTTGTTCATTTCGGTTCCCTTCCATTCCAAGAAATCCAAGTGTGGTGTTTTGCCAGAAATGTCACCCTTGATGTAAGCAAGGAAGGCCTTGAGCTCTTGATTTGTTTTGTTTGTGATTCCTATGCTGACAATAATTGACATTCAATGTGTCTGCAAGTGCTGTTGAAATAGAACTATCAAGGTAAGAATAGTTGTACAATCAGAATAAGATGGTTTAAGCTGTACTCACATGCTTTTACATATGGGCTGCCTTGAAAGGAATATTTTGTTCACACCTCACTAGCTGGTACAGTATTACCGCATTCCATCCAGGTTGAAAAAACATGGCAGACCAAGTGCTTCAGGCCCTTGGTAGATCAGAATGGACTCCTTACAGATCAGAATGTGCCATTTAAAGGTCTGAATGGGCTCTCTACAGACCAGAATGGGCTCTCTGCAGGTTGGGATGGGCTCATCACAGTGAAAAGTGGTCTCTGTCAGTAAGACAACTTAAATGGCCCCTGTATATGCAATAACTGACCCTTCACACCCAGTATTAGGTCATTCACAAGTTGGAATGGGCCCTCTATAGGCCAGAATGGGTTCTCTGCTGGCCAAAATTGGCAGTCCACAGCCAAGAATAGGGCTTCTATAAGACTAAATGGGTTTGTGTACAAGGCCGAATGGCCCACTCTACAGGTCAGAATGAGCAATGTACAGGATGGGCGCTGTATGACCTTCAGCAGTCGATGTGCCCTACAACCCCAAATCATCATCATCATCGAGCAATGTACAGGCTGGAGTGGACTTTCATGGCATGGTCTCAATGGTTAATAATAAACCCCTACAGCTCATACCAGGCTCTTTACAGGTCATAATGTTTTTTTGTGGCCAAAATGGGTTCTCTGAAGGCTAGAATTGGGCCAGAATTGGCCCTCGACATGCTAGAATAGGTCCTCCAGGCAATATTGGCCCTCTGCAGGCTAGAGTGTGCCCTCCACAGTCAATAATAGGCCTTCTACAGGTCAGAATAGGCCCTCCACAGGCCCTGAAGTGCTCTCCTTTGATCCAAATGGATCTTGTATTGGCAGAATAAGCCCTTGGCAGGTCAGCTTGGGCTTTAACAGGTTTTGATGGTCTCTTTGGAATTCAGAATTGGCCCCTTACATGCAAGCATGGATCCTCCAAGTGGGGGGTGAGTGAGCTGTCCCTACTGCCCCCTCAGTTCCCATGCCCTTATGTAAGTCCTTATATCCTTTACATCAGTAAGACTCCTTTGTGGCCTGGGATGAGCATGGCAATAGCAAATGTGAAATATCTTTGCCATTTGCAAATAGGGGATGCAAAACATAAACAGATCAATCCTCTGATCTTGAGGAGCTCATACAAATGTGAGTTTTAAATAGTTTGAGAAGTTTCTCTTCCATGGATATAACAGCCAGAGGTGTAATTACATGTAGCATTTACACACAACCTAAAAAAAAAAACATTTACTGCTGTTGGCTGCCTTTGGGCCTGACATGACCAGGCATTTTGAATCAGCATCATGCAATGAAGTTGAGGATTGTTTGCAAGCTCAGTGACAGGCACAGGTACTGCCAAAAATGCAAAGAGGGAACTCGTTTTGGGCCACTACTTATTGCAAAGTATAAAGGTGCGCTGGTGATCTGTATGTGGCTCATTTGCCTACACTGCCCGTCTGGCTTCATGTCAAATCTGGTTTGGCCTCCGAGATGTGAAACTTTTTCTCCAAGACGGCCCCAAAACGGGGGATGTATGGTTTGTTGTCATAATCCAACATTGTAGACAACTGTACTTGGTGGTATGCTGACATAGAATTACCTGGAACACTAAATAGCACAACTGTGAATAACCATGCTACTTGCGACTGAAAAACCGCAAGGCGGCACGATCAGCAGTTGCACTGTTTAAAGTCCGTCATAAGCGTGCCTGGCCAGAAAAGGCTGTCACAAATTTCCGGACAGCTGACATTAAGACTCACTCGGCGTGGGGTTTGCTCATTACTACACATTCTTCAGGTGATTTTGAAGCTTAAATTTTATATGCATGTGCGATTCCAGCATGACACAAAGGCGAGGAGTTCCCGGGTGTTTTCGGGCGTTCAGCCAACGGGCAATCTCCACCTGGGCAACTACTTCGGAGCAATCCAAAGATGGGTCGAACTGCAGGAGACTGACAAGGAGCTGATATTCTGCATAGTGGATCTGCACTCTCTCACTGTGCCTCAGGTATGGTTGTCATTGCTATGTTTTGTCTGTGTCCGTACTTTAAATGAAAAAAATCTTACGGTGACACCGAATTGGCTATAGCACTCATGCTCCTCTTATTTCACCTACGGCGTTTTGCGTCCCGAGTATTTAGTTGACAACTTGACCTCCTCCGCCGTACGGACGGTTTTTGCCGCGCTGCCTGCAGCGGCGGGCGGACCTGAGCGCCAACATCACCCGCCTGACGGCCGGCCTGCTGGCGTGCGGCATCGACCCGGAGCGGGCCACGCTGTTCCTTCAGTCGGCGGTGCCGCAGCACACGCAGCTCGGCTGGGTGCTCTCCTGCCTGACCACCATGCCGCGGCTGGGCCAGCTGCCGCAGTACCGCGAGAAGGCCGCTGAGCATGGTGAGGTGCCGCTCGGCCTCTACCTCTACCCGGTGCTGCAGGCGGCCGACATACTGCTCTACAGGTGAGGGCGGCCGCGCCGGGTGGAGACGTCGAGTCGGAGCGCTGGGCCGGCTGCCGTGGGCTGCCGCGGGGCTGTGAGTTGTTAGAAGCGTGAGGCGTGGGGCGACCAACACCATGGGCGTCGCCGTCTGTGTTTGTCCACCCGCTGATGATTTTCCTCTTACTGGTGTAAGCGAAGTTCCGTTGTGAGCTGGAGTCTTGCCTGTGTTTCACAGTCAGGGTGATTCAGTTGATCAAGGTGTTTACTTATAACCACCGTCTGAGCGAGGATCCAGGCTTGCCACACGCGTTGTATCAGTGTCTAGCACGGATGTGCCCAATCGGAATGTTGTCTGACCAGAAGGCCGTTTGGCTGTCCCAATGCTCCTAATCCGTTGAATTGGGTCTGTACTGGTTGAGTGTTGGCTTCACTGCACCCGCGACAATTTGACATACACTCGTGCCTCGTGCCCCAAAGCAATGCGTGCAGTCCGTTTGGAGGTTTATTTGTTTTTTATTTCGCCAGTGGCTAATGGTTTCTCTTGGACAGAGCAACTGAGGTACCAGTCGGTCAAGACCAGCTACAGAATATTCAGCTTGCTCAACATCTGGGGAAGGCTTTCAACCGTCAATTCGGAAAACTCTTCCCACATCCCAAGGCTGTCGTCGATGGTAAGAGCATTGGCAGATCCAGAGGCCTAGGCTTGTTCTAAAAAGGAATAGGTTTGAAAAACAGTTCTTAAGTCAGTTTACCTTGCATCGCCGTGGTTGCTTGTTGAACATCCACTATAAGTGTGGATTGAGCGGTTTGAAATGCTAGGCCCCCTGACTCCTAAACGTATGTGAGTCGATGTAGTAGCATTTGGTGCTGTCGTGAACTGATCAGCTAAGATTCGATCGTTCACTCTAGGATGCGATGAGAACCAGAACGTCTCTGACAAGGCATTTCTATGCCTTTTGGGTTGTTACTCGAGAACCGTGCGCGGTATTGCCGCGATTGCCCACATCTCGCGTCCGTCCTGAGCCCAAGGTGCACCGATCGACCTCCGAGATGAGTCCGTGTGCCCGAGTCGGCCTCCCTGACCGGCCGGCCGTGCCGCAGAGGACGCCGGCGGCCGGGTGCGCAGCCTGCGCGACCCCAGCCGCAAGATGTCCAAGTCGGACCCGGACTCGCGCAGCTGCGTCTACCTCAACGACCCGCCGGAGCGCATCCGCTCCAAGCTGAAGCTAGCGCTCACCGACTTCACGTCGGAGGTGTTTGCCAGCCCGGAACGGCCGGCAGTCACCGCCCTAATGACGCTGCACGCGCTGGCGGCCGGCCTGACGCTGGAGAGCGTGCGCAGCGCCGCCGCCGGCCTCACCACCGCCCAGTACAAGCTGCTGCTGGCCGACGTGCTGGCCGAGCGGCTGGCGCCGGTGCGGGACGCCTGGGCGCGGCTCGAGGCCGAGCCGCGCTACCTGAGCCAAGTGCTGGAGCGAGGACGGCAGAGGGCCGCCGAGGAGGCCGAGGTCACCTGGCGCGCTGTGGTGGATCGCGTCCAACTGAGGCTCTCGTGAGGCGTCACTGTAGGCTGTTATGACATGATGTCGAGGTGGGGGATGGGGGGGGGGGGGGGGTTGGCATGCCGGTAATGTGTGTGGTTGTGCGTGTTTAGGTGAGGCTCCTGTGGTCTGTTACGCTGTATGTGCCCACCTCGACTCTAAGACCCCTCCCATGTGTTGTCGTGCCATGTTGACCTTGTCTGGCTCAGGTGTAACTGTGGATGCTTGCCGGGAGGATGTGCTGTTGGTTTACCGCGGAGCCGCACGTGCGTCTCAGGCGTGACCGTGCGGACGTTGTCGTGTCGTGCTCGGCGCGCCCAGACGCAATATAGTCAGACTCAGCTCGGCCCCCCGTTATCCCATCGGACTAACACGAGTGGCCCGGCGATGTCCGGGGCTGTATGACTGTCCTAGGCGTGAACTGCCTCGACTGATTTGTCGTCCGTGACGTAACAGCAAGCACGACGGCGGACATAGAAAAGACACGTGTTACCTTTCGACGGAGAACCCTTGGAGACGAGCTGCGGAGCACACGGTCACGCTGTGAGGCGATTTTTGAAACAACTGATGTCTTTCCCTCCGACATTCTCTGCCTTGGGCGTCAGGAAAAAATTAATATCCAGGTGATACGATGAACATCACCGTTTCTCGGATCATCTGGCAGCTGTGACCCCGTCGCGCCACGCAGAGCCTGCCGATGAGAATGAAATCTTGGATTGGAGCTATCAAGGCTCGTATTCTTTCCCCATGAACTAACGAGAAATTCTTACTCAAATAACCACAACTCAAACGAATGCACGAGCCAGCCACCTTAGGCCAAGGCTTTGCCAAATCATCGCAAGTCGGTGGGGGGGGGGGGGGGGAAGAGCAGGGGGTTCCTAGGGGGCGGGAAGAGCAGGGGGTTCGACGGGATGATATTCAGACGGCTCTACAGGTGCCGATGTATTGCACATCGCCATCACAAGGCACCGCGGTACAGCAGCGAGACTATCATCGACACTATGTGCGCACGCGCGCCGTCATCGGTTAATGACAAACATTTATTTTCTACGAGTTCACATCATCCTCGCAGTAAAACCACTTTCGCTCACGCACATACAATCACACCGGCGACCATGGGCTGAGGTGTAGACAATCCAGTACAATCGTCTGCGGGTCGGCGGCCGCCGCTCGGGATGGGGGTCCCACGGGGGGGGGGGGGGGGGGGGGGGGGCACGCCTGGCGGTGCCGCGGTCACCAGCAGCCGCCCGCACCCTCGGCACCGACCACAATCACTGACTAGCGTGGTCGGTGCGCGTACGGACTGACCACCGGCGACAGCCGCCGCTCACTGCATGTAGCCCTTCAGAAGCTCGTACGTGCTGTTGATGATGCCCCAGCTGATGAGGGAGCGCGTGTAGTTGACGTGCACGCCGCGGAAGAGGGCGCGCACGCTGCGGCCGCGCGCTCGGTACACCTCGCCAAGCGTCTCGACGATACCCCGGTACGGGCCACCCACGCCGCTCTGCATGTGCGTCTTGATCACGTTCAGCGGGTACATCACAGTCGAGATGAAGGCGCCGATGAGGGCGCCGCACGTGAAGTCCCAGGCGGCGGCCGAGGCGCGGCCGCCGCCGTGCGGCGCCGCCGCCTTCAGCCGCTCGCGCAGCCCGAAGAACAGCACGTTGCTGGCGCCGTTGCGCAGCAGGATAGGTACCATGCCGCGGTAGTATTCGGCCAGCCCGTGCACGCGCAGCTCGCGCGCCGCGTGCCACGTGTTGGCGTAGCGCGAGTGGTAGTGCCGATCTTGCATCAGGATCTGGATGCGCTCGAACGGCGTGAGAAGCGCCTCGGTGGCGCCGGCCAGCACGGCGGCGCCCATGTCAACCAGCGGCCGGCCCAGCCGGGGCAGCCGGCCCTCCAGCTGACGCTGGTACTGGTCGTACATGCCTGCGCGGCAGCACCGGCTGTCAGCGCCGGCACGCCGGACCGACACGGCGCGTGCAGACGTCGGCTCGGTCTGACCTGGCTGGGGTCTGATCTCACTGGCTGGGTCTCTTACTGGACCTACACAGGGACGCACAAAGTGTGGCCCCAGTCCGACAGTGGTGCCGGGATATAGGGTTGCCCCACACAAAACATTGCAAATTTTAGGCCATTTTCAGTCCCTCCCAGCCTGATTATGCGTTGGTAACGCCGGGCACGAAACACCTCCCCAGTTACGATGCTAATACAATATCAGCATGATTTGCAAGCACACCTGAGTGTAACGTTATGATGTCGAAAAATCGTCGCTCTGTTGAAAGGCTGTTTACGCTTCATCAAATCATCAGTCACGCTCTTGCTCCCTCCTTCCACGCATAACGTAGTTCAAGAACGGCCATCATTAGCGTAAAAATGAGGTTTTCCTTGATCAGTTAAATTCATTCTCATGGATATATGTTGCGCGTAAAAAACCGTGAATGGCTGTAGCACATTAACCTTTATACAAAGACAGCCATAGGAGCTCGTGAGGGATTCTGTTCATCAGGGTTGCTATTTTATGAAGAGTCGGGCAGAGCCGTCGAGCGATCAAACACGAAACTTATTAGATCTCATTGCCCGGCCTCGAGGCGCCGCTTTGATTTACTGCTGCGATCTCATATCACAGTCACAATCACATGATCACAAATCACAACTATGGTCCACACAGCCCACACATGACACGCTGCTGGCTCCGCATGCCCCAACACATCCCAGTAGGAATTCTGCGGAACACCACTGCCAGGTATGAGAACACTGCCAGAGACCAAACCGGATGAGGAAAAAACGCAGCAGTGCGACAGCGGCCGGCACCAATACCAAACACCAAACTCACCGAACATTACAGAGACCGATATTGTCTTCTGAAAGAGCGGTGGTAAGATGCCGCGGTACAGGAACAGCAGACCCTCGCTTCGCAGTTGACCCAGGGCTGACCACATGCTGACCCCGTGCAACATCTGGAACACAGCACACCTCCAGTACCCACAGGCATGAGTTCAACCACGTGTCTGGGCAGGGGGGGGGGGGGGGAGAAGCGACGGGGGATCAGGATCGGTGGGTTTAAGCTGGAATCTGAAGGGACAACCTGACCTGAAAATTAAATTTGCAATGGTGAAACGTAAAAACCGTGCATTTTAGGGGCAAATTGGAATGGATAAATTCCAATGTCCACACGTGCGCACGCTTCAGTCGGCGTCATGCGTGCGTTCCCTAGAAGTCAGACGAGGGCTGGTATCTCGCACACGATCTGTCCTCTGCGTGAGACTACACCTGCGTATTTCAAGGCGCAAATAGTCAGACGTCGGTGAAAAAGGAATGGTTCTCACATTTATCCCAAGGACCAGAACTGAGTGCAAACCGGTGCGACGCACCAGAACCGATGCGACGCACACGCCAGACCCGCATGTTACAATGGCTAGAGCAGACGGCAAATACCGACCAATATGGCATGTACTGGACGAGTGCGGCAAAGACTGGGCTATTCGCTGCCATGGCTTGACCAGTATGATAGAGGCTGGACCAGTACAGAACAGCAATTCTACCGGAACGGTAGATGCTGGACCAGAATCAGTGCAAAGTTTGAAACAGTGTGGCATGATGGCTGAACCAGCAATAGAGAGGTTGACCCCAGTCAGCTACCAGTATGGAACCGAATATGCAGGACAATTTCGTACAGAACCTACGCCAGCATCTACCGAGACCGCTGACCAATCCAGAATGCTTGGGCTTCCAAAAAGCGTAAAAGTTAATGGCGCCCACATCAACGCACCCTGCTGTTGGCGATACTGATTTGGGATCACTCGAAAGAGTAACCACCACACCAAAACGAAGCCAGCCATAGCACCGCGGCCAGCACACCACCGGCTCACCTGCCGGAACATGATCTTGTTGATGGGGAAGGTGATGGTGATGTTGATAAAGGCGGCGCCCCAGCCGCAGAGGAACTCGCTGCCGGGGGCGATGAGCGGCCGCGCGACGCGCTCGGGCACGCCCGGCGGCGACATGGCGACCCCTGGAGACGGCCGCCCGGCCGGCAGCCCACCTCAGCAGCCTGAGACGGACACAGACAGCGGCATCAGGCATGGCAGCGACGGCATGGCTGCCACTAAAGACGGCAGCCCACCTCAGCCCAGCCCACCAGCCCACCCAGAGTAAATTACGAATCCCTTAAACAAAAGCATCACGTATACAACTTCAAAGGCTTCTACAGTGGCCTTCAGAGAGTATACCCATACTCCGACATAATAATGTTGTAATGTGTGATGGCAACTCCGCGCAGTGTTTCTAGCTAGCACAATTGTTCCCCCACCCGTGGCAACGAACATGACATATCTTAGTGGAGGATTAAACACGATAGAGCAGACCGATACCCAATGGTCAATGTTACGTGGGCCCGTCTTCACGCAATGTCAAGTAACAGTTCACTTGAAGCGTCGCCATGGTAGGATATCAAGCAACATGCCCCTGACCTCTAGCATAGGGCCTCCTGACATCGGTGCAGACCAGAAATGCCTTTTACGCCAAATAGCTTAAAAACGTGAAAACCTGTGGCATGTGAAACAAATTGTGCGGGAGCCGCGCGACAAAATGAGGAACACCAACCGCTCCCCCGCCATGGAGGATTGGCGTTCGGCCGGCGCTTGGTGGCGGCGCCTCCTAACTGATGCTTAAAATGCAGGAGCTGTTGCGCTGTTCTATGCTGAGACTAGGTCCTTAAAAAAGTTGACAAGCTGACTTTACCCTATGCTTTAGTACATGCTAATTCACTGGATTGGGAGTATCTGAATGACATGATGTTCTTGTTCACGTACATTACTCCTGTCAATGTCCGACCGATGAGCGCAGCGCACTACCAACTCCCATGTGCCCACAGTTATGCAGCAACCTTTTGGGACCCTCACACACTCTCACTCCAGGCAGCACTGGCTATGGCAGGTAATCTCAGCAGGTAGTCACAACCAGCTGGCATTCCAAAGTTTCTCCAAAAAGGGTGTGCAGAAGGTAAATATAGATTCATGCGAGCAACTTCTGGCTCTCCTATGGTTAGCACACCAATTTGTTGGCTGCTAATTCCTCACTCTTTGAACCACAGACAATGACATGACCAACCTGGCTGATACGCCCAGCTAAGGCACCTGATGCTGTGCTGACTGCCATTCAGTTTGATGTTGATTGACCAATCTTGAGCAAGTGGATGGGCAACAGGCAGTGAACCACCAGTTTTGGGTGCCATAATATGAAGCATTGATATCCCTGCCACCCAAGTGACTGATGAATGAGCTGCTGTGACTGAGCCATACTAAGTGGGGTGTGAAATGGCTTGAATTTCCATGAAAATGCTCTTCCAATTCCACCTGGTAACATGGCCACATTATGAATTTCCATAAAACTGCAATCTCTCAAAAATCTAACATGGCATGCAGCAACCATCCCTCCAGTATTCCCATCCACACAAACAGGTAGCAATCACAAGCCTACTGCTATTCACATTACTTAGTAGGAATCACACAACCATGATTACAGTCAATGCATGCTTGTGTGCTAAGAGTGCAAATGGAAGTAGCAAAAGGATGGTCTGCACATGTCATGATGGAACTTCAATTGTGTAGGCTGCAATCCATCTAGCTTCATAGTGTGATTATGAATCCAGATGTAATTTCCCATGGACCAGAAGTTCTAAAGCCTATATTCAGTCAGCTTGATTACCACACAAACTACCCATACCCAACAACAGGTTCCACATGTATCAAAGCCTTCTATGGCCTACATGATTGAATTAATTTCATTCCTTGGTCCAATAGCACAAATATTGTGGTGGGAAAATAACAATACAAGAGCAAGGCTTACAGTGCAAAAGTGGTTTAGTTATGCATGGGGAGGTCCCTAGCAGAATTGCATTCCAGAGTTTGCTTTGAAATTGCATGCTCATGCATGCAAATTGGATTTGGAAAATTGGAAAAATTGGAAAAAAAATGTTTAGGTTGCTACCATCCTCAGGTTGCCACACTTAGTTTTTAAAAGTACCACACATTGAGTGCATCTTAACATCAGGGTTTTTTAATGGGTAAATACTTTCCAGCCATACCACCAGGAACCGACGACGCAAACTGACATTTCATTCTCTGTACTGGAGACAATAAAACAAATGTAGTATAATTAGCAAAATAGCAAAAACAAACATAATTGCAAGCCAATTGCCAATTAGCCAATTGCTTGCATATATTTGGGAGGATTACGCATTTCATCTTTGTCATGAACAAATTCCACAGAAATACGAGCAACGTCCCCCCCCCCCCCCCCCCCACCTACCTTCCACGCCCATCGGCCCCACAACCTGACGCCAATGCCCAATACACATCGAGTACCGAGTGCTTGCAGGTGGTCCACTGTGCACAATATCCATGAGGCCATGACTACCTCGTCAGGACTGTATTTTCAGGTGTGTATATGGGCACCTTTTTCGTGATAAAATTACATTATAATTAATTAGGCCGTCCAAATGCATCTCCAGTTCGTTATCCGTTTTAGAAACGGTCTTTATTTAGAGCATAAAAACTTCGGTGAAAGGTTTTCTTGTAAAACACTCCTGCTCTGGTTTCATAAACTGCGCAGCTTTGACAAAATATGCACTGGCTTCATGTACAATCCCGTGTTTTTATTAACCTGCTTTGGATATTGCATCATTACGTGCCCGTTGTTATATCATCTCCGCTCGGCCTTTGACCCATTACACCAAGATTGCCTGGGTGCAACCTGAGCTGTGTCTTTGTATGGGAACAGGTTGTGCACGAGACCATCAGTCTAACAAGAGAAAATGCTGAGGTTGCAGTTTATTACAACTGCTTCTAATGCTGCTCGGCTATGCTTTCGCGACGGTCTGAAGATCGATGTCAATTCAACATTTCGGCATGCACTGCAAGCGAGGACGTTTTCTTCTTCACCTACGATAAATGCAGATTCAAAGGATTTGACAAAGGGACCAAATCCAAATGAGGAATCAAAGGATTCTGCAGAGCCATCATCACATGGTATGACATTGGTGTGTCTTGTGGAAAAGGGGGATGCCCTCTTAATGAGATGGACTACCTAGTTTTTGGTAACAGTATGCGCCTTTTTCACACATGGTTAGGTGACGTATGTGTACTGGGCCTGAGACATAAGTGTGTCAAGTTTTAACCAGGTTAAAGTGTGATTAATTTTCAGCTTAGTTGTGTCAAAAATATGTTTTGGAAATACCTCTGTCTGACACTTTCAAAGGGTCAGGGTGTACTTTCCTACCTAACGTTAGAAAAAATCATTGTACACCATTTGTCGTGTTTAAGGCAGGACATATCGTAAATAATCTCAAAACAGGTAGAATCATGCTCCTACTTTCGACTTTCAATAACTTTGATGGCGGGCTCCCGAGCGCCGCACGCGCCGCACCGCCTGGACTCCCCAGTGCCGTTTCTGCGTTGCCGTTGCGTTTATACAATATTTCTGCTTACCAAGAACTCTACAAAATGTACGGGACCAAGGTAAACCATTCGTCGTGTTTAAGGCAGGACATATCATAAATAATCACAAAACAGGTAGATTCATGATGTTACCTTCAATTTTTTATAATTATGATGGCGAGCTCCCGAGCGCCGCACACACACAGCACCCGCGACCCCGGCGCCATTACTGCGTGGGTCACAACATTACTGCGCATCAAGCAGCATCAAGAACCATAAAAATGTACCGGGCCAAGGTAACAAGAATCCATGAAATTTGATCCTCAACGCCAACGGGACCATGGGTTGCAGGGGGATTGGGTGGGGAATGTCAAGCAAAATGAGGTTAGGTTTCGCAACAACGCAGAAACGGCGCTTGGGAGTCGAGGCGGTGCGGTGCGGTGCGTGCGGCGCTCGGGAGCTCGCTATCGTATTTATTAAAATTCGAGGGTAGGAGCATGATTCTATCTGTTTTGAAATTATTTACGATATGTTCCGCCTTAAACACGACGAATGGTTTACCTTGGTCCCGTACGTTTTGTAGAGTTCTTGGTACGCAGAAATATTGTATTTACGCAACGGCAACGCAGAAACGGCGCTGGGGAGTCCAGGCGGTGCGGTGCGCGCGGCGTTCGGGAGGCCGCCATCGAAGTTATTGAAGTTCGAGGGTAGGAGCATGATTCTACCTGTTTTGAGATTAGTTACGATATGTGCCGCCTTAAACACGACGAATGGTGTGCAATGTTTTTTTCTAATGGTAGGTAGGAAAGTACACCTACACCTTTCAAAGCAACACCGTCATTTCTTGGTAAGCCTATTATGCTGAAAAAACCATGTGCTGAAATTGGTTGTGTATGTGTGCCAAACTAGGGGCTCGCAGATTTACTATATGCGTCTCCAATTTGCTGAAATTATTGCAGGGATGCTGCTGGTATGCAAGACATGTTTGGGTAACATGCTTTTTTGCAGACTAGTACAATTTTTTACATATGTTTTTATAAGTGGGCAGGATTTTCACTTGGGTGCAATACCAACCAGCACTGGCACAAGCCAGTTCTGATTTGGTTTCATCCATGACAGTGATTTAACCCACACAGACTTCAAAGTCACTGGCCACTGGTCTTGACAGAGGCGAACCTGGTAGAATAATCACTTATGTTCTGCCAACAGCTGATCTAGGTGAGGTCCATGGCATCATGACATTAGACATTGACTGTGTAACATAAACATATTTGGTTTTGAAAAATACCTTTTTGTGAAAACCATTAGTGTGTTCTGGAAACATGTAAAAATTTGGTGGGTTCCATCCCTTCAAACAAGAAACACAAGCTCGTAATGATGACACAATTCAAGTCCTGTTAAATTAAGGTTAGAGCATCATTGCAGTTCAGTAGGGAGAGCATCTGCCTGACAAAACTGGCCTGATTTGAGGCTGGGTTCAAACCTAGCTCCCATCCAGTGGTTTCATATCCCTTCACAATGTTTTGCAATTTGCATAACTGACTGCGGTTTTCTGTGACAAGATATGATGAATGCATTGTAAAACAGTGTTTTGCTGGGGCAGTGTTGAAACATGGTGTTCCATTTGGCTTTCTTCATGAGAATTGTTCTTAATCTCTTTGCTCAAGAGCTTGCTCTCATCTAGTCTAAATTGTGATATGGCTGGCAACATGACATTTTTCAAAGGCATTAGTGTTATTTTAGAAGGAATAAACGGTCCATCTGAAATTCTAAAGGTCTGCAAAGAAATTTCACAGTTACTAGTTTCAGTATTTTACTTACAATCTGGCTGGCAATTGTGTGCTCTCCAAAGCCATACCAAAAATCCATCACCAGCAGAGGACACATGAAAAAGGGTGCTGAATGAGTGTTTCCTGATCTTAGTGCATGCAAATCCCATGAATTCCATGCAAATTCTTATTGGTATAATGTGTTAGATTGGACACAACCTGACCACAGGATAGCCATTTCATCTTAATCTTAAAAGCAACCCAGATTCCGACCTGTAGTCTTTGCTACAGATACAAGTCAGAAGATGGTCCGAGTGCACTACCTGGACAAGAAGACACTGGTCTGGGACAAGCGCTACAAGTCGGTGGACGACGTTCCGGCCATGCTGCCGTACCAGACGGTGGTGCAGTCGCGCAACCGATTCCGCATCCGCATCAACCTGCTGATGATCGCGCTCACCGTGCTGGCCGCGATCGGCATGGTCTATACGGGCAAGGAGCGCGCCAAGGCCGGCGAATCGGTCGAGAGGCGCACGATCGAGCGGCACCGCCAGCTGCGCGCGCAGAAGGCGGAAGAGGACCGGCTGAGCGCGGCCGTACAGTCGGCCGGGCCCGACAAGTAACTGACGCCTAGGTTGGTTGGCGAGCGGCTCAGTTTTGAGAGAGTCAGTGCAAAAGGTGGCTTGTGTAAGCTTAGATGATCCTGGCGCGGATGGCGCATAGTGACACTTGTTTGAGTGATTTGGGGCACGTGGTTCGATGCAAACTGTGGTGGCCAGCGAAGTGGTAGGCGCCTGCGGCCGTTTTCGGCGGGTCACTTCCGTGGCGTGACTGGCGGCGCTAGTTATGAAAGCAATGTGACGTCTTCTCTCGCCAGTACCGGGTGTCGTGATTGGCGCCGCGTTTCGTGATAGTGTATTGCAGGGTATTGAAGGAATTGGCACGCGAATTGTTCGCTTGATGCCATCTCGATGGTTCGGGAAATTCCGGCCTGGTATAGATTGCTGGCATGCGAAGCAAATCGAAGCATAGAAAGAAATCGTACCCGTGACGCGCCGACGTGGTAATGAGGACTTTGCAACAATGTGGTAATGACGAATAAATGCATATGTTCTGAGTGATGTGTTGTTTGAAGTATGTTCTTAATAGCTTAACGTAGGGGCGTAGCTTCGCAAAAAAGTTGGCAGGTGAAACTCAGCGGTGGAGAATGACGAGATCCTTGCCCAAAGTAGCCAACAAACGGGATCTCTCTGAGTTTGGCCCACTTTCCTCTCGGACTTGGGGGAGGTGAGAGGGGCTGGACGCCCTCCATCTGAATGAGAAACTTCATCATAGACCATGCCTTAACTGGCGCTGCGTTGGCAACGTCTAAATGCATATAAGCAATGGTGACCAACGATTTTCAATCCACCGGCGTATTTACGCGGTATTTCATACTCGCCCGCATTTTAAACACGCCTAAGAACCTGTGTCACGTCTTGGATATTCTCAGTTCTCGCCGTTTCGAGAACACCCAGAGAGAAGAAATATCAGGAACAGCAGGGCCTTGACATTCACTGCGTCGGCATGCGCAGCACCGAGTGCGTGTTAAGCGCCATTCCAATGTCAACGGTACGTCGCCACCTAAGATGAACGAACACTGTCCTCGATATGACGCGTGCACCGGACCAGATCCAGGCACCGACTTCCGTTTTTTGGCACTTGTAGGATTCATTCATAGTCAATTCACTTGGCAGATTGGCAGACACGCAATTTGCGGGATGGTTTTCGCACCCAATGCGCTTATAAACCATATAAACCATAGTTATTAAAGCTATGAGTGAGGTACAAGCAATGCGACAAGCTGTGCACGGCCGTTCGTTGCACATGCGATTTATTAACATAATAACAGTAATGACAAGCCTCTGAGGAAATAGATGGCGTAGTAGACGGCTGATGATACCAATCATGAGTGATAAGTATGAGAAAATGATAAAAGGCGCCTGACATGCTCATGTCTGGCTGTTGAAAGCCAGGGCATTGTAGGCGGCCGTCGAAACGCTATACACTATACACCAGTAACACGTAATTGAAATGGAAGAGTCACGTGGAACCGCTTGATATACATTGCATTCTACCTGTACAGTACAGCGCAATCTGTAAAATCACACAGCGACACACGAGGCTCATGGCCTTTGCTTGCTCACGAACGGTAGGCCCGCACGTCAACAGGCGTCTTAGCAAGCGGACCTCTTCCGGTCACGGTGCTTTGGCCGGCGTGTGCCCTGCGGCGACCTTGATTCACTACCTGGTCGCCGCCTATTGCGCGCGTAACACTGTGCACTGCACTGGTCTGGCTGCACTTCAGTCGACAGACGGTACTTCCCTATTTAGACACATCAAAAGGTGCTGGGCACACAATGCTGAATCATCGTTGCAGGAAGGGGGAAGTCTCCCAGCGCCCCGTGCTGCTTGTGGGTCTATTTGTGGCCTCTTGTGGGGCCTCTGCTTTCTCTGAAAGGCAGCTGGAAGGTCGCGTCAGGTGGCTGATCTGCAGGCCTCTCCGACGGACAGCCAGTCGATGACCTCAGGCCAGAAGACGGTCATAGGTCAGTGGATGGCCACAGGTCAGAGGGCGGCCACAGGTCAGTGGATGGCCACAAGCTAGAGGATGAACATAGGTCAGAAGATGGCCACAGGTCAGAGGATGGCCACAGGTCAGAGGATGGCCACAAGTCAGAGGACGGCTGCAGGTCAGTGGATGGCTACAGGTCAGAGGATGACCACAGGTCAGACGATGGCCACAGGTCAGAGGATGGCCACAGGTCAGAGGACGGCCGCAGGTCAGTGGATGGCTACAGGTCAGAGGATGACCACAGGTCAGACGATGGCCATAGGTCAGATGATGGCTACAGGTCAGAGGATGACCACAGGTCAGACGATGGCCATAGGTCAGATGATGGCCACAGGTCGGAGGGTGGCCACAGGTCAGTGGATGGCCATAAGTCCCGACTCCACCGACCAGTCGGCAGATATCCACCGCACTCTTGTCGGACTGGTTGCTGCGTAGTGGGTTCACCCTCAAAGCAGATATTGGGAATGTATCAATGTTCATTACAGGGCTGGATGACACTCGGCAAATACCCTACCAATTTACACTATCGCAGCCTTTACATTTGCTTAATCAAGTGACACTTGACAGCAATGTGATGCTTCGGCACTGGATACGATTTTCAATACAAAGTTCATGACATAAGTGTGAGTTTCTGCATAGACATTAGAAAGCTGGATGACTCGACGGAAACTGTCATCACACTGCACGTACGTGATCGTTTATCATATCTATAGGTATGTGCCATGACATATACGATCAGACACTCGTGCATTACCCAACTCCATGCTCCTCACGGGACGTGTTGATCTGCCTAGTCTGAAAACGTTTATAAAATACATGCACACTATCCATGACCATTTCTTCACATGCTGACACAGCCCGCACCTCTTGCACTCCAAACTCACTCGCCGGCACCATCACCACACTGCTCACACTCAGCCATCGGCATACTGCAGGAGTACGGGTTCCGGTGGGGGTAATGGACAAGGCATATATTTGGTCTGGCGCAAGGAGCAGAAACGCGTGTCGAACGGTACGGGGCGGGTGCTGTTCGAATGGAACACTGCGCAAATCATATAACATTGGCTGGCCACATGGGGGGAGATTAACGTGGCACGTCGACAGATCGGAACCAGACCTTGAACTGCACGCTGAAAGCTGGTGAGATGTAAAACAATTGAAGACGTCTCCAAAGAACATTTTTAGATTCGTGTTCGGCGGCAATATTGGCGGCAATCTAAAAACCGCACTCTGTGCATACAACGGTGCCGTTTGCCAAGAGAGCGGCCGCAGGTCAGGTAATCTCACCGCAGGCTGGCATCTCCGAGGGCACCCAGCTGCGGTCAATGCAGTAGACCTGCTGCACCAGGCCGTTCGGGCAGGTGTAGTTGATCACGGCGCCCGGGTAGCGGCCCAAGTCCCAAGACACGTTTCGCTCCATGGTGCCGTTGCCAGGAAACGGGATGTCCATTTTGCATGCGGCTGGCGACGAGGACAGAATGAAATTTGCTGACATGGTGACATCATCTTGACGCCTGGCTGGAGACATCGCTTGAAGCAGGGGCTGTCCAGAGCCTTTCCGGATTTCCGAACATTCAGTATACGACAGAGACCTGATGCCGTTCTGTAAGCTGAATAGGGCAGGAGACAGAATATCCCACACCTGAGGAGCGTCAGCCTGGCCATTTCGCCCCAGGTGACCATGGCGAACGTGTGCGGACGACGACCGGAGCTCTGGGTCACCCGCACTCACCGCAGGGCTCCAGCCAGGCGCTCCAGCCGACGTCAGTGCACTCCAGCACCTGGACCGACTTGTTGGACATGGTGGTCATGTCGTCGCCACAGGTGTAGGTGGCGCTGCTGTTGACGGTCCGGTTACCGTCCCATGCGCGAGTCATCAGGAAGTGCGGCTCCGGTGGGCGCACGCACACTGGCGACAGGTCACACGCGTGGGTCACGAGCCGCCAACTTAGGGCACGGCTGCTGCAGCACCTTCTGTGGGCGTCAGTTCGCATACTAAGATCCCACGGGAACGTTGACGACACGGCGGCTGATGCGTAAATAAATGAAGATCAAAATGGGTAAATGTGTAAATACTTATTTGTGAGAACGAGTTGTTAAAATCATGCAAGTCTCAGAAAGGTGGACGGATACGGATCGGCAGATGCTACCGGTTACACAAGTGTAAAAAAACTGAGTTCGCAAAACACCAGCAGGTGTCAGTGCTCACGACTGAAAACTCCAACAAAGATAGCATGTACCCTCGACAGACCACTGAACACCCCTCCTACTATCCACAAGCACAACGCATTCCGCCGGCAGGCAGTGAGCGGCCGACTCCGGTCCGGCCTGGCGGGGCTCCGAGCCAGGGCCGGCACCGGATCAAGCCTTACGGTCGCAAGGCTCGGGCGGTGGCGTCCAGCCCGCAGCCGTGCAGTTCTGCGTCTGGTAGGTTTCGTTGCTGCGCGTCTCCTTGCCCTTCACGCAGAAGAACTCGGCGAACGTGCCAAGCGTCGAGTTGCTGGTGGTCGAGTTGCTGCCCGACACGTTGCGGGTCTGGCCGGGCCCGGGGGCCGCCAGGGTTCCCACACACTCTGCCGGCGCACGATTGCCATCAGCGTCGCTGGCGCCTGTCTGGGGCACGTGCCGGCTACTGAGGCCGTCTCGCACAGGACGACCGAAACGCCGGGTGCCCCCCGCATGACCCCAGAGATGCCGTTCGTCGAGGCGATCACTGGCTTTGAGCTCAACACGAAGGTCGATCTTGAGATTGGCCCGGGCACGAATGTCAAACGCAGCACATCGACGCTCGGAGTCGGTAAATAGCAGCCCAAAGCACTTGGACGAGCCCTCGCTATATCAGGGCATCTGCAGCGACGGAAGGACAGCAGCGGCGTCACACGACAGCAACTCACTCACCACTATGCTGTAGTGCTGGTCACGACATCACGCCCACACCATCCGTAGCAGTGGGCGCGCTCACAGCGACCCCACATGGGCTGCTGCGGCCGTGGACGACTCACCATCACAGGGCAGCACCTCGCCGACCCAGCCGGGCTCGCCGCAAACGGGCTCCTGGACCGTGCGCCCGGTGGCTGTCTGCAGACCCGGGTCACACACGTGCTTGGCCGTGGTCCCCGGCAGCGAGCCGAACGTCTCCAGGTAGGTGCCTGCCGGTCCTCTGGCCGGCTCCAGGCAGTCTGGGCAGCGCCGGCACGGCCGTTAACGCACGGCCGACGCAGCGCGCTGTCACGTTTGCGGCGACGGCGGCATGCTTGCGGTGCTTCTATAGTCACAAAGCCTACATGATGGCAGCGCCCGCTGAAGAGTACGTTTCTTTTACATTCGTCTCTTGTTGAGACAACAATGCCATCACAGTTTTATCGTTTCCAGAGAACCGCTGCTACCGGAACAATGGAACCATGAAGTTCAACAGGGAAGAAACATGTGGAAACTTGCGACGTACCAGGGACAAGCGGCTGGCACGGCTTTAGAACGATATGGCAACTCACATCCGGGGCCTGGCTGCGAGACGCATAACCAGGCGCGAGGGGTAGTCGCAGTGGAGCTCACAACCGCGCTAAATTCTCTGAGGGGCGGCTACAAGCGTGGCGCTGGCAGACTTGAGACTTGTAATCCCACGACTCACGAATATGCCCCTTAAACTGCCGACGAACTCACGATGGCAGGTTTCGAGCCTGACAGTTCACGATCGTTTTCGTAGACTTACCAGGCGAGGCTTTGCCCACAACATACACAGCCGAACAACGCGGCGCCGGAATGATACACGGTGGCAGAAAATAAGTTACTGCTACGCCGCGACTCAGCCGTCGCGGATGAAGGAGCCCCCGTGCGCACGGAGGCGCACCTCCCAATCCTGAAGCCTCGCGCCCTGACGGCCGGCCAACACAAGCAGAAGACTCACAGTCACAGGTGGGCACGCAGGCCCAGCCTTCGGGTGAGCAGGTCAGCTCGAAATGGCGCTGCCCCCAGCTGAACGACTTCTCGTCCAGACAGTCGTAGATGGCGCTCTCATTACCCAGCGTCCAGGTGATGTTGGGCTTGAGCGACGGTGGCGCCGCCGGTGGCGGGTCGGTGCAGACTGTCGGGAGTGCCGGCGACACCCGTCAAGGACGGACCGCAACACATGCGTGACGAATGGGGGCGTCGGCGCAATAGAGAATGGGCGAATCTCGTCTGCGCCGAGACCGCATTGCTCGAGTTTCAGGGGTGATTATGGCACCAACATCTTCAAAATATTTCTAGATCTATTTCGACTTTTGCCATCCGTGATTTCCAGAGGTGTTTGTTGGAATTTCGCCCATTAACAAGCAATTTCACGCTCAGTCGTTACTTTCAATCTGACGTAAAGGGCGCAACATCAACTGTGAGAATGTACAGCCCAGTTGGTGGTATGCTCGCGAGCAGGCCTCATTCCATGCACCTGACTTGAATGCACAATAGACACGCTGTTACCTCAAAAATATTTTTAAACCTGTCGCGCATTTTCATTGGGCTCTGACATCATGACTCTACCAAGTCACATTGCCGGCATTGAAACAGCAGAAAAAGTTAAGACGAATATGTATGCAAACCAGTACAAATCACCGTACTGCAATGTGCCCGACAAAACGTCACACAGTGTGTCCGACAAAGCGTCGGCAGTGTCCGATAGTCTCAACAGTTCCCCACAAGGCACAGGACTGGCAAGGAACGCCAGTTTTATGGGATCGAAAGCGTAATGTCCTCAAAAAGCGGCCGTACGGCCAGCCGGCACCGTTGGAGGACAATGCGGCGGGCACTGTTCGACTGACTGGAGCAGGGCAGCGCTGCCGAGACGTTCCAGCCGCCCAGGCCGCAAACCAGCGTCTGCACCGTCTCCAGCCGCGGGGTGGCCAGGCCAGTGGCGCACGTCAGCGTCGCCGTCGAGCCGAGCTGGTCGTCGCCGACGTAGTCCCAGGTGAGCGTGCCGCCGAACCGAGAGACGCTCGGCAGTGGCGAGCAGACTGCCGGCGCGAGGGAGGGAGCGGGTCAGCCACGCCCGCTGACCGAGCGGCGCCACCACGGCCGCTTCTAGCAGCCGGCCGCAGCCCCCGGACCGCCAAACTGCACCACAAACCCGACAGCTGCGCCGGGCCACATCGTCGGTGGCGGACAGAGACGGACGCGGATGTCATAAAGACGAGGACGTGGGACATTCCAGACTTTCAGACGAGACCTGGCTTGTCCTGCACATCCACCGATGCCACATGGCGCTTAAACGACGATGTCCGTCGCGCGTCCATCGCACGATAATCCCCCTAAAGCGGAGATTCTCCCCGCAGGCACGAGCCTCGCCGGCGGTGGCCAAGCCCTCCAGCTGCGCGACATCCCGCGCCAGCAGCGCGCGCTCGGCAGACGGGCAGCGGGCGACACATCACCACCCCCGCCGCAGCCCACTCACAGTTGCACTCGATCTCGGCCTCGCAGACGGACCAGCCGCCCAGCTCGCACACCGCCCGAATATGGGTTTGGCCGTCAGCCGTGCTCAGGCCGTCGTGGCAGTGGTAAGTGACCACCGAGCCCAGCCGGTTGGCCATGTTCCGTTGCTGGTTCGCGTGGCGCACGCTGGTGTGGTTACCCGACGGCGGCGGCGGACACGCTGTCGACAGGGGGGAGCAGTGAGGCGGGGGTGCCGCCGCCGGGCCCGCTGGTCACTCGGCGGGCCCGGCTCCCCTCAGCAGGGCACAGTCGCCACTACGAGGGGCGAATAAGCATCCGGCCACACCGGATGTCGTGGAGCAGACATCACTGCGTGAACATGCGCACAGTTTTATTTTCGAGGCGGTTTCTAAGATATTCCACAGGCTCACGAAATATTCGTAGTGACGGAAGTCAAGCAACGCCGATACGCTTCGGTGGGCAATGAACAGTATGCACAAAAAACACCCTAGGCGAGTGTTGAGTGAGCCAACACGAAGCAACTCCATTCCTGGTTGAGGAGCCAACAGGACCCAGGGTCTCGGTGAGCTGGATAGTGGCTTACTGTCACAGGGCTGGATGTCGCCGACCCATCCGTCCTGGGTGCAGTTGACGTGCTGCAGCGTCTGGCCGGCGGCCGTGCTCAGGTTCGCCTGGCATGTGTAGGTGACGATGTTGCCCATCGACCAGTTGCCGGCCCAGTCGCTGACTATGGTGCGCAGACCGGTCACGTTCACCGGGTCGCCGGTGCACACTGCGGACGACACGGCCGAGTCACGCGCGCAGACCGCGCCGGCGAGGAGATCGCGCGCCGCTCTCCACGTCACACCGCGGCCGAGTCACGCGCGCAGACCGCGCCGGCGAGGAGATCGCGCGCCGCTCTCCACGTCACACCGCGGCCGAGTCACGCGCGCAGACCGCGCCGGCGGGGAGATCGCGCGCCGCTCTCCACGTCACACCGCGGCCGAGTCACGCGCGCAGACCGCGCCGGCGGGGAGATCGCGCGCCGCTCTCCACGTCACGCGGCGGTCGGTCACGCGCCGCGGCTGAAAGCAGTGCGACGCGCGACGGTACCCCCAGAACGACGTCGGCTGGTACGGACGCGCCTCGCCCCTAAACGTACGGAGATCCTTGGCATCGCATTTAGCCATCGTAATTATAAGCATGACCACCTCTCGCGCCAATACTTGCGGGGAGCCAGCACAAGCGAATGATCCGAACACGCTTTGCGCTGAGACCGCGATATTCCGAGACGTGATCTCTTGGAGAAACAGGCGCCGTTTGAGGAGGAGGACCTCACACATTACACATCCACCCACCGAAGCACCACCGCGCCGCCAGCCACCCACTGAAGCCCCTCCACTTCCTCCCAATGTCCAAGAGCACGTGGCCAGCTCCTGCGGGCCCGCGTACCGTCGCAGGGCAAAATGCTTTCCTGCCAGCCGAGCCAGCAGTTCTGGCTCTGCCAGAGCCGGCCCTCCCTGGTCGACGTGCCGTCACTGCACGTGTAGTTGGCGACGACACCGGCGGCGCGCGACTCGTTCCAAGCGATGCTTAGACCAGGCAGGCTGCTGGCGTTGAACGGCTGCTCCAGACAGGCTGCGGGAGGAAGGTGACGCCGGTCTCTCACTAGCGTGGGGCCGACGCCTCGCTGGGGCAGAGACAGGGCGCCCTCAGTCGGCACCCGTCGGCGGCTGCGAGACGTCCACGCCGCTGTCTTTTGCGCCGATGTCTACACCCACTCCAACCAGCTGCACAGGTAAGACGTTGACACCAAACGGCTGTAGGGCAATGACGTCATTTGACCGGGAGGCGAGCGTGCCTCACACGTGCGAGCGTCTGGCTCGGGCCAACGACATTCCCACAGGCGCGGCTTTGATGCGTCGGCCGTGCTCCGAGGCAGCTGCAGCGAAAACATTAGCGCCAAAACATCTTCATTCTCGTAAAATCATCCCGTGGTATACACCTGCATGGGCCAAATGCGGGGAAGCAGCGCACGCTCCTCACCCGCTCTGTCCTTCCCGTTTCACAAACAGGGCATACAGGTGTCAACGGCCACCGGATAGAGGCGCGTAAACCTACTGTTGCACGGCAGTATTTCGCCTCTCCAGCCGCTATCAGTGCAGTTTTGCGTCTGCGCTCGGTCTCCTTGGGCAGTCGACATGCCGTCCTGGCACGTGAAGGTCACCACTGTTCCGAAGTCCCGCGACCCGTCCCAGTTGTTGTCCAGGAAACCCATGACAGCAGCGCCGGACGGCTCACCACGACAGTCTGAAACAGCGACCGACATCATGACTGTCATTTGCGCGCGGCGTGGTGAACTGAATGAGTCACGATCTTACTTATAGCACAGAATGTTGCACTGATGAGGGCCCAGGTCCCGATTTTGCGAGTAACTCGTTTCAGTATAGGATGTCAGCCAGAGACGAATCCAGGACACCGTCAAGGGGGGGGGGGGGCACGCAACATTGTGGCTCTCCCATTGGAGTTTGGGGGCCCTCCGCAAAAAATCCTCGCCCTGACCATTAAATTTTAAGACTCTTATTTGCACATTATGATATATTTTTAGGCGGAAACCCGCCTTACTGTACGCAGCCCTAGAAAACAAGGCACGCTACGCATGCAAATACATGGCGCCTGTACATTTGCGGCAGATGATGGTGGATCCTGTCATTTTGAGGCTACGTATTTCGAAGAAAAACATGGCAAAATGCAGTCAGGGTGGCTTCTGAATATCATAAAAATTAAGCACGAGCCTGATTCCGAGGCAATTATGGCTAACCAGCTAGTCCATGTGATCATCTAATGGCTGATGACTGATGAAGAGTTTTTGCTTTGACTGTTATTAAGGAGTACAGAATATCCTACCATTCCAAATGTATGAAGAGCGTGATGCACAGCTTTGATAACTGTCACAAATTCAATAACCAGCGGGAACTGCATGCACGACGTCGGCGACGCGTAAAATGACGTCAGACAATTACGCGTAAAAATTCATCGGCGCATATCAGACTGCTACTCCAAGACTGAGGCGCGAGGAGAAATCGTCATCCTGCGGTCTTGAACTTGTGTACATGAAGTAATTTAGTCAGGCCCGTACACATGAGCGGGCGAAACGCCCTGGCGCTCGCAAGGACACAACAGCGCGGGGCTCGCCGAGCAAATGCAAATAAATCAAGGGCAATGTAGAGGGCTACTTAGCGATCATAGCGATCATGACTTGGCGACCATACTGAAGACCTGCAAGTGACATATAGCCCCCGGGCACAACATTAAGCCTCCGGACAGCAAAATGAGCCTCAAAATCCCCGAATCGCCACCCTCCCAACGAGTGAAAAAATTATTTTTGCCTGCTCGGGTACCCTTCACTTTCGCTTGCGACTTTTCTTGGTCGCCTTAAAGTCCAAAGACGCCCAATTCTGTTGCGTTTGGTGTAAAAAGTCGGCGTCTGTTTGACCGGCTATGGGCCCCCTCGGGGTCTATGGGCCCCACCGGGCTAAGGGGTGAGGGAGGCATAGCCTCGTGGCCCCCTATGGACCCACCTCTGATGTCAGCGAATAAAAAGGGCTGAATCGAAGATTTAGCAATAGATTGAGGCTAGCCGTCCAGACAATCCTACGAAAGGTGACGTATGAATCGAACAATCGCGCAGCCGTGTTTGGCGAGTGACTGACAGTGCTACGCCTCCGCTGGTCTGCGACATCGCCAAGCCCCAGGACGAATGTTCTGTGCTGGTACCGTCCCAGGCCACACCTGACCGGCACCGAACAGGTGTCGTTCGAAGCATCGGGACCCACTCCCAGCCTTGCCCCTACTGCCATCTGCCATCGCCCAGGCCCGGGGATAAGTGTCCAAACACGTGATCCAGCGACACTGGAATCGAGTCCAACCCTCGTGGGCGTTATATGGCCCGAAACGGTCTGAAAGGTCAGCGGACAATCCGGGCTGAAAGTCGACTGAACGTGAAGCAGCCAGGCTATTACCCTGCAAGACAGAAAATATGATGCGTAGTTTCCTATTCAGTTGGGGGATGGAAGCGCCGGCACCGCTCTCCAACTTAGGCTCCAGGCCCCACCCCGACATTGGGAAGAGAGCGTGCCAAATATGGGGGAGAAACCTGTTTTGGGCATATTTTGGGAGCGGGTTGGGTCACTTCACTGTTGAACCCCCCCCCCCCCCCCCCATCCTAACTCGTTTTGTGAACCTACGTCCCTGCAACGAATGATTTCTTCGCAGTCCTGCCTCCCATTAGGGTGGAGACAAGATAATTTAAGGAAATTAAATCGCAACTTGTGTGTTTGATTCGGGGTGATTGCAGGAGGCTACGATTAGCTGCTACCATGAGCCCAGCCACTGATACAAACCATACGGATCACAAAACAAAACCACTGCAATGACCCCTTAACTGCGCCGGCTGTGCTGAGCTATCCCACCAGGGCTTACAGAGCGACTGTCTTAGCCCGCGGGAAGTGAACGACGCATCCGGTCGGTGTCATGCCAGAGATGTGAGGCTCAGTTGAGGCCTTACATTTCTCAACACAGGTGAACATGCTTTACCACCCGGTGTTTGTGCTGCAGTATTGCACAGCACCTGAATATCTAAACCAGAAAACTACATCCCTGATGTTCTGCCTTGCAGGGTAGCAGCCTGGCTTTTTCACGATAAGTCGACTCTGAGCCAAGTTTGTCCGCTGGATATTTGTTTTCGTAAACCCGAGCCTCCTGCTCGGTGCTATTTAACTGGCGGGCTTGTGATTCTATTTTCGCCCACGTGGGAGATGAGCCAGTGCAAATGCAACGACCTTTGCTGAAGGAGGACTCTGATGCTAGTGCCAATTGATACAACAACTTAGGTGGTTACATTTGCCCAGCTGGCATGGCCCCTCCAATCATAGTGTTTCCACTAGGCGGCCGTCCGGCAGCGGCGGGTGACACCGGCGCCACGCTGGCGGGACGGGCCTCACGCGAGCAGTTGAACGAGTCGTGGCACTTGTCCCAGCTGTCCGGTGTGCAGATGGCGGTGCTGTTGACGGCGCCGTCCGCCGCCTCCAGGCCGTCCGGACACGCCATCTCCACCAGCTGTCCGAAGCTGGACCCGCTGACGGACGTGCTGAACACCGAGCTGTTGAAGCCGCTGGACCAGGCGCACACGGAGCAGTGCTCGACGACCCCCTCCTGTCGGGGCAAGCGGCCCGGTGGGGCGGGGTGGGGAGCACGCCGCGAGGCTCATCCGCGTCGGCCACCTCGGCCCACATGGCCGTGCCTCTCATACGAGTCCGAGAGCTCGGAACCTCAGTAGGCGGGTTCTTAAGGCAGCCCACCCACGTTTACAGGCGGCACACCACGCGCACGTGAATGTTGCCCGCATCGACAAAACAAGTAGGGCTAGCAGATGCACTGCCTCAGCGAGGTGAGCTCAGGGGACCGACAGGCGTCGAGGCTAGCAGATGCACTGCCTCAGCGAGGTGAGCTCAGAGGACCCACAGGTGTCGAGGCTAGTAGATGCACTGCCTCAGCGAGGTGGGCTCAGAGGAACCACAGGCGTCGAGGCTAGTAGATGCACTGCCTCAGCGAGGTGAGCTCAGGGAACCGACACGACAGAGGTCGAGCGGGCGCTGCTATCGCCGCGTCGGCGGAACGTCCTGCCGGATGCGGCCCACTCGCCGCTCGCGAGCACGTCGCCGTCGGGCGTGCTCCGGGCAGCGTGCTCCGGGCAGCGTGCTCCGGGCAGCGTGCTCCGGGCAGCGGGCCCAGCTTACCCAGCCTCCGATGGCGCACGTCTGCGTCTGATTAGTCCTGCCGTCCGCGGTCAGCAGACCGCTTCGGCACGTGAAGACAACCTGATGCCCCAGGTTGCGTGTCGTGTTGTCCCAGCTGCTGACGGCCGTGAAGTCGTCATCGGGCTCGAAGGGGTCCGCGATGCAATCTGCCGAGGCGCGGCACACTCTCAGAAGGCGCAACACTCATTTAGACCGCATCATGGTCGGTGGTTTGTAGGCCAAGTCGGCTGCCGCCAGACAAAATGGCGCACCAGAATGGCGCACCAGAATGGCGCACCGGAATGGCGCACCGTAATGGCGCACCAGAATGGCGCACCGGAATGGCGCACCATAATGGCGCACCAGAATGGCGCACCGGAATGGCGCACCGGAATAGCGCACCAGAATGGCGCACCGGAATGGCGCACCAGAATGGCGCACCGGAATGGCGCACCGGAATAGCGCACCAGAATGGCGCACCGGAATGCGGCCTCACGCGACGGCGGCGTGAGAAAGCGATTTTTGATGTCAGCAAAAATACTGTGCTCATGAAGCTACCACGTCGAATGAACAGCACAAATGCAACACGGCACGTGACCAAGTGCGAGGGTTGGCATACGCGCCACATGCTCGGCGCCACCGCAGCCGCCTGGGCACTCTTGGCAGAGTCATGACAGCGAGATGTTACAGGAAGCCTGTGCACATCACTGTCCGATGGTCGCTCTCCCGAGTCTACACACAGAAAGCCTAGTTGGTGATGGACGCAAAACAAATCTATCACATTGTTACTCAGCTGTCGCAAGGAAAGATGCTAACAACGAAATCTGAAATAACCAACCCATGCTAACAAATTTAGATGCCAAGTGAGATCCATTGAAGCTTGCATATACGGACACGCACGATATTAAAAAAACTTCATTGCTTAGTGCAAATGAAGTCACCATGGTTTTACAGTCCACCCATGTTTTGTGCAATCAGCGTACATCTGGTGCAGGAAAGGGGCATGTACCCATCCCATCGGGGATTTGCTTGTGCGCTGCTGTGTTACATAGTGCACTCGGCCGCTCGTCACCCAGCGACACTATCGACTGCCCGTCACCAAGCGACACCATCGACTGCCCGTCACCAACGACACCATGGGCTGCCCGTCACCCAGCGACACCATCGGCTGCCCGTCACCCAGCGACACTATCGGTTGCCCGCCGCAGGGCGACGCTATGGGCTTACGGTCACACGGCAGAACGGCGCCGGTGTAGGCCGGTGGGCTGGCACTCTCGTCACAGGTCTGACGCTGCTCCGTCTCCAACTGGCTGGTCTGCATGCCGCCCACGCAGTTGTGGTACACGTGGATGTTGGCCCAGCTGGCGTTGGAGTTAATCGGATATCCAGACCGGTCGGCAGGATCGCATGCTGCAGCGACGAAAACGTTGACGAACATGCAAGCCACGAGCATCACATTGACTAGCGGGTAGCCAACCAGCCATCTGGCAGCAGTACTTTCAGAACTGTCAACGTGCCGAGCACCTGAGCATGCGATAATGGCGTGTCACTGTTCATTATCTCACAGATACGTCAGTCCAAGATCGACGGATATGAGGCATGCTCTGGACATTGAATTCGCTGCACGGTGGAACGCATATAGATCCTTGACCATATTGGACCCCACCGAAAATATAATCTACATGATGTTTAGATATACATATATATATATATATATATATATATATATATATATATATATATATATATATATATATATATATATATATCCTCCAGCAATACAACCCAGGTTACGGTTTTTCCTGAACTTTTTACGAGTAAATCTGTGGTCTGTTTTTTCGTTTCGGTCCAGCTGGAATCTATCTCATCAATTTGCCAGTGATATCAACAACTTGATGTCGCATTCTCTGGTACGGTTTTGGACAAATCCATGTTGCGAAGAAATGCTCAGCGAAAATAAAAAAAATGTGCCGACTGATATATGCTGTACCTTGGCAAAATGTTATGCATGAAATATAAGCCATGTTAACATGGATATGTATGTAGATACAACTACATCATATAGGCGCAATTTCGTGACTTTCTGGAACCCGTCTTTTTTTTCTTCACGGAAAGATAAGGCTTGTTGAGGGCAGCAGCATCCAAAATCTTTTTTGGTTCATTACATCTGGCGTTGCGGCACCCGTGTCTTACTTCAATTAATGTCTTTCTTTCAATCGGGAGACTGCCGTTTCTCATGCAATAATTCTGGAACATCTTAACCCAACCTCATGCACTGTGCGAAGCGATAGCGATGTTATGAATTTTGGCATTGCTATTGTCCAAAGCGCCATGATCCAACACCACGCGCAAACGTGGAGCGAGTTCAAAAGCTCCGGTTGTTCGTGTTTTCGAAGAAAAGAAACAGAGAAAACATCGCATGAAACAGTGAAAGAAGAAAATGCTTCTATTTTGAAAGTTTCATCGTTCATAGATCCAGCGGGCCTTCAACTGAAACATTGAAAAGTGGTTCCTGCTCGCCTGATGACATATAACTGATAACTGGTATAACTGATAACTGATAACACTACAGACCATTACATGCGTTCGCTGGTCACTTTTCGCGTCGTTCACCCCACACTCCATTGACATTCCACATCGACAGCCCATCCCCAGCCCAAAATGGGGATCTGCAGCGATCTGGAGGGTTCCACTTACGGTGTCGGGAGTCAAGTTGCCCCTCTGTCCCCCCCCCCCCCAAGCGCCTTGACCGCGGTGTCGCGCGGGGAGAAATCTCTCTCTCTCTCTCTCTCTCTCTCTCTCTCTCTCTCTCCTCTCTCTCTCTCTCTCTCTCTCTCTCTCTCTCTCTCTCTCTCTCTCTCTCTCTCTCTCTCTCTCTCTCTCTCTCTCTCTCTCTCTCTCTCTCTCTCTCTCTATCTCTCTCTCTCTCTCTCTCTCTCTCTCTCTCTCTCTGTCTCGCTCTCTCTGTCTCTCTCTCTCTGTCTCTGTCTCTGTCTCTGTCTCTGTCTCTCTCTGTCTCTGTCTCTGTCTCTGTCTCTGTCTCTGTCTCTGTCTCTGTCTCTGTCTCTGTCTCTGTCTCTGTCTCTCTCTCTGTCTCTGTCTCTGTCTCTGTCTCTGTCTCTGTCTCTGTCTCTGTCTCTGTCTCTGTCTCTGTCTCTGTCTCTGTCTCTGTCTCTGTCTCTGTCTCTGTCTCTGTCTCTGTCTCTGTCTCTGTCTCTGTCTCTGTCTCTGTCTCTGTCTCTGTCTCTGTCTCTGTCTCGTCTCTGTCTCTGTCTCTGTCTCTGTCTCTGTCTCTGTCTCTGTCTCTGTCTCTGTCTCTGTCTCTTGTCTCTGTCTCTGTCTCTGTCTCTGTCTCTGTCTCTGTCTCTGTCTCTGTCTCTGTCTCTGTCTCTGTCTCTGTCTCTGTCTCTGTCTCTGTCTCTGTCTTGTCTCTGTCTCTGTCTGTCTCTGTCTCTGTCTCTGTCTCTGTCTCTGTCTCTGTCTCTGTCTCTGTCTCTGTTCTGTCTCTCTCTCTCTCTCTCTCTCTCTCTCTCTCTCTCTCTCTCTCTCTCTCTCTTCTCTCTCTCTCTCTCTCTCTCTCTCTCTCTATAATAGCCAACAGTATTTCAATATTCATCTAACATGTTTTCTTCACGACCGGACCAAGCGCACACGACCAGCTGGTGTCGAAGGGGCTGACCCTGATGCGCGCGTCGGGCACCACCAGGCCTCCGCTCGCTCACCCAGTACGCAGCCCGGCAACGGACTCAGGTGGGGGACATCCGGATTTTGAAGATCATTTAAAGACGTTTGGAGAACCCAGTCTTGCTGTAGGCCTTCACAGGTATAGGCCAATGTGTGAAGGCCTTCTCGCTCGTAGTGATTCTTGCCGGGCTCGCATGTTTTTTCCAGAGTCGAATCCTCGGAGTTGGTATCT
>NW_023596746.1:38460740-38577541 GCF_011947565.3 Pollicipes pollicipes
GAGAGAGAGGAGAGAGAGGAGAGAGAGAGAGGAGGCGAGAGAGAGGAGAGACGAGGAGGAGAGAGAGAGAGGAGTGGAGGAGATGGAGCATGAGAGAGAGGAGAGAGAGACCGAGAGGAGAGATGAGAGGAGGAGTGGAGAGAGAGAGAGATAAGGCGAGAGAGGAGAGAGAGAGGATGAGAGAGAGAGCGAGAGATATATATATATATATATATATATTATATATATATATCTATATATATACACACACCACACACCACACACATATATATATATATATATATATATATATATATATATATATATATATATATATATATATATATATATATATATATATGTGTGTGTGTGTGTGTGTTACAATGGAGTTTCAAAAATGAGATGAGATGGCTGTCCAATACAAAAGTATGAGAACTATCCCCCAAATACGCCAGCAAACTGGTTTCTTCCCGCATCTGGCGCACTTTCTTTTCGGAGTTGTGCGACTGGAGACTAAACCTTTGGTATACATATACCTCATCTCAATCTTTATTTCTCATCAACCCGATAGGTGTTTCGCTTGAACGCGTCATGCCAGTCCACCGATTCCAGCACTCAATCAACGGCACAGAGAAAAGCTTACGCCGGTGTCGCCTGGTCTTCAGACTGATTTTGGCGAGCTTCTTGGGCAGGGAGGGCCAGTCGAAGGCTCCGCCGACCCGGTCTGTGCGGTCCAGCGGTCTGGTGAGATGCGGATGGCCCGGCTGCAACAGCAGCACTGTCAGACCCTGGTCGCCCGACCGGCGGCGCTGCACGGCCACGCTGTCCCCGTCCGCGTCGTCCACCCCTCCCCCCCCCCCCTCCCGCGCACACACATGACACATGGCGGCGGTAGATTGCAGTTGGTAGGAGAGCGGGCAAAGTCGCCAGGTTTTGATGGGACCAACAGACGATCTGGGGACAGAATGATGCTTTCGATGTCCAATCGATTGTTCTGTTGGCTAAATTGTGGAAGCAGTAGGATCATCGCAGCCGCCAGAGGATGGAGTGCAACAGCACGGGGATGGCCCCGTGCGATCCCAATTGTCCCCCGCGCCATCTTCAATGCTTCTGGACAGGAACGACGGGAAGCTGCTGTTGAGCTTCGGCAAACATTTAACATCGGTTCTTGATTTGTATAAAAAATTCCAAGTCGCGCTGCAGACACGCATCAACACACTCACGGAAAGGGCCGCCACCACTGCCTCAATTCATGGTCACAGGCCTTCAACTCGTCCACGGGCTCGATAGCCGAAAGGCGTACAGCGATGTCTTGTGCTTTCGAGTGTTGTGGGGACAGCAACTTTCCCGCAGTCTTGGACCTTTTTTTCGTAGTAGGTGATGATGCCAACGTTCTGTGGCGTAACGAGACACTGCTTCCCCAGTGCTAATATTTGTTGGGATTTTCTTTGAATGGTTGCAGTTGGACCATAACCAATCGGTCTTCCACTACAAACATGCGATGATTACGTTTTTATTATCAGTGTCAAAATTTGTAGCGCGTGGGTCCGGCCGGTTCTTGCAAACAGGTGTGCAATGATTTTTTATTAGCGGTGTCAAAATTTGTACGCGCTTTGACTCGGCCCAGTTGTTTCGCTGATTTGAGTACCGAAGGCTGTCCCCACGTCGCACCGGTAACCACAGGTCCCACTGTGGATGCGATGCCCATTGAAGGCTGTCCCCACGTCGCACCGGTAACCACAGGTCCCACTGTGGATGCTATGCCCATTGCTGCTCCTGAAGGGGAACATCCAACGCTCTTAAAGGGGGTGAGGGAATGTACCACAGTTGAAGATATTGCAGGAAGCATCAAATGTGATGAAACAATCTCATTTTTAATTATTGACATGCCTTTTAAGTGCAAAAACTGCTCTAGACAGTATAATTCTCTGCTTAGTAAGTATGGTCCCCAATGCGTTATTGTTTGATTACGTCATCGTACGTTGTACAACAGCGATTGAGAGCCTAATGACGGCCGTTTTATCTGGAAATCCTGCTCACAAACGCCAGATATGAACGACTCGACCATTATATATAGTACTGGCCTTGATCGTCGCATGGCTCATGGAAGGGCAGGATTGTAATAAAGTTATTATGACGCCCTGAATGCCAAGGGGCCTTGAAATACTCTCCCAAAATTGTCTCCTCGTCTTCGCAGCCGTGTAGCTCAGAAAGTAAAGGGGTTCAGGTCTTAAGAAGGACGGGGCTGTGAACTGCACCAAATAATGTTCGAGGAGGTTATTTCAGTTAAGAACCCGATGGAAATGTGAAGCACTACCTTTGAAGGGAATGTTTCACATTTGTGAGCGGTTTTGAGCTGAGACAGCCATATTGAAGATCAGGCTGGGCAGTTGACAGCCGTGCCCTTCTTGAGACTAGTTTCTGACAAAGCTAGTTTAAGATTAGTTCCTTCTAGTTTCTGAGCTAGACACCAAAAAAACTGTGCAAACCATTTCGTGGGCAGAATGTTTCAATGTCACCTAGACATGCATGACACATTGGAATCGTTACTTAAATGCTACCACCCCCATGGCTATGCGGCGTTCAGGGCGCAGACAAATATGATCATCGAGTTAATCGCATCTGAAGTCCGTGAGCACGATTTCTGAAGCCAACAGACTTCGATCGACTCTTAACTGATGTCATGCATTCAGAGCGCGTATCACAAACATCACGTTCTCTGCTACATAATGCAGCCGTGTTCGATTGGGGTACTGGCTGTAACGGAAATAGGACTTGTAATGAAATCGGTTGGCGTGATGACCGAGTATGTGATGCAGGTAAACAATGTAAATTCCGAATTAATATGAAAGAAGACCTCTGGAAAGGTCTAACCCATTAATTATCACGACTTCTCTGGCGAGGAACTACAAGTGAGTCAGCCCGTCCGCTAGGGTGGCAATTTCACGCGGCCAGTTTGGTAGTCACCCTGACGTCATACAAACGGTCCATGATGCAACCAAATGATAACGTGCTGAGGAGTGTATTTATTAAATAGTGAAACTGTGTTGTCTACAGCAGTCTTTTGTGCTTAAAAACATGCCAATAGCCACAAATGAGCTTATCTTACAACATCTGATGCTTGCCTCAATATCCTCAAATGTGGATCATTCCTGTTAAGAGCCGCCATAACGTTCCTAGATGGTAAACTGACAAACTGTGGGTACTAGTGGTAGCTCCTGGTGTTCGCTGTGACGACCGCACCAAAGCGTTTGTACAACGCACTAAGCATTTGCAGTTTAAAACCATTTGTGTGGAAAGCAGCAGAACTAACGTTAAAAGCAGTTCAAACTTACTCGTATGGTATCGCTTACAGTTCCGTAAGGTTGCATTGTAGCTTTTTCGTATTGCGTGTGTTTTAAGTAGTTTTACACATCTTCGTGCGAAAACTAGTTCAGAACGAAAGCTCTCCTAACACAGTGAAAATTCAAGCGCATTCTTCTCACCTCATCAAGTTCCGCACAGTCGTTCGCAAACCAAGCCCAGCCGCTGGCACAGTCAGTCTTGAGGGAGCTGTCAGCCAGTTGCGTCAAGTTTCCATGTCCTGGAAGATAGCAAGTTCTGCTTTTTCTAACAGTGGATCCAGGGGAACGAACGTACGTTGTCAGGGGAAGGGAGGGGAACGCAAGCGGAAAAACACAAGTTTAACTTTGCTCATTTCCATGAAACGTCACAGGGATGCCAAAGTTTCCAAAGGTGGGTCACCCTGCAACCTGCCCCTAATAGGTCACCATTGGGTTCTGTTCACCGTTTTCAGAAAGACAGAGATGTTGAAAGGCTAACACAGATGCAAAATGCAAAGAAGCACTTACTTTTGACGACTGGCCGAACATATAGCTTGTACAGCGGGCGGAAAGCACAGCGCCATTTAAGCCATTTAGTCATCTAGCGATAAGCACATTAGAAGCAGTTTAAACATGCGTATCATTGAGTTTTTGACATGTTGCTGGTAGAAATCTACTTTCCATCTGCCACGTTGCCATGACACAAAGTTTCAAACAATCATACGGTGCGTTGCATAAACCTTCTTGACCAATTAGTGTGCTACGAACATAACTAAAAATGAACATTTTTCACTTTTAGTAAAAAGTACAAGACATGTGGTGTATTCCCCGTCAGCATTGCGTTAAGATAATTGACGATTTGCCTGGGCACGTAGAATAAAAAGCGGTCATGGGGAAACCTAAGCATAAGCAGCCACAAATGCTCACAAATGTTCACCGTAGCCGTCTTCGGGTGGTGGAAAGAGTTGGTTTAGGGGGGGGGGGGGAGGACGAACTAACTCAAAATACCAAAGAGGAAAGAGGCCGCGCCTTTTTCTACATTTGAGCGGGAGTTTCTTACTTTGAGTGCTGAGTTTCTTTGAGTGCTGAGTCTCTTACCCGCTTCAGCGCTTTGTGGAGGCTTGCTTTTTATTCTCCATTGACCAAAATTTGCCTTCCAGCTAAAGAATCCATCATTTGTCTTCGCCGCTTCGTTCCTATGTCTACGTCGGCCATCCATCATACGCTGGGGTTAATAGTCATTCTGAACTGAACTGCTCGCTTGATTGATGTTCACTAGTTCACCACGTGTGTGGATATATTCGATATTCAGCAGTTCGATATTCACATGCAACAAAAAACGATAACCCCTTCCACTTTCCAAAAGCTTGCATCACAGATTGCCCAACGTGCGCTGAGTCATACGTAACGGCTTTTTGTTGGGCATCCAGCCGGTTTGACCTCCAGAGGTCATAACGGATCAGCCGATATATGTCAACAAACAAAATGCATCTTTCACTCTCTTCGATGTGGAATATTACACAGATTTCATAGAGACCCTTAAAAAATCCTCAACTAAATTGATCGTAAAAAGTGCTGATTTTCTTACAAACTAACAAGTTTTTGGCACAATGCATTACATCGCATTGGCGTCAGCCCGAGATCCAACAAACTGAAACATTCCGAACTCTAAAAGTGTGGGATATCGCGGAAAACGAGGGTATTTCTCAGACTTTTGCGATGTTTTAAAATGCATGACTTCTGGACGTCACCGGATCTCTGATCGATCTTCTTCATATAGTAATTATAACGCGAGATGACGAATAAACAACGGTAACCTAACATGTTGGAACCGATATAAGTGAGGTTTAGTTGAATGCACACGCAAAGTGAATCAAAGTTTGTATATAAAAAGGCGACTGAACTGGAGCTCAGGTTGTGTTAGGCCAAGTGATGACCTTCCATAAACAAAGCTAAATGACACGTTTTCAGACAGTAAGCGTGATGCCCAGGCGAATAGTCCCGCTTGATCGAATGAAGCTTAGTTCACAAGATAAAGTCGTACATGTCTGGAATAAACAGCTTCTCGCGGATGCATCATTTCTTGTTGACTTTGACATTGGAGTCCATCACCTCGAAAACTCCGACCTCTTTGATCAAAAAAGCGCTTCGAGTGAGAAATAACCGAGCTGAGGGCGCATCTTGGCTTTCCACGGGGCATCAAAGACTGTGACCGCTAGACGCCACCGCACGTCAATGACTGAACCTTGCACTGGGGCTTATCCTACTGCCACTCTCGGGCGACATCTTGCAAAATGTTGAAACAATTTTCATCGAAAATGTTGACAAGTATAGTTTATTAAACGAGATAAATGCTTCTATTTGCTCCTTAGTAATGCTTTCATGAGGACTGAGTTCTGCTATGATTTTGCTCAACGTTACTAAAGAATTATCGACACACCGTCGACGTTCCCAACCACGCTCACAAAATATGCTGCTGGGAGTGGATACTCATTGGCTCTGTACTTTTTTGGTGGATTTAGCGCATCAGGTATCAGCTGGTACCGCTGGTGCCGGACTTGATCTCGCAGCTGTCATGTTGTTGCCGTATCATAAGAGGTGCTGCGACGGGCGGCATACATCAACGTTGCGCGAAGCCCTCCGAATACCCTCGGGTTACACATGCTTATAGATCAGACACGACTTGATACTGTGTCTGGTGGATGTAGCGCATCCGGTATCCACTGGTATCGAATTGTAGAGGAATAAGAGTGCATGAATAAGAGTCGCATGACAATTCGTAGAAAAACTTCCCATTTCGGCAACGTCCGAATGCCAAAATGGGAGAAAAGAGCCATGTCTAGGGCCATGGGAGCGTCATTTAGACACTTGTACCCTCAGATATGATTTTTGTCTTGGAAAAAACAATATGCGATAGGCATTACTTGCAGAATAAAAAGTCAAGAACAGCGATCATGTAAAAGTAGAAACGATGAACTTTGACCTGTGTCATGATATCCCTTTTACTCCAAATTGATCTTGGTATATGCTGTTTAAGTTGCATTTAATGAATTTTCACAATCTTGAAAATCCATACAACGATGATATTGCGTGTTTATATGATTGTTTGGGCGCTGAGAGGCTACCAATGTCAACTGAAGTTATGAGATCGCCTCGGGGCACAGCTCGTGACCCATAAGTCAGAGGGACCCGATGTTGAGCCAGGTGGATTCTTCACATAACATAACCTCTGAAACCAATTTTCAGTAAAATCCAAAATATGAAAGTGTCGGTTGTGCTGCGCTGGGTGGGAGACCACACCAGTTTCCATTCACGCAGCGGAGCATGCGTCACGATTTTGGGCACTTTCCATGGCTGTAATTCTGTGGGAAACTTGCTTTCAACACGTTGGACCGGGCAACGCAAGTGTTTAGAATAGTCTGCTGGTCAAACACCCAGTGCAGCATGATTCAGCCACGAGAAGTGGTCCTTCATTGTTCTCATGAAGCTTTGTTATAACTGTTTGTTGAAGGATCGCCAGTTGGTATTCAGATGGCCAAAAAAGTCACTATTTGCTCCTGAGTATCAGTGTGGTATTTTAATCCGAAACTCAAGTTTAGAATATCTGAAGAAATTTGAGACATATCGATATCACTGAAAATGAATTGTACTGCTATCTTATCACCATCTCACCTGCTTACGCCGTGTTGACTAGCATCCGACTATCTCCGAAGGATCTTACACGAGTGGTAAATGCGTGGTCCAGCTTATATCAGGGTTGTATCGGTAGTTATCGGTACCATACCCAGACGACCTCGACGATGCGTGTACGATGCCGGTGTAATGCTCAGCCGGTAAGATTATCATGCGATGGTGATCCTAGCCATGGTCCTGGATTCTATGCCTTCTATTATCCTTCACAAGTCGCGTTCCCGGCAGGATGTCTATTTCCGCCATTCACCTGGCCCAACCGGCCAACGATGCAATGTTCAGACACAGTGAGCGCGCAGATCACCTTTGATACGTGTCACGTCAACAGATGACCAGTTACAAATGCTTACAACCTTTATACACTTGCTATTTGGGCAGAAGTGCATCAGGCACAAATGGGCTCAACAAATGCGGTGACCCAAAAACCTTAGTTGTTGTGGAACCTCGCATGCTCATTATGGTCGACTGAGCGTTGAGCTTCATTTCCAGTGCCATAGAGCTGTTGAAGAACGCCAATTTGTAACCAACAAAAGTGGCAAAATTTCCTGTAAGTGTACATATTCAAGAAGTGGTCATATGGGATGCGATTTTAGCATAAGAGTGGGCTGTGAATGTGTGGTAAATGCTGCATTGTGAAATGGCGCCTATGGCGTTATTGGCTCGTCACAACAGAGCGCTCTTTATCTTGCGGAGCCCTCTTCAGGGTTGGCATCTCTTTTTGGAGCGTTAAGGTTCCGTTTTGGGTTTCTAAAAGCCGTACAGGCGCCTCAGAACAGCCAAGCACTTCAGGATCCTCCGCACCTCCGGAGGTGGGGGGGGGGGGGGGGGGGGGGGCATGGTCCTAAAAGTATGTGGCTATGCCAATGGCAGTTACTAAGAGTTAAGTTATTGTCGCACTTTGAAATGTAGGCCGTTCCCCAGGCCACCAAAAGCGCCATGTTTGCGCCATCTCTGCTTCATTTTGGTGACGTTGACTCAAAATTTGTGAATCCATTAAACAGACTTTGGCCCCCGCCACGTCCCAGTGTTGTACCCATCCTGGCTAATTAAGAGTTGCGCCGGTCCAGCTAATATTCTCTCAGGTCCGCGAAATATATGCCAGCAAGACGAACGGAATATTAGAACCACTTGTTCTTCGGCTTCCAGAACCTCACCTGCAGTTCCCATCACATAGGGTCCAACCTTGAATCCTGCACCGACAAAGTCGTGAAAAATTGAGAAGTACGAGATGCCGTCGACATCTTCTAGTTCCACGAGCAGCTCGGCTTCGGAGGTTTCCAGCACTCGATCGAGCTTAGTTGTTCCTAAAAGTCATCAGAACATGTTAATCCATCTCCACCATTATTGCTGCTGTTTCAATGCTACCCCGGATGCAGTAATGTCGGTTTTTAGATATTTTTATGCACGTTTGAAGAACATAAAAATGTCCGAAAGAGGATAGCTTATGTTCTTTTAGTAGCTTCTTCTATTCATCATTATGATGATGTCGCTAGCGAAGACAAGTACGCAATGATGACGCATACCTCACCGCATGGTGGACATCAGCCAAAATATCGATGGCACGTGTTGCGCGCGTTTGCTGCGTGGGCCTCAGCAGTGTTTGGCCCACCAGGGAGACACGATAAGGCCCTGAGAGTTAAGCGATATCTTCGAAGGGGGGGGGGACCATTGAAACGTTAAGATCACCATTGCTGCCACGGGCGCGCAATGACCAGAACATGCATTCCTATCCACCTTCCCTCCGTCCCCCTCTGTGTCACATTGGTCCTTTCTCTGGTTGTATGTACTTTGGGACTATACGTGACCTCAATAGAAACTACCATATTTCTCTCAACTCTTGTGAAATCAAATCCGATTCTGAACGAATTCTATTGTAACTAGGAATCAGATTCGGGCTTGGTTCGCTCCTTTATTTATTGCAGTCTAATTCAGAATTGTTTCCCTTAGTTTGCGCCGGGGTAGAGTACAAAATCTGTTAAACGTCACTTTGAAAACACTATACTTAAAGAGCGCTTCAGTCACAATCTCTAGGGCACGTACAAAGTTGATTTAGGTTTAATTTTTGATCGATAGGTTGAAAATTTTGTTATATATATATAAATATATATATATATATATATATATATATATATATATATGCTTGAACTTTGAGAGCAGATTCTCTTTTAAGCAAAAGTTGTTGCAACTGCCAGCATATTTGTTGCGCAAGATCTTCTTAGCGACAGAAATGGGAAACTCTAACTGAGCAGGTAACTTGTGATAGATAACACTACCATCCTCGCCCGTTCTCTTGGCAGGCGAAAGCTCCTAGTGCTGGAAGTATTACTCCTCGACGACGATCCAGGGATCAACCACCAGGTGAGCGCGAGAGGCACACTCGCTTGTTTAAGGGCCTACCACTCGCAACCAGAATGCCACGAGTTTCCGTGCAAAGGGTTTCTTCGAAAATTTTGAACGAGTTCCTTATAATTTTGTCCGAACACAATTATTCGTTCATGGCCAACTTTCTCTGCGATCAATCTTTACCGAATTAATGCTACATGGTGATTTCTCTGAGGATTGTGTGAATCAACCATTTTGTAGTAGTATTCAAATACTATGCTTTTTGTAATCTCCTGATGATATCCCATGTCGGACGAAACGCTGCAAGCATTTGGAGCTTTAATGCATCTCATGTAATCATAAAAGAGAAAGTGTGTTTGAACGATCGATAATTTAAAGGAGAAGATATTGCACAACAAATATGCTCCTATTTACAACAGGCTTTTCATTTATGCATATGCATATATACATACATATATATATATATATATATATATATATATATATATATATATATATATATATATGCGTGTATTGGCCATACATAAGTCAAAAACTTATGCAAACTCGGAACGCGATGCCAAGTTAAATTTGTCAATTATTGCTAAGCTGCGGTCAAATTTGGATTAAATCCCAATAATCAACGGTTGCTTTGATTCGTATTCGAAATCGAGTCCACCTAAGTGGAATTAAGCTCAAGTCTGATAAAGCCAAAACCCTTGTCACCATATTCTTACCAACGAAAAACTCGCTGTTTAGATCTCCGAGCTGGGCGCCTGGCGCGATTTGATTGAACCGATCGTTTTCAAATGACAGTTCTTCTCCGGCTACGATTGGGTCGCCTTGGGCGTCGCTGCCGCGGCGCAGCAGCACGGTCCAGCGGCCACCCGTCATATCGCAGTACACCTGCAGTTCATGGCGAGGGTGAGGGTATCTGCAGCGCACGGCACGGGTCAGAAGAGCACCTGCCAGCCCTCGGTACGGGTCAGTAGAGCACCTGCCAGCCCTCGGCACGGGTCATCAGAGCATCTGTCAGCCCTCGGTACGGGTCAGCACAGCACCTGTCAGCCCTCGGTGCGGGTCAGTAGAGCACCTGCCAGCCCTCGGCACGGGTCATCAGAGCACCTGTCAGCCCTCGGTGCGGGTCAGCAGAGCACCTGTCAGCTCACGGCACGGGTCAGCAGAGCACCTGTCAGCCCTCGGTGCGGGTCAGCAGAGCATCTGTCAGCCCACGGCACGGGTCAGCACAGCACCTGTCAGTCCTCGCCACGGGTAAGAAGAGCACCTGTCAGCCCTCGGTGCGGGTCAGCAGAGCGCCTGTCAGCCCTCGGTGCGGGTCAGCACAGCACCTGTCAGCCCTCGGCACGGGTCAGCAGAGCATCTGTCAGCCCTCGGTGCGGGTCAGCAGAGCATCTGTCAGCCCACGGCACGGGTCAGCACAGCACCTGTCAGCCCTCGGCACGGGTCAGCAGAGCACCTGTCAGCCCTCGGCACGGGTCAGGACACCCATAGCCAACAGCACAGGTCAGAACACCTGTAAGCACGCGGCGCAAATAAGAACACATGCCGACACGCGGCACGGGTTAGAACACCTATCAGCGCGCGACACGGGTGAGAACATCGAGGGCCCTCGGCATGGTCCAAAACCGGAGCCTTAGCCGTAAAATGACCGTAGCGAGCGGCAGGATTTCACCACAGCAGCCTGACAGTGGCACTTCAACCCCCCAGCAACATCTCAACAGCTCCTCTTTCGCCTGGGGGAGCGACTGACAAACCGCCGTTTCCTCACCTCTTGCACTGTGCTATCCGACTGGAGGAGGTGGTAAATGCCGTTATTGCGGAACTGGTGTGGCAGCCCGCTGCAGAAGAGGCCATCGTGTCCGACGCTACTGTAGGGACAGGCATCCAGCGGGTAGAGATGCACCTCAGTCTGCGCGACTGCCAAGCTGGACCACCCCACTGCAAGACCATGCGTGCTGCTGCTGTCTCGGTTCACCTTGGTCAGCACACTGCGTACATCGTAAACACGAATGCGGAAGCAGTGGCACCTGCGATTTTGAAGCACGGACATTCTCGGCACATTTTCCCTGAAATTCGGTTTACCAACATCCCCGCCTGTAGCAGTCTGAGCGGCATTTAACAGAAGCACTATCTGTGCGTACGTTCGCGCTGCGCCGACCGGTAGGCGCCTCAGCGCAGCTGAGCATGCACTAGCGCACAACACGTTATGCACGCTTTTCCATGATTAGTGATCTTGGGTATTTGCCGGTCAATCAGATCATTGCATCCTCAATTTTTTTCGAGGCTTGATTCACGTACCCGAAGCCCAAAAAACGGGTACACTGTTCTTCACTTCAGGGGGTGTCAGTGTGAAACAAAACAGAAAAGCGCCCACGTATCCAGACCAACAGTTCAGGTGTATTTTGTTGGGCACCGCTTTCACTCACGTGCCACTACGCACCCGTGCAGGACAGGCGTGAAAGACAAGCTAGTGCAGCTCCGCTGAAATAAATAATTATGGTGCGCAGTGAAAGGTCCGGCGCTATTCATAACCCGGGAAACAGCATCAAGGAGGGAAATTTTGAATCCTGCATCCAGTGCACAAGTGCATCATCACCGAAAGCTTATAAAATGTACGACATAAAAAGTGAAGAGCACGCACGAAACGGTCATGGAGTGTCTGCTGTGCAGCCCCAGGAACGCAGCCTCCAGCCCGCACAGCGCTTGTGGTGGTGGAGCCAAGAGCTCGGCTACAGATCACATCCCAGAGGTTGGCAAGAATTGACGGAAAACTCTCCCTGACAAACATCCGTCTACCACACAGTGACAGAGGCTGATCAACAGGCACACACGTTTTACAGCGAGGTGGTTAGATTTTGAGGAGGTGCGAGACATAGCCTGCATTTGTGCATCACATCTGGCCCAGTGATGATGCCATTTCCATCTTGACAGGCAACTTGATGTCCAGAACTACGTATTTTGTTTCATCAAACGGCCTGACGTATTCACTGAAGCCCTCTTACTAGTGGCGGATCCAGATGGAGAGGCCATGGGGCCATCGCAGCCCCCTTCGGTCGAACGGACACCTATATCTGACGGTGAATGGGCGCCAAAATTATCATTTCGAATCCACATAACTCTTATTTTCATGAGGCACCAAATTCCAGGGGCATCACAAATGGCCTCACATATTAATTTTCGAGAGGCACCGAAGTCTAGGGGCACCACAATGGGCCACAAATCGCCATCCTTAAGTAGCACCAAATTCCAGGGACACAACACTACTGTGCCTCCTACGCTCGTGAAATCCTGCATTGACCTATTGGGCTACGGCGCACCAAAAACTTTATTTGGAGACACCAGCACTTTTACATTAAAGGGACCCTTTATCCAAGTGTGCCATTCAAGGATCCCAAAACTTTGATTTGAAACAGAGACCAAAATTCAGTCACCACAATTTCTGCGCCCTTTACCCTGACAACATTCTGATCGAGCCGTTCCACAAAGGATACCAAAAATCTTCATTCCGCATCGTAATCTTTATTTTACGGACATACACAATGCCAGGGGCACCAAGGAGCACAGGTGGATCCAGAGGGGAGCGGGAGGGGGGGGGGGGCTTTACATGAGGTCACGTCCCTCACTCTTGGAGCCCATAAGCTTTCGGTGCCCCGAAGAGGCCCAAAAATCTTATGATAAAAGGGCACGAAAACTTTAATTACGGGACCATATAACTTGCACTTTCAGAGACACCAAATGCCAGTGGCACCTCAAAAGAGCCCAAAATTTTCGATTTTGAGCGATCAGATTCCGGGGACAACATGATTCTGTGTCGTGTCCCTTGACAAAAGTTTTAGATGGGCCTATTCAGCAAGGAAACATCAAATCCATCATCTCGGAGGACCATAACATTTATTTTTAAGAGGAGCACAATTCCAGGGGCACCAAAAGGAACCACAAAGCCTTAATGTTCAGGAAACAACACATTCCAACGGACACCACGATGCCCGTGCCCTTCACAGACGAACGAAATCCTGGATCGGCCCCTTCGGTGACTTCGACGACTTCTTTGCCAAAGAACTTCCTTTCGGGGCAGCATAGCCTTTATTTTCAAGAAGCACCCAATGACAAGGGACCACGACGAATGGTCCCAAACCTTCATTTTAAAGTGATGTTAAATTACAGGGGCACTTACAATTACAACGTCCTCAAAATTCACAAGTTACCGAATTCTAAGGGCGTCACCATAACGGCGCAGGTACCGGGGGACGGAAGTATTTACCCCGCCCCTTAGGTCCCGAGGTTCCCGAAAGGCCTTTGGGCCGTTGGGACGACGATCAAGGGCCCAGTTGGAGGGACCTTAAGGACAGACCGTAGCCCCTACGTAGCCCCGGGTCCCTACTAAAGACCGTAGCCCGAAGGCCGAACTTCCAAATGTCAGAAGACTTTTTGCATCGAACGGAGGCACCCTGGGACAGTGAATGCCTCTATTTCAGTCAGCTGACTAAGATTATTAATACCAAGCAGTCGGTTCGGTGCTAGTGTGCGCCCTAGTGAACCTCTTTCCCAAGCAGAGGTATTGCCGGGCCTGCAAATGCCGATCAGAAGGCTGCCTACATTGATCAGGGCCCTGTGCTGGTTAGGGTCCACAGTGTCTTACAGACGACCATGTGTCAGCAATGAGCTCAAGGTCGACCAAAGGCGCATTTGCTGAATATCGACAGGGGCCCCGAATGTCAAAGGGCCTCTAGAGCTGGCCCTCTTGACAATGAAAGAAGATTTGGGAAATGACGATGCAAGTATTCGCGTTCACAATGAGACGGTGGAAAGGCCCTGTGGCCCTATGTGAAAGGCCCGTGCCAGAGACCCAGGTACCGAAGTGGTGTCCTCCGCGCCGCTTCAGCCAGGATTTGATAAGATGACTTGGTGTCTCGGCACCAACCACTGAACTCCCCACGCTGTGGTGTATGCCTCTGAGGGTCTCTGTACCTACCAGGAGGCCACTGTCTCCGTATTACCTGAATGGCAGCCGCTAGGAGCACGGGGATGGGACAGAATGCCCTTCAGCTCCTAACCAGAGCATTTTCTCCGTGCCAACTCAACTTTGATTCTCTGAACAGAATTAGCAGTCACAACAACACGAGCGAGAGAGATCATGCCATTGTGTGAGGAGTTCGTGGTGCCGTGCGTGGTCCCCAATATCAATCTGACAATCGCACGGGTGAAACTGACGACACGGATTGCCTTCTACACGTACATAAACTGATTTCATAAAGCTTTGGAAAGTATCGCTTTCCAACACGTGGTCATTTTTGCCAACCATTTGACCACCGCCAGATACAGCCGCGGGGCCGACGCCGCGCGACGCGTGGAGGCTGCAGTGTCATGCGTCGGTGCTCTTGTTCCTAGACGACCAACGCACGTTCTTCACGCTATTTTGAAATGTTTTTCGCTGATGGATCCTAAGCAAAGAACAAACTTCCTCAAGCAAACAAAGGTTGAATGTATCAATGCAAAATTTCGAACCTTGTCTTGACCCACGCTGTCTTTTAATCCACGAGCTCCTCCACAGGTTTTGAAAATCCCGAGGAAATCGGGCAACGCCCCGAATTGTTATTGTATCGTAAAAAGACTTAAATGGAACATTGTTGTGTATAAAACGCCCACTGTTCTTTTGATACAGGGAATTAACTCCCTCATAATTTCGTTTAATTTCCTTCTAAATGCATAAGTCGCATTACCTAACGACCATTCCGGGGGAAAAAAGTTTGCCGATTAAAAAATACTTTTCTTAATTGTGGTTGGGGGAACCAAGCTTCAGGGAATGGGGGGACCACAATGAAGTGTGGCCCCTCCCTTGAGAAAATCCTGGACACGCCGCTGCCCCTTACTGGTGCGTCATGAACGGCAAGAGCATGGTGGGATCTCGTTGATTCAAGAATCAGAATAGCACGCTAGTGACAGCCAACACCAAACGGTTCCTGTATGTGCTCACAAAGTTCCGGAGGGGTCTGCAGCGCAGGACTGGCGGCAACATTGACAGCTGGACCAGTAGTAGTCGCCCCCAGGTGGAGCCACAGCCCACACAGCCGGCACGGCCAGAGAGGCGGGCTCCAAAAGCGCTTCGAAGAACGCCTTGTTTCCTTCACTGAAGTACAAGACCGGCTTGCTCACTCGGCTCACATGAATCCCTTAGAATTTTTCCCTTTAGGTGCCAGCAAGCCTCAGGTCAACAGACCAAACCCCCAGCGTCACTGGGCAACTGAGGAGGGCTGCGGAAGATTCATGGCATGCGGCTGTGCAAGCGGCGCCGCACCACGCTTCGGTGTGTCCCAATCACAGCGCCGACTACATACACGCTTCGGTGTGTCCCAATCACAGCGCCGACTACATACACGCTTCGGTGTGTCCCAGTCACAGCGCCGACTACATACACGCTTCGGTGTGTCCCAATCACAGCGCCGACTACATACACGCTTCGGTGTGTCCCAGTCACAGCGCCGACTACATACACGCTTCGGTGTGTCCCAACCACAGCGCCGACTACATACACGCTTCGGTGTGTCCCAGTCTTTATTATCTATGTGTCCCAGTCTGTATTATGTATTCACATGAAATGCCACCCGCTAAATATTAACACGTTATCACAAATTAAACGCTGTTCAGAAGAGGCATCGGTCAAAGACTAAGTGCCAACAGCACAACCCTGAACCACCTCAGTAAGAGATCATCTCGACAGGTATCACTGTCTCCTCTCAACAAGCGTCTCTCTCAGATACCCGACGGGCCAGGGACGGGTGTCAGCCTGTGTCAACGCGCCCCCACACGGTGCGTGACACAGACGGCGGGCTCCGACACGGCGCGTGGTCCCGCCGGCGGGCCGGCCTGCTTACCGAGGGCGAGCAGCACCACCCAGTGGTGTGCCATGGTGGCTGGCGGCGACTGCGAGGGGTCCGACCGGCGCGCGGCCGCGGCCACCCTCCGCCTGTTGACCCGTCGCTCCGGCGACCAGCCGTGGGCGGACGAAAGGTCAGGACTGGAGAGGGCCGGCAGTCACGCCAGCCGGACTCCTGCGGGAGGACTGAAGAGGGCCGGCAGTCACGTCAGTCGGACTCCAGCAGGAGGACAGGGAGGACCAACAGCCACGCTTACGCCTCTTAAATATTTTGTGAAAGAAATTTGACACAATATACCTTTTAATAAATGCGAAAACGAGCTATTCTTATTGGTCACTCTACTAGCCTACCTGAAAACATGCTTGACAAACAAACACCAAGGGTGAGGGTGGGAGACACCTTTCTTCGACGAAGACCATGGGTTCTGGCTACCCCTGGGGATCGGTCCTTGCAACCTTGTTGGCCCCAAGACAGGCTTCTTGATAGGCTTTCTTACAAAGCGACCTATGCCATACTCCTTAACACCGATGACACTTCTCGTTACTAATGCCATACTCTTTTACGCCGAGGACACCTCTCATTTCGCCTCTCTTAACCAGACGATATTGGCGTGGTTCAAGGCTCTCTTTAACGCCGATGACACTTCTCGTTACGCCTCTCTCACACCAGACGATGTCGATGTGTTGCAGGGTTCTCTTTGACGCGACTTGGATACTTTTGACGAGTACTGCAGACAGTGGACAGGAAACTCAATACCTCTAAAACGATACAATTGACTTTAAGCCACAAAACGCAATACACATAACTTATGCTAGAATTCTCAGATCAATATATTCACCCTAGCACCGAAGCACACAAACACCTAAGACTTACTCTAGCTGCAAACTTAAAATATCATACACAGAAAGCCAAAATCATCAAAAGGGCGAGCATGGCCCTAAGCCCGCTGAACCGCCTTGCCAAGCACATACATCGCAGTACACTGGGTAGCATATGAAAAACCTACATACGACCTCATTTTGACAATTGTGACATTTTTTCGACGCATGCATTAAGGCAGAGAACGAACAACGATTAGGAAAAGCACGAAACCGAGCGGCGGGACTGGTGGCAGGAACATCACTCAGGACATCGACTGATGAGCTAAGACAAGACTTGAGGTGGGACGCACTCGTGACACGTCGAAGGTTGCACCCGCTGTCATTTCGTCACATGCTGATAAACACAAAACATCAACAACCCTACTATATTAGACAGGTACTCACTCCCCCACACGCGCAGCGCAAACACTGGCGGAACACTCCGAAACACCTGAACCGAGAAGCTACCCGAGAACAGAACTACATCTTTTCAAAGATCACTTAAACCAAACACAACTCGCATGTGGAAGAAATTACCCGAAGCACTTCGCACACAAACATCACGCAAAACATTACAAAATGTGTAGCATATCTGATCGGCACCGACAAACCTCCTCCATACTTATCATACGGGTCAAAATCGGAAATATCTACCACATCCAAATAAGGACCAGGAGCCTCCATTTTAGCGCACATCTTTGTCAGATTCGAAGGCCTCCTGGTCCTCATTGTGTCTGTGGCTATAGGAGTGAAACAATAATAATTTCAGCCCGTTTTACTCACTTTTTCGACACCTCAGACGTAACCTTTCCCAGCATGTCACACTTTGTTTGAACCAAGTTTCGAGCACCGACACCATGTACGAATTAATGTACGGAATAAACGTGAACAACGAAGCCAGCCGGGTGGCCGCCGCGTGCTTCCAGGGCTACACTATTAGAGCGTTATAACTGTGGCACGAGGCGGAAGCGGTGGCGATGGCGGCGGCTGGCGCTGTGGCGGAGCTTCGGTATTAGAATTTCATGTCCACCGTCTAATTTTGCTTTGTTCTTCTTTTGGGAGAGTTACCCAGACTTGAATCTTGTCTTCTGCGCCAATCCTTTGTTTATATTTATATCATCATGCAATTTGTCGCATCTTAAATACAATAAAACACAAAACAAACAAAACAAAAGCCAGCCTGACCCCTACAGAAGGACTGGAAGGGACCAGTAGTCACGCGTCGTTAGCCCGCTCCAGGAGCACTGGGGAACGGTGGGTAAGAGCATTGCCTTTTATCGCCAGATTCAAGACGTACGGCTCACGATACCCTCAACACTGCAGGCAGCGGCTTATCTTCACTGCAAGTCCCGTTGCGCCCATGGACACTTGTGTTGAACTACTGCTTTCTTCTTCAACATCTCTGTCTGCTAAGACGACACAAAAAAAAAAAAACAGAAAAAAACACTGGGTTCCACTGCCACGATATTGGCCGCGTGCCGCGTGCGGGCATGGAATTAGCATGCAGGCCTCGTTGGCGCCGGAGCCGTGACGAAATTCAGCATTTCGCGTGGCAATGCTCCACATCCTGGATCTAGGAAGGCTACCTTTGCCTCTGCAGGGCGTAGAAACACGACAAGCGGCGCTGTACCCGGTGAAACACAGCCGTGCGGAGGTACGGCTGTACTAAGGGCGAGCGACCATCAACATTTCACTGAGCGCATTCTAAGCGTGAGGCAAACGGTGCCACCGTCCTCCAGTATGCTGGAGAAGCTCATCAACCCGTTCGCCCTTTTTACCGCGTGCACCAGCCACCCACACAGGAAGACAGGGCCCCCAGCGATGCGCCAACGACCATGGTCGCTCTGTGCACAGTGCACCACGACGAGCTGACAAAGTAAGCAAGGCGATGCTGGAACGGCAGAAAAATTTCTCTGTAACGCTGTAACATCACGTAACGTGCGCCTGGAAGGGGGAGGGGAAACGTTCTCGTGTAATGTGTGTGTGTGGGGGGGGGGGGGCTGTTAGCGTACCATGTTTTCAGACGGCTGTACCAGTGGCTAGAAATGTGTGTGTGGGGGGGATGGGCTGTTAGCGTAGCATGTTTTTAGATGGCTGTACCAGCGGCTAGTAATGTGTGTGTGTGCGTGTGGGGGGGGGGGGGGGATGGGCTGTTAGCGTAGCATGTTTTTAGACGGCTGTACCAGCGGCTAGTAATGAATCGACGCTTGAATCTAATTTACCCTCGATAAATGATCGGCGACGGCCGTTTTTCCTTCATGCAGTATGGTTGATGAAGTGAATCTACGATGGGACAGTGCTCGTGCATTGTAATGTACGGTAATCATCAAAGAGAATTAAGATAAACTCCTAGCAATGATTCATGCCAATATTGTAAGATCATCTTGCTCTTGGATGTTACTTTACGAATATCACGCATGTGATTATGGTAAGGAGGTCATTGTAATTCGCTTTAATATGTTCGTGCGAGCTGTGCCACAGATTAGGTAACCAACTAAAGGCTTGCTTTGCAACATTGGTGCATTTCGGGGTCCAGCCTGACCAACAAAGAGGTCTAGATTTTTGATCGGTGGATAATGTTTGCGTGTACGTGAATGCACATAATCTGTTTAGTACAGCACGAGCAGAAAATCGAGAAATACTTAAAAGATATGACTTTACACTCCCACCGCAAACGTTGTTTATACAGTCCTTCATACAACAAACCGTTGTTCGTGCCACAAACCGTGTTCATATCACAAACTATGCTCATACCGTCGTTCATAACACAAACCGTGCTCATACTGCTGTTTATACCACAAACCGTGTCCATCTTCGGCCGTGAGGAGTGCCGGGCCAACGGGCCGCCGTCATGGCTGCTAGAACCCGACCGTGGCGGGGCGTCATGGTCACGTGGGGCCGTACGACATCCGCCGTGAGTATCGCCGCCGTCATGACTGCTGGACCCCGACCGTGGCGGGGCGTCATGGTCACGTGGGGCCGTACGACATCCGCCGCGAGTACCGCCGCCGTCATGACTGCTGGACCCCGACCGTGGCGGGGCGTCATGGTCACGTGGGGCCGTACGACATCCGCCGTGAGTATCGCCGCCGTCATGACTGCTGGACCCCGACCGTGGCGGGGCGTCATGGTCACGTGGGGCCGTACGACATCCGCCGCGAGTACCGCCGCCGTCATGACTGCTGGACCCCGACCGTGGCGGGGCGTCATGGTCACGTGGGGCCGTACGACATCCGCCGTGAGTATCGCCGCCGTCATGACTGCTGGACCCAGATTGTGATACCGTAGACGCTTACTGACAGAACTACAGCTACAGCACGTTTCATATAACCCTGGCTTAGTTCTTGAAAAGGTGAACGTAGGCATGGGTCCAATGCCAGCCGCTTTTATGGAGCTGGATTCATCGGTCTGAAGTCAAATTCCGACATGCACATTGCTGCTTCTGCGTATTTTCTGCGGAATGGACAGACACAATGTTCCTCATCTCTAGGATGTCAGCAATGCAGCTCATCTGTAGCGTCCTACAAGACCTGTACTATCTTGATAGAGGGTCAGCATTACAACATGAGCGATTTATTTGCAGATACAGATTTTGGAGAATGTCACGTTCACAACTTCTCACATGAGCTTCTGAATACACTCGTGTGCTCTAATTGCGGAAAATTGTGGCGTGAACTCTACACAGCTTACTATCTGTACTAGCTTACCTACCGTAATTGTATTGTTAGTCATACTGCTCGAGTTTCAGAGAGTCAATTACGGCCCGTACTGCACTAGCCCATGCGTGTATTGAGCTTAAAAGCAAGGAGCCACCCGCACACCAAACCGGACATGCGCACAGATGCGGCCACATGCTCGGTGGCGGTGCTTTGGTTCGTGTCTTTATGGCCTAGGGATGTCAGATGTTCCATGGAGACGCGCCTAAAAGATGCGCATCATGGATATGCGATGCAAATGATGCAAGACAAGATTGACCAATCCAGCTAGTGCGGTCGATAGCGCATGGCCAGCTACGTACCAGAGCGGCCATGAGCACCAGTGTCATGATGTGGTTATTCAAGTCTTACGTGTTCTATCTGCCCAGACCAGACACGAGCGCTGCGAGACGGCAACTGTATTAACCGGCGAGGCGAGCAGGCGGCGCCGACCCCGGCGGGCGGCGCCCCAGGCAGTACACTGCCGGTCGGGGCAGCGGCGTACCAAGGTGCAGCAGCACTGGCGGCGCGAGCAGGGGCGGCCCCAGGCGCACGCCAGTAACATCACGATACAATGGTCTAGATTCAGCAGCGTCGTTTTCGTCACGTTTAGCTGCGATCTCTTTACCTTTGTTCCGCCCCGACGGGACTAGTCATATCCGGGGCTGGGAATTGGCATTCTGCCTTAAGGCCATAGAAAACGCTCTTTTAGCTTGCTTTTGTTATCTGGCACACGGACAGGACTATCCTTAAGCAACGTCTTGCTAACCTGTCTAAGGCTGCCCGGCAGCAATGCGAGAAATGCGCCCGGAGTCCTTTAATTCGGCGATTCTCATGCGGTGGCAAACGCAGAGCAAACACGAAAGGCATGCACATTTGACTCATCACGAGCAGTGCACTTGAATGGCAGGATGGCACGATCACATATTCTCGGCAGGGTTAGCCCGCAGCGCACCCGGTTCCGCGGCCGGCTCTGCTGGAGACTGGAGTCGGCTTACTCCTCGATCGTAAAGGGGAAGCAGCCCGGCAACACTCTGTCGTGTTGTGCAAATGCAGCTGGAGAGTGTTCTGACCAGAAAACAAATGCTTAGGTTCTCAAGCCTACGGAGCATCCAGCACAGTTTTTCCGAATCGTGCTTGGAAAGCCCTTCTTGGTAAAATAAAGAACAGTACGTTTCTTGTCAACTTGTGAGTTGTGATATAGAAAAATCTCTTGGCGATGAGGAAAACCAGCACGCTCGTATTTATGCTGGAAAATGCCCTGTAATATTGAGTATTCGATTCTAATTATAGAGCCGTGTTTCGTGTAGATAGTCGAAGAGGTGCGTCCGTAGTTCCGCATGTGAATCACCGTGAGCGTGAATGAGAGCCTGTGTCGTGTGTATGCTCGTGTACTGGGCCAGTTGCGTGCGCGTCTGTGTGAAGCAGGTGAGGACACCATACACCTCGTCCAGTTGGCGTGTGGTTGCGACAGCAGTGTCAAAACGAAGGGATGTGCGTTCGAAAAGTTATTGGTGTGTGTGAGCTTGGTGTGGCGCACGAGCAACATGCATTGCGGGGTGGACGTCCCTCATGCATGCGCTTTGGTTGGATGGCGGCCGGTGATAAGGTGTCGTTTTGATGCGGTGCACGCCACAACTCGTGCCGCACCGCCCTCGCTCGGCCTCCCCGTCCACCTCCGGCCCCGGTAGCTCAAGACAGCGTGAGTTTTATTTCAACTACCAGCCTGTCACGTTTCCATCCATTCGGTGCTCGTGCTACACTCCGGGGCCGGCGGCGGGTCAGGGCTAGGAAAACACGGGTCACGTAGCAACCGTCGCCGGCCACACGTGGCCACGCCAGGCCAGTGCCGGTAACCATGCAGCCAGGCACCGCGCTGTAACCAGCCCCTGGCTACACTCGTGTGGTGCGCCCTGTTGCAGTTGACGTTGGAGGAGGGATTTACGTGATCTATCACATACACGTAGAAATGCAAAAAGGCTATTTTCAATAAGCCTGTTTGCATTGAACGGGGTCTTACGGGATAATCGTCTTTCATTCCTCAACCTTTGTAAGACATTGGTGCTTTCGGGCCTTGGGCAATTCTGTGAAGACAAATCCAGGTACTCATTGGGAAAACCTAAGGCAACTTTTAAAGAAATGAAATACAATTTAAGATAACCATTCCCCTGATGCAACGACAGTAGATAACATCAGAGGTTTTACATTTCAGCCGCAAACAAATAATGCAAACCGTTTTTTTTTCGCTCATTGCCCGAGCCAACTGCTCTTTTTCCTGATCTATGCATTTCATCTCACAATTCGACATACAATCGCTACCGATACCCCAACGTGTATTAAAAGTTTGCCGCTGGTCGTTCTTAAAAAGCAAATACCCTCCTCAGTCTTACTGCTCCCCCAGTTCTCCAGTTCGGGCAATGTGTAATGCAGGGCGCGATAGCAGGCTTCAGGTCAGGTCATAACACATGAACACGCATGCCTTATCTGGCTTAGATGACGCGATGTGCCATATGCGACGCTGCTGCATCGATGCCGAAATGTGAAATAATTATGCATATGATCAAGATGCGCGGTGACGGTTACAAGATAAAAAGTGACAAAACAAAAAATCAAGGGACAAAAGGTGAGGAAACAAAACGTCAAGAAATAAAAAGTCAAATGGCCAAAGGCAAATGGCGAAAAGTCAGACAGAGTAAAAGTCAAATGCAAAAAACAAACCTTAAAAGTCAACAAATCAAAAGAACAAAAAGTCACTGGCAAACAGACCAAGGACAAAGTCAAATGTAAAAAATCAAATAGTCCAAGAGTAAAAGCGATAAAAGTAAAAAAGATAAAAGTAAAAAGACAAAAATTCTAACGGGCAAAAAGCCAAACAAATAAAAGTAAGGAGGGATAAAAGTGAAAAGCCAAAAGTCAAATAACAAGAAGGCAAAAGGGATAACCTTAAAATGAATAACGGGAGAACAGGATATAAAAATCCCTTCCCTGGCTTGCACAAGGTTTCAAAACATACTGAGGGCCTTTGGACAGGTGTTCAGGGAAAAGGATAATTGGGGGGAGGAGATGAAGCCTGCCCCGCCCAGCCATTTGGAATAAGCCATTTATCGGCTCTGTGACTGCGCGAAAGAAGCATAGGCCGGGTCCCAACTTTGGGTAAAAGGCCTCTCGCGTGATAGTAAGTGCGGGAGCGTAAGTTCTCAAAATGGGTAACGGGAGGGCTGAACTGTGAAAATGACCCAACTTACCACAAAATATGCCAACACAAATGTCGTTCCCAAATTTGGCCCCCCTCATTCCGAAAGTTTGGGGGACTGAAGCCCCCTTATCAGTAAATAGGAAACCACACTGCTCGGTCAGTGTTTTAACTCACGATTCTCTTTCGCGATATTATACCTTTAAGCTTACCTGCTTTAGATCCATTCAGCCGTGGCAAACCATAACCATAAAAGAACGTTTCAACGACGAGCGGTGCCACAGATTTTGAGCTGAGGAAGAGCTTTTCAAGCGGTTTTAAACCCTCTAGATAAAATGGAGCTTCCTCGCAGAGGAACTTTACAGAGGAAGAGAAAGCAGAAAGGCTCCTGCAGGCATACAAGGGGCCTTGCCGACATTAAAGAAGGCCGAGCCTGAAAATAAATGAGACGCACAGCCTCCTGGCTGTGCAGAGGCCATGGGGGCCCGGTATTTGACCTGAGAGTGCCCCGCGCAATGGTTGAGGGCTTGTGAAGCTTGTTTGCTTCAGGACTCCCGGGCGGCTCTTTATTTTGACTTAAATTTCTTGAACACGTCTTTTCCCTTTTTGCATACAAGTGGGTTAGGTTACAAGGGGAAGAAGTGGACAAATGGGAAGACTGTTATTCACGCGGTCTTTGCCCCTTTTGACTTTCATCTCTGTGACATCTTACATTTGACTTTCATGTTTTGACTTTTTACAGTTGACCTTCATCTTTTGACTTGCTACATTTTGTTTTCATCTTTTGATTTTTTAGCACTCAATTTTGAGCATTTGGTTTGTCTCATTCTGACTTTTCATGTATAACTTTTATCCAGTTGACTTTTATTTGTTTCACTTTTCTTTTGGACTTCTGCCCATTCACTTAAGCTTTGGCCCTGTGTACGTTGACTGGAAATAAACAAGCCAAACGGCTTTCATCTCCTTTTCCTTCCAATAATATGGATACCAAATACGCCAGAACGTTGGCAAGTACGGACCGAGCCCGGTCGGCCCCAAAGACAGATACAGACCGAGCACGGCGGAATGAAGTCAGGCACGAATCGAACACGGCGTCTGTGCGTACAGTCGCGGGCCGAGTACTGCGGTATGTGGATATAAGACACGGCTCGAGCATGGCAGATACGTGGATAGGTACGGAACGAGTACGGTCGGCCCACAGACAGGTACAGACTGAGAGCAGCGGTCTGTGCTGCAGCAGATAACAGACTTGCCACGCTCCAGGCACGCTGTTTGGCTGCAGCAGACAACAGCCTCGCCACGCTGCGGTCAGGGTGCTAACTGCAGCAGACAGCAGACTAGCCACGCTCGCTACTACGCTCAACACCGGCGTTGACACGACCACGGATCGTGCGAGGTCGTATAATATCAAAGAGCAAATGTAATGGCTTGCCGCATAAGGTCGTCACGCACATCATGTACTCGTCGTGTCGTTAAATTCTACGGAATGGACTCACGGTCACATACATCTGCCACTTACAGTTTGCTCGTCATGGGTATGAAGACGTCTCGATGTTCCTGCCACCTTATTACGAAAAAGTCTCTGGAAATATCTTTACTTGTTGTGCTACTGGGTTTTCATAGTTTGCCTCTTAGGCTTGCAAAGGCCATCATCATATTTGCCACGGAATTCTACGTAATCGGCTCGCTGGTCAAATGCATATTCCAATAGCAGCCCTTTTATTATCTGCACGAATATTTCGATATTCTGGTTGCTTCTCAGCATCATGTCCGGCGTCCGCATGAGGCAGCTGCGTATTAAAGCCTTGGCACCAGTGACGTCATGCTAACGTAAAGCAGATGAAGAGAGAATCATCAGGCAGATCTACCTCCCTTGTACCACCTTAATCCTAAGAAGGTGCATTGCGCGGGCCACGGTGTGTAGTTTGGTGGGAGGGTTATGTAAGTATAAAACGGTGTGTTTATGTGTCATAGCTTATTCAAAATATGAATGCAATCAGCAAACCAATAAAATTGCACAACACTCCCTCGAAGAAGTAAGCTACGTGGGGATCGGGTCGCAAGGCGTTGATGGCGGAAATGCATATCTGAAGCCTGTAAAAAATCGGGTAAGATCAGCATGCAGGAGCGCGGGAACTAGAACGACAGGGGACTGAGCCATCCAAGCTTCCTGAAAGTTTAACATGGGCACTACGTGTGTTTAATGGAAGGAGGTCAGGCTTGAACGATAACCCTACGAGCTATATTTGCGAGAATGGCTGTTCGATGTTTTACAGTCTGTAAGGTGTCACGCCCCATGCAATGCGTGATTTCCAAAATATTCCGCAATAGTTGTGACACGACAGTACTTACACGCCCCACGAATCGACGAACTGTCCCTTAGCTTGGCCGATTGCGTCGTCAAAAAACCAACATATGAAGGGAGGGACTTAAGTGCGGGAGGGACTGAACGGCCGGACTAAACGTGTTGACAGCGCTATGCTCCGAGCCTATCGCACCGACTGACATGATATCTTCGCCATTCGATGCCGTTTGGTGGATAACTGATTCTTTCCAGAACATGGTGACCTAGGTCAGGTCAAAGATAACTAAAAGTATAAAAAACGGAGAAATTGGCTTGCAGTCGTCCCAGCTCCGAGCTTAGACACCAATCACGGCGAAACCTTCGCGAATCAATGCTCTATAGTTAATATCCTATCCTTTTCAGAACATGTTGCCCTTGAGTGAGGTCAGAGGTCACCAAAAACGGCCAGATCCACCAAAGTTGGCTGCAGACAACCCCCATGCCTCCCTCACCATGTTTTCAAGGACTCACCAGATTTAAATTGACCGTGCTCTGGAAAGCATAAAGCATCGACTGTGGCGCATCGCTTCGTGAAGGTTTCGTGGTGATCATTGCCATAGGTCCGGAGCGTGGAGTTGTCTGCAGGCAATTTTGGTGGTTTTGGCCGTTTTTAGTGACCTTTGACTTAAGGCCACCGTGTTCTGGGAAGTATGGAGTATCAGCTATGGCGCATCGATTGGTGAAGGTTTCGTGGTTACTGGTGCCACAGGTTCGCAGCATGGGGCTGTCTGCAGCCGCTTTTAGTGGTTTTGACGGTTTTCGGTGACCAGACTCAAGACCACCATGTTCTGAAAAGGTATCGACTATGGCACATTGATTGGTGAAGATTTCATCGTGATTGGTGCCATAGGCTCAGAGCATGGGGTTGTCTGCAAACTTATTTTTCCGTTTTTTGTGCATTTTAGTGACCTTTGGCCTGATCTAAGGTCACCATGTTCTGGACAGGATATGTCATCGACCAGGCGGTATTGAATGGCTGCGGTTTTATGTCAATCGGTGCAATAACCTCGAAGCACGGGACTGTCAACAGGTTTGGTCGGCCGTTTCGTCCCTCCCCATATCAAGCAGACATACTCGTTCTCCAAAAAGGCTCGTCGGATTGCCTTCAAATCTTCACCAACCGATTCCGTGCAAGGAGGTAAGTAATGGGGTGGCAATATCGAGACCTGACCTGGAGCCAAGTGCCTCACAAAAGGTGAAGGGGAAAAATTCATGCCAAAGCAGGCAACTCAGACTTCGGAACCTGCTGTACCGATCGCTGCAAAGCCCTCACCATTGAATACGTCATGCCTGGTTCCCTGGTGAAGCTGCACATTTGCCATGATGCCTTTCCCTCTTGTGTTCAATCCCAAGAAAACGTTTAACTCGTTAAGGCTGGCCTTATGAGGATAGTAATGCTATTTGTTATTCGAATTTATCCTTAACGGATTTGTTCTACTAAAAGCCACTCGGCGCATTGTGCATTGTGTTGCCGCGATTAAAAGAAGGCAGGGTCTAAAAAAGCAGCATATGAAGCAGACAGGTTTGTTTTCCGGAAGGGCTCGTCCGATCGCCTTGAAACCCTCGCCAATCGGTTCCGTGCGGTGAAGTGAGCCATGGGGAGGCATTATCGAGACCTGACATAAGGTCGAACAACTCAGAAACGCGGAGGAAAACTTTGACATGCAAAAGCACATCTCAGATCTGAGCCGATTGCAACGATTGCTGTGAAACTTGCATCATTGAATGCACCATATCTGATCCCTTCTTGCAGGTAGAAATTCGTTTATCCTAGGGCAGGTCAAATGTGGTCATATTTCACAAATTTCAAAATTCTTGCTTGAAGAGAATTCCGTTTTCAGAACCTACCGAACTGACCGCTGCAAAACCGTCACCATTAGATGCGCCATGCCTGATTCCTGCTTGCAGTGGAAGGTTCGGCGACCCTAGGACAGGTCAAAAGTCGTTAAATTTCTCAAATTCCAAAATGCAGTTGCATTGTATGCCACGAAGGGATACGTTATTTTTTGCAGTGCCCAAGTGTGCGGGTCTTTTATATCTATTTTAGGTCAGGTACATTGCAAAAATAACATTTCTACATCTTTTTCGCAAATGCAAATGTGTCGTCTGTTTTTGTCGAGTAAAGACACAAAGTACGCCATTTTTACCACTATTTACTTTTGGGGCTTGTACCTCGGTGACAAGTCAAACACAGAGTACCGAAAGCATGTCCCCAAGAAGGATGCCGGGGTCATGGATCTGTCACAGCAGGACCCTGACCAAACCGGTCCTTTTCGGTGAGGCCCATCGACCTTTCTCACAGCCGGGTACGTCACATCTGCAGCATCCGTCCCGGCCGTGGCCTAGGCTCCGTTCGCTTCTGCCGACTTCTGAACGACTTGGAGCCAGCAACCAACAAATGAATGCTGACGATTCATGTGCGTCATAACGACAGAACCGTATTCGCACACCGCACATGCTGGCTAGTCACGCATCGCTATGTGGGTCATGGTCACGGTTCTGTTAATGGCGGCGGCATCATACACAATTCATTGCGTGGCTTTCAGTACAACACCTCCGCTAATGAGAACTCCAAGTGACAAATGACATCACCAACCTCATGACGTCAGCCGCACCAAGCTGCACGTTTTCTTGTGATTAAACATAAAAGGAAAAGGCATGATTGTTAATGGCACCAGTGCAGTTTCAACAGGAAATCAGAGTACACGGCGTACTGAATGATAAGCTTTCACAGCAATCGGCGTGGTAGGTTTTGAAAACTGAAATGTCTGCCCGCAAGAATTTTGCAAGTTGTCAAATTTCACGACTTTTTACCTGACCTGGGGTCACCGAATTTTCACCCAGACGCGGGAATTAGGTATGGCACATGCAATAGTGAAGGCTTCACAGCAATTGACGCAGTAGACTAAAAGACATGAGTTGTCTGTTTTTGCACGTAAATTTTCCCTTCGCGTTTTTGAGGTGTTGATCTCAGGTCAGGTTTTGATATTTCCTCCCATGACTCATCTCATTGCACGGAACCGATTGGTGAACATTTCAAGGCTGTCGGACGAGCTGTTTCGGAGAACTAGTAGATCTGCTTCATATGTCAGGTTTTTAGACCCTGCCGCTTAGGTAGGGCTGCAAGTGAGGCTGAAAGCCCTAAAAAGAAATCTTCAATCATAAAACCGTATAGCGTTACCCAAAGCAGGCAACCGTTATGCGTATGCGGCACACCGTTGCTCATTTCATATGAGGCAACACGCCCGTTCTTGTTTTTCGCATCTTTGGCCCAATTTGGAGTCAGATGGACCCCAGCTTTTTGGAACGTGGCGTTTAACGCAATGCAACCAGACGGAAGAGGATGTGCACCCGGCGTACTCAGTGCGTAAACAGGAAGAAGGCTTTAAAAATGGCAAAAAACAAGCTTAACGTAACCTATGCACGACCGCTATAGCATTCAGTGATAGGTCAGGCTAACATATCGGCGTTTGGTAAGTTGAGATTCTGTCTTGCCACGGTTTCGATGTCAGGGTCACCATGCGAACTAAACGCAGGGGAGAGGCATGCTGCAATGGCGGTTCTATTGGCCGTTCAGACACCATTGATACCTTGTGTTTTGGACTGCCCTCAAATACTCTGCAAAGATTTGGGACCCTGGTCTTTCGGACATGATCTTGCTGGGTCCTACAACAGCCCTTGCAGAGACTCGCAAGAACCCTGACAGCCTGTGTCATCTCAGTGCACGGCCCTCCTTGTTTATTATTGTTTCGGCTTCACCAGCTATTTCCATGCGCTGGCTATTCAGATGTATGTTATCGTCATCCAGGGTTCCATGGAATATGCCATAAGATTGAACAGTCCGCCGCGGCTCTGTTAATGACGACGGTGGCCTTTGGTCCCTGCCGGATGCGGAGCACTATATCTACAGCCCGTTTGGGGCACGAAAATTCGGGTCGCCTCAAGGTCGTGGCACGCTGCGATAAATCACGCTGCGCGCGTGCTTTAACGTTGCACTGAATCAACACAGCTGCATTTCCCTGGTAGGATGGCAATTAATCACTGACTGCGACCGGCTGCCCCCGAAGCACGTGACTCCGTGATGCAATTCTTGCAAGCGTTGACGTTAGCACTGTTTACATTCTGTCGACCTGGCCCGTCTTGACGCGTGCAGTACGTGCTATGCGCTGCACTATGCTTTGTGTCTGTTGCCAGCAATACGCTGCTGCAAACTGACGTGCGGCGCCGTCAGGTCGAGGCGTGGCTGGGCGCCCTGGCGGAATAAGCGCCGATGGCAATCACAACAGGCGTGTAAAAAACGCGTAATCCAGACATTTAATCACGTCAAAATTAGTTGTGCTCAATATTAAGATTCTCAATGAAAAGGTGCATTCCAACCGATGGTGACTGGGGCGTTCAGTCACACGACACTTGATTGGGAGAGGGTGTTTTTACTCACCTGTATATTTAATGGTTATGTCAATTTGATTTCGTCTACAGAGCATCCCGGTCTGAGCCAGCAAGACTAAGTTGGCCGTTGCCGACCGTTTTTCACATTTTGCGCCATATCTCGGCACCTAGGCCACCTGGAGACGCCAGTCCACTAAAAATGAAAACGCCCTGAGGGTCAGCAGTGCCTAATGTGTGTATTGAGGCTGTCGTCGTTGACGCCTGCATGTAAAAACAAAACATGACGGCCTTGCAGCGGGACGGCGGGCGTGCCAGTGGCCGACCCACAGCTCGGTTTCGGTGCCTACGCAGTGGTTGTTGGTGGCTTTAGAATTAGTGGTCCGCTTATGGAGTAAGCATTCCGAGTTTTTACAACGAACTCAGCCGATATTGTATTTGAAGTCAAGTCATCCCCAGCATAAGGGCGGAAGGTATCACGGTGTGGAGGGACGAGGTTTGAGCCCCTCCCAAAATTTGTGCGAATTTAGCACTAAGCTTATGCCGATGCCTGGGCAGAAACGAACCGAGGCGCTTGTGAGCCCTCCCCCTCCCTATCTTGAACCTCTGCTTGACAGCGATAGAAGCATCTCTTATGATGATGGATAACGGGAATGGGGGTTAAGTGGCGTGGAAATTGCCTAGGCTACAACTGCCTTTACATAAAGGCCAACTGCGTCAACATGAGCAGCAAACAGCTGGAGGTCAAGCTGGCGGAGCGACTTGATGCCAGCAGGCGGGACGGCCGAGTCACATCTGAGGACATCTGGAATCAGACCCCATGCCACGGTCTTATGCGATGCGTCATACCCACTTCACCCAACCATTCGTGGGTGTAATCGCTGCAGGAGGCTGGGGAATGCATTTCCGAAGCCCAATTTTACCCCTAGAATGCACGCTTGTCAAGCGATGTCATGCGATATGTCATTTTGCGGTTAGTCCGTTCTCTCTCAGATTCAACTGTAGCTGCCCAATCCTGACATGTCGCACAATCCAGTGACGTGGCTACTCCCACGCATCCGTTACTAATATTTCCCTGATAAGAACCTGGCGCGAACCAAAGTCGAAACAATGCAGAAGTTAGCCAAAGCCAGGGCGTACAGACGGCGCCAACACCAAGACACTCGCCACTTGTTCGGCGCAGGATGCCCACTTCTTTGCATCTGGATTCCACGGGATGCATGTTACTCTTGTTTAAACATGCTTCATTGGATAGGACCAGAGCAGGACGGAACCAGATAGAACCGAACAGACCCCGCTCCGCCCGGTGCCATCTGGTTTCGTCTGGTCCCGTCTGGTCCCGTCTGGTCCCGTCTAGTTACGTCTGGTCCTGCCTGGTCCCGTCCGGTCCCGTCTGATCCCGGCCGGTCCCGTCTAGTTCCGTCTGGTCCCGTCCGGTCCCGTCTGGTCCCGTCTGGTCCCGTGCGATCCTTTCCGGCCCCATTTGGTCCCGTCCGATCCGCTCTGGTCCGGTCTGGTCCCATCTGGTCCTTTCCGGTCCCGTCTGGTTCCGTCTGATCCCGCGCCTCGCAGCCCGCCAGAGCCGAGGAGCCGGCCATGCTCACACCGGCGCTGGAGTTCGGCGGCCACTGCTGGTTCGCCGAAGGGCGTCGCCGCCGGCGGGAGTGGTTGTCGTCCCTGCTGCTGGCCGTGCCGCCGCCGCCGCCCCCGGCTGCGGCACCACCCACCAGCGCCGGTGACGACGTCAGCAGGTGGGCAGCGCTGGCGCGCGCGCGCGAGCCGCGGCTGCCCTCAGCAGAAATGTACAGTTCAGCGCCACAAAGGCATACTGTCATCAGCTGGTCATGGCTGATGAAGTGCAGCTGTTGGAAGCCGCGCTGCCCGGCTCCTTGCACCGCTGACGTGTCTGTCATAAGCTCCGGGCTGATATGGGGCTGTACTCCGTCGGTGAGCAGCGCCGCTCGCGATTGACTAGGTCACCGGCCGGCGGTACGTTGGCGGTCGGGACGCGGACTCCACCAGGGCGTCTGCATCTAGTGTGCGTGACGTCGCCTGGTGCGCGGTGGAAGTCGCTGCCCTGCCGCGATGCCGCAGCGGTGTGACGGTGCGCGCCCGTCGACAGGCGGCCGTGGCTGTGCGGCCGGCGGCTGGGCTCGGACCTGCGCTCGGAGCTGAGCCGGCTGCGTGCCTCGTGTCCGGCGGAGCCCGCCGCCGCTGCCGATGCCGCCGATGCCGATGCCGCCACCTCACTGGCCGATTGGCTGGAGGAGCCGCCCGGGTGAGTACAGGGTGCGGTCGGCCGTCGGCGCCAGCGTCGCGAGCGCGGAACGGTCCGGTGACCAGCCTACACACGGGCCTGGTGACGCCGAGACGCGGTCCGGTGACCAGCCTACACACGGGCCTGGTGACGCTGAGACGCTGTCGCTGTCGGGACGGCTGCGGATCACCGCCATGGGGTGCCGCTCGCGCTCGCTCTGGTCGTCCAAACAGGCGCTATCGTAGTTTGACGTGCCTCGCCACCAAACCCATGCGGAGTGAGGCCGTTAACTGTGGTGGAACACTGTCAGCAGCTGAACTAGGCTCTCGTAGAAGGCGCATGTGCGTGGCCATAGCAATCATGCATGGAAGCCTCGCAGATTACATCTGCTTCTGATGAAGACACCTGTTTTGTAAGGCGGAAGGGATGCAGTTGCAATTCTCTCTTGCATACTGGAAAATGAAATTGGTGTATAATTTACCACTATGAGAATCATCCGGTGTCCACGGTATACGTGGCTATCATAACTCGTTTATAAGCAGGTTCTCGATTCACCAAGATTTCATCCATAATGCATATGCATCTTAGTGAATGTCATTGCTAACGAATTCATGTAAAATACTGCAAATGTTCATTTCACGCATAAGTTAAAAACATGGTTTTCAACCAATTCGCAAATACACTTAGGCAGATGCCCTCCTGTTGAGAATCCCTTTTCCCCACTTTTCAATAAACACGAAATGCGAGCCAGCTACGCGTTTGGGGGGGCGCTGTTCCAAGCTCCTGTGCCTCTGAAAGGAAAGCAAACCTCAACCGTTTCATTTCGAGCGTGTGAAAAATGACATGCCCGTCATAGCAATGTCATGCGTAATGCAGGTTGATTGCAAAATCGTTGCTAGTTGAGCCAGCTTTTCCGTTATCATGGGATGATATTTACACGCGCATACTCGGTGCTCAATGAGCGTACCGACGCAGGGACGCAGCCAGAGTCTCGGTAACTGTGGAGTGGGACACAGGGTTGACCAAGCCCTCCCGCTGGGGTAAGGCCCCCGCCCCAAAAGAAGAAGCCATCGGATATGGCCCACTTGATTTCATGGGGCCCTCCCCTTCTTAAAAGCCCAGAGTCACCAATAGATGCAATGCTGTTTGTGTTTTAAAGTTGATAAACTGAACACACTGGTGCTATTCATTTTACAATGTTTCAGTGGGCTCTTCCTGATCCGGTAGCACTCAGGGGCTGCATCGGAATTTTTCTGGGGGGAATGAGCTCCAAGCCCCAGACCTGACCCTGGAGTATAATCTGGTGACGAATCTTTTGCAGGTCACGGTCGCTAAGCCATAGTAGTGAGTTTCGCAAAATAGGATTGGTGGGGCCGAGCGGAAAAAAACTGATGCCAAATACACCAAAAAAAGAAGAAGCAAACTCTCAGATCTAACCCAATCTTCTCTCAGTGACGTGACGGAATTGGAGACCCCCTCAAACAGAATAGAAGGCACCATTATAATTTTGGTTAGCGCCGATCGTCGAAACCAGGTTCCGGTAATCGACATAGAGTCGATATTATATGGCTTCAGACGTTGTTGGACGTGTACGGCTTCGGGAGCAAAGAGTGTTAGTTGAGTTGCGCGGCTGATAATGCCTGCCATGGAAATTCCCGCTGATTGCCACAAGGCGGGGTGCAGGCGCATTACTCCCATTAGGTATGATGTTCGATACGGCTAGTGTTAGTTGTCATGGTCGAACGATTACCGCCATCGGTTTGGTCGGCTGGTGTTGATCGTCAGGCTTTTGCAACTGTTTCGTCCAATATTCTTGTTGAAGTGGAGGTCCACACATTTCAGGGGTTCCTCGGAATGCAGACGGCTAATAACTTTATAACGCTTTGTTTTTATTTTCCGATAGGACGTCAAAGAAAAAGAACGCAACTTGCTGCGGTCGGTACAACTTAAATATCGCTGAGTAATGCCAAAACAACCCCACATTAGTACAAAACTAGACTACAGTCAACCTCAGATATAAATCGTGGCTAAAAACATGCAGCATACAGAAGAAAAAAAAGAAGAAAAAACCCGAGTAAACACGAAACGACCGCGGAGCTTTAAAAGTGTGATTGACCCAGTCAGGTGCACTAAACTGGGCATGATAACGCAGTTTTTATTTTCTTTGGTTATTTTGCCTGTGAAACAATTAGTAGAAGCCTTCTTTAAATTTGACGTAATTTCAAGCTCCTATTAATAATGTCGTACATGAACTTGGGCTCCACAAGGTTTGGGAGACTAAACTCGCAGTTGGGGGGGGGGGGGGGGGGGGCAGTGACCCACTCAAAAGAAAACAAATCGACACCCGTGCACCAAGCCAAGTGCAAACCTTAGAAGTTACATAGTTCGGCAATGGTTACCAGTCCAAAGGCAAGTTGAAAACGGACCAGAAGACGGGAAGAACTTACCGATACACATGTGAACGTCGAAAGGTTTCTGTGGCGAGTCATGCAAAAACTTCAAAACCAGAAGGAGTGAACACTAGCAAGCGAATCGGGCTTATCGAAACACATTTGGGACACCGGTCATTACATGGCGTGGGCGGAGGGAAAATTTTAGATGATGAGAAAAGTTGGAGAAACAGAAATATTAAGTAGGGTATTTTAATTTCTAGAACGACACTTGCCAAACTTCTGAGTACAGATGGGGAGGAAGTATCTATGGCGATTGCTTATCGAATTTTGAAATGATAGGCCAAGATAGTAAAACGAGCAATCGGTTTGGGGCAATGCCTAATACGAAACGCGATGGTGGACTTCGAGTCAGGTCAATGGCGCGTGAGTACGTCAACGATATCTGATTTAAGTGCCGCGATGTGCCGTGTGCGCTCTTGTATGGATGCCGAATTGTGGACTAACTATGCACACGTTTAAGGGGTATGCGGGGAGACGCTTAGTTGCCATGTGACATGGTAGCATTCAGAAGAAACGCATTGAAGTCGTATGGAAACCGTCGGTGCATTGCATGTGTTCTTTGTCAAAGGTTTGCATTACTTATCGGCAGCTGAAATGAAGAACCGTTCATCTTTTCTACTTTGTCATCACTATAAGTATCAAGTTAACTTTGCACCATATATTACCCTGTAAAAACCCCAAGCCCCCATAATACGACGAATGTTTTTGTCGTGCCAGCTCCTTCATATCTTAAGCCAGTATGCAGATGTTTTTCTCTGAAATACATCCAATTCTAAGCTTTTCAGAAAATGCAGCTCCATTGAATTGAAATGGAAAGTCACTTATCTGCAGGAAAGCGATTTTGGTTCAACGGAATATCAAAAAGTGTTGTTTATATTTCAGTATCGAGGACGCCAATTCAAGTAACCAAAAGCCGGGGGTGAAGTCGGGTTTTGGGGTACGTCAGGCCAACCTTTTCGGCAGTGCCCTCCCCCAACTTATTTTAGAAAGTGACACCCCTGTTTCCGAGGTGTCAGGTGTGCACCTGGTCATTAAAGTCCGAGCTCTGGATCGGACGGAAGCTTGCGTTCGCACCAGGATGCCGTTGGCACACTATGCACAGCTCAGTTATTGCTCACGCATTCATCGCGACAAGGTCTCTTGTGCTGCGGGAACCTTCGACAACGCATCCAAACGGCTTGCGTCGCACTAAACACGCCTCTTTAGCACATGCCGCTGCCTTTAAGACACCTCTCAGCGTTCCGTATTCTGTAAGCGCGATGCGGGTCGATACGGGTCGAAGCCTTTCATTATTCCTGCTCTGGGATATTGGCAAGAGCCCCCACCCCCACCTCACCTTACTAGCCACCTCCACCACCCTCAGAAACTTCCACAGCTCACTAGACACCTTTCCCAAACACCTGCATAGGCCCCTAGAATTTGCATATCCCCTAGACATCCGCGTAGCCCTCTAGACATTGCATAGCCCGCTAGAAACCGCATGGCCACGTAGACATTTGCACAGGCCCTAGACACCTATGCAGCCCTCTAAACGTCTGAACAGTCCCATAGACGCTCGCAAAGCGCTATCAGAAACGTCAACAACGCCTGGCAGGGCAAGCGGTGAAAGCTGTAGGCTCGATTAATCGCCCTCGCTTTTATTGCGGCCCCGGAATTCAAGCAGCAGGGCTTGCGTGCTCGCAGCCTGCCACCATTTGTGACGGAGCCGGACCGTGCTGGGGGCGTCCCGTTTCCGGGTGGGCCCCGGTGCCCGGGGACAGGCGGCGGCCGTTTCCACGGCGCGACGCGGACCAGTCGATACGCGGCGCGGAAGCCGTGCCGCGGGGTCGGCGACAGCTGCCGCAGGGTGGTCCGTCGGCCTGGCCGTGCCCTGTATAGCAGCTAGCAGCCGCTGTGGACATTGTGGTTGCAACGTGTTCCGAGGGCCTGCGACCGTTGGTGTCCCAATGCACGCGGCTTTTTTCCTAGTAGCGAAATATTTCTGGAGCCTCACTCGCATGTGGGCCATGCGTGGTATACCGATACCGCCTCAGGCACTGCAAATGTGCTGCAAATGCCTCGCTTTGTAAGCATCAGATGTGTTGAGATAAGCTCAATTGTGACTTTTGGTATACTTGTAAGTGGAAAAGACTGCTCAAGGCCAAAAATATATCCATTTTGTAAATATGCTCCTCAATGCGCCATTGCTGGAATTGCGTCATGGAATGTTTGTATAACAGCTCTCACTTGTAGTTTTTCGGTCCCATGAGAGGTCACATACGGCGGTGCTGGGTGTGTGCCGAACCAAATATCGTTAGGTGCTCGTGTTTTGACCATTCGCGGTGTTCTTGCATGTTTTTTTTGCGATTTTGAAGGGAGTGTTCCACATTTATACCGGGTTCTGAGCTGAAATAGCCACCTTGACGACCTTTTGATGCTGTTAACAAGTCTGCCTTTCTTAGCACATAGGACCCTCCAGTTTCTGAGCTACACGCCCGCGAAAATAGGGAAACGTATATCGGGGAGAGCATGTCAAAGTCACTTTGGCAATCATGATGTCATAATGACGTCATTCAAATCCCCCATTTTATAAGCCTTGCGACGATCAAGGCCAAGAAAAATATGATTGTCGAGGCGTATATATCTGGCGTTTGTGAGCGCGATGTCCAGAAATGACGGGCATTAATTGGTTCTCAGTCAATAATGTGCAAGGTACGATGGCACAATGCAGCCATTACTCATTGAGGAACATATTTACTAAACGGAAAATTGTGCTGTCTAGAGCAGTCTTTTCCACTAAAAAGGCATATCAATAGTTAAAAGTGAGCTTGTTTCATCATATCTGATGCTTGCCTTGATATCTTCAAATGTGAAACACCCCCTTTAAGGTGCTTGTTGCATTCACGTATTCGGTTACGGCGTTATTAGTTATTATATATTGGCTACATATTAGCTTTAGTATAGCTATTTGACGAGAAGTCTCATTCCCGTGATAACTAGGAAGAATGTCTAACTTCTTGTGTAGCACAAAACGTAATTCGTGATCTTGCATAGCTTATACAACCTGGATTGAGACTGTAAACTGACAGCCGTTATATCTGGAAATCGTTCTCACGAGTGCCAGATATAAACAGCCCGATAATGATGCTTTTCTTAGCCTTGAACGCCGCATGGCCAGTAGAATGTGGAATGACAGGATTTGAATGGCGTTGAATACCTCCACGAGTGCTTGGGTACCCTTGGAATAGACAAAACGCAATAGATCTTCTAGTTAATCTAGACATATCTTCGTGGGCTCGTAGCTTGGAAACTAGGGAGTTTCAGGTTTTAAGAATGACATGGCTGTGAACTGCACCGAGTAATCTTTAAGATGGATGTTTCGGTTTCAAGTCCCCATACAAACGTGGAGCCCTTCCTTTACCGGTTTAATACATTTATGGGCTACGTGGCAGAACACATCCCCGCTGAATCGGCGTACCCCAATAATGAAGTGGCTTCATGACCAACATCTAATGACCACGTTGAACTCGGAGTAGATCGCACCGACGCATTTCTCGAATGATTCGTGCTCGAAGTCCGATAAACTTTTTGGAGGGAACGGTGAACTATGACTCAGGGTCAGTAGACGCGGAACGCCAGGACTTGTGCTTGGGGTCGTCTTCCGGGGTTCTGGACGCCGAGGACCATGACTTGGTATTGGCAATCGTTCAACTATCCTCCATGTTCTTAGGCTATAATTAGGCCGTAACCTCGCGTTGCCAGAGCGATCGGATTAGATCGGGATATGGAGCACGGAAGTCGGCGGAACATCACGAAAGGGTTCGGTGTGCAGAGCATAAAGGTAGGTATTACGGTGCTCGTTGAGCTTGCTTTGGATCTTTGGGGCTAAATGTGTTTCGCTTTAGATTTGGCTAGATTCACTTGTGAGCTGAGCTGTACAAGATGTAGCGAATGCCTGCACAACTTTGCAAAGGCTGCCGGTGCATGCGACGACAACTTCACACGCGGCACGTGCACATGCTCGGGCGCACGCGTTAACCACCACAGAGCTGTAGGTATGCATGCCTATGCCTTGCTATAGGTAAGCATGCATTCCCACAATCTGACAACGACTCCATTGCCGACTCGGCAAGATAAGGAAGGTGACGGTTGGTGTGGTTGGATGACGTGCAGACTTACCCCGTTACACTGTTTAGGCTTTGCGATCGACACCCCCGAAAGCTTAATATGAAGCTGTCTTTATCTTACGCCAATTCGTAAGACACTGACGGTCTCGGACCCAACGCTACAGGGCCCAGCCACAGACCCAGACCCGATTCGGCTGTGGTCTCTAAGGACCCGGACCCATGAACTGGGAACATGATCGGACTCGGGCTCATGCAACGTCACAAGGGAGGACTCGGGCCTGGGACACCGACTCAATACACCAGGGCTCGGACTCGGGCACAGATCGTTGGGATGGGTCGGACGCTCGCCTGGGGTGCCGGCCTGCCTTCTGCGGGCGTGACGCCGGGCCCCGCAGGAGACAGACGTGCCGTCGCCGCGCCACCAGCGAGCCCGCTCTCGGAGCTGGACGGCCTCAGCGATGCAGCGAGCCGCCGCCGTCCCGTGCTGATGGAGTGGACGCTCGCACGCACGCTCGCCGTCAGCTGCCATCGGGCCGGGCTCTGTAGGAGCCCGCCGGCTTTTGTGACGCTCTGACAGACGCGGATTGAGAGAATTGATGTGGGTGGCTGCAATGTGTTCGGCTGCCGGATGTTGGTCACACACGGTCCGATCAATGAGGTTGACAACGCTCAGAAAGAGTGTCTTGGGTATTGTTTAGACCAGCATGTAGCCGCCGTATGTGCTGCGCTGCAACGGAATGGTGGTATATGGGTGATGTTTTCCTTTACTTGTAGTTACTGCCATGTGCGCGGGACGCACCATAATATGGGGGGGGGGAGGGGTGGGAAAGATATTTCAGAAAATGATAGTAGACCTAAGATGGAGCGTGACCAGCGGCGAATGGAAACGTCAGAGGCTACCGTAATACCAGACGAGCTATCACGTTTATAACCAGCACGCTTCACGGTAACAAATCCTCCAACTACAAAACATGCCCAAACCTCGCATTTCACTGATCTTACCTACTTACGATAGGTAACATCGAAGTTGTTATTTTATTATCGTTACTAATTCCAACGGCTATTAAATACCGCCCTTGGATTATTCTTCTGATGCTATCGGAACCTATTCATATCGGCCGTATGCGCCTAGGCAGATCTGGGTCGGGCCGGGTCGAGCTCTAGTCCGGTCTCACCACCTTTTGTGACCCGAACGTAACTTCACCGGCTCATTTTACAGAAGAATCAGGCTCGGGCTCACACCAATCATGTCATAGGAATACTTGATCTTTAAGATACAAAATTTAAGCGCTTGGTCTTTGCCTCCATGTGTTGGTTGCCTCCGCTGGCTGTCCGGCGCCGTCAGCGCACTGTCAGCCTGTAACCTCGGGCCGGTTGTGCCGCGGCCCCAGGGCGCTGGAGCCGGAGCCGGGCTGCGCGCCGGGGCTGCCGGGCGACGAGCTGCTGGCGGCCGCCGCGCCCGACGGGGACGTGCTGCTCGGCTGCCGGCTGCTGCTGCCGGCGCCGCTGCTGCCCCCGACCGCCCGGCCGTCGCCACCGCTGCCGCCGCCGCAGGGCATGCGTGACCTGCAGGTCAGGGGGAGCGCGACCCCTCGGAAGGGCCGCACCGGCGGCCGGCTCCCGAGTGCCAGGTCTGGAGGGTGATGCGGGCTGGGCTGGGCGACTGGGCGTGGCGCGCTGAACGCTGCACGGTGTCGGCCGTCGGGCCAGGCCGTGCTCCTCGACCCTGTTCGTGACCCTGCGAACGCTGCTGTTGTGAATTCTGTCGCCGGTGTCGACCGCTGCGGTGCGATAGCGTGCGTGGCTGCCGTGACTGCCGATCCATTTTGGCGTCATGCCAATTTTGCCAGTCGTAGTCGTGATTATGTCGCACTCTGGGGAATAGCTGGCCGCCCCAATTAAATGCATTATGTTGTATTGTGTATTCTGGTATCCATGGGCTGATATGCAATCGCGCCGCCGAATGTTCATGTGACTCGTCTAGTAATTTAACCAACTGCACCGTCGTCTCACGGGTGTACGGCGGCACGACCGGACAACGTTGTGCCCCCCCCCCCCCCGAACGGCTCATCTTCCCCCTCACCCTCGTCCGCTCTCGCAGGACCCGTTGCTGAACGAGCATGACGAGCCGCTGCCCGATGACGAGTTCACCGACTGGGAGCCGACGCCGACGGCGGCCAACTCGCCGACGGCGCCCGAGGTCATGGTGCCGGAGCCGGATCTGCGGCCGGTCGAGCTGCCGGCGCCGCTGCGGCCGGTCGAGCTACCGGCGCCGCTGCGGCTCGCCGAGCTGAGCGCGCCTCCAGAGGACGTCGGCCAGCCGCTGGGGACCGGCGCCGCGCGGCGGGGCACGGAGGCGGAGGGCAGGAGCCGGCCGAGAGACCCTGCGGTCCGGCTGGCTGGTAGTCGGTCCCGTGCAGGCGGGCCGAGAGACTCTCCTCCGGTCCAGCTGGCCGATGGTCGGTCCCCTGCAGGCCGGCCGAGAGACCCTGCGGTCCGGCTGGCTGGTGGTCGGGTGCCAGCACCAACGGTCACCACCAGTGGTACTGTGATTGCGGCTGGAGTCGCCACTGCTGCTGATAGGGCCTCGGCACTAGCGACCAGCAAATGTGGTGATACCCCTGCACTGACCGATACCGGTGGTGGTAGGACCACTGCGTTAACTGTCACCGGTGGTGATAGGACCACTGCGTTAACCGTCACCGGTGGTGATAGGACCACCGCGTTAACCGTCACCGGTGGCAGTGGTGGCGAGAGATCTCCACCAGCCAATGCCAGTGGGATCAAAGCCTCCGTTCCAGCCGCACTTTCTGGCCTTGGTCTTTGCGCTGCCGGCAGCTCAGCGTCAGCGCGGATCAATGAGGACCTGCTGTCAGGTCATTCTGCGGGAAGTCAGGTGCCAGCTCCCTCTGGCTCGGCATTTGTCGGAACGGATACGTTTTCGGGCTTCAGCATGGCACCAGCAAGGTCCGAAGGTCCCAGGGGCAGTGGTGGATCTGCAAACCTGACAGCAGCAAGCTCCGCTGACGAAGTCGTTAAACTGGCCAGGTGCGCTGCGGCTACAGCTCCGCCACGCACCTCCACCGACGGAGGAGTCACCCGGGCTGCCGGCCCGTCTGCTGACGATGGCTGTCCGACACCTGTGTCCAGCGAGACTGTCCTCGCCGCTTCCTCTCCGAGTCCCCGCCGTTCCGTTCTCCCGGCCGAGACCGAGATGGTCCTGCCTGCTGCCGCCGCTCCCCCTGCCATCACCGACCCCCGCCAGACCGGCGCGTCCCCTGCGGACGGCCCGGACGAGGAGGCGCTGGATCGTGACCCGGCTGGGGAGGGCCGGCGGGCAGCCGCCGACGGTCGGCAGGAGCAGGGCGGCGCTCGAGACGGGTCGGCGCACCAGCGGCTGATGGGTGGCGAGAACGGCGGCCGCTGGACTGGAGTAGGAAGTGCTCAGGTAGAGCTCGGTGGCGGTTCGTCACCGGAAGGCGACGGCCGCCAGACGACGTTAAACCTTCAGAGGACGCCGGACGGCAGCGATGATGGTCGGTGTGGACATGTCCCGCACGAGATGCAAGCGTTGGGCCCCTCTAGCACCGGACACGTCGGGGGCTGCCCAGACGATCCGCTCCCAGCACATGGCCAACCTCGGCGGCCGGCGTCCGATGAGACTAACTTGGGCCGACCAGGCATGGGTGCGGCCGGCGCACCGACCGCCGTCATGGCAGGGTGTCGAGTGGCGGCTGACATCAGTCGGGGTGCTGTTGTGGAAACAGCGGCAGTCACTGCGATCGCCAGGCGCAGCCCGGTGGCGGCGAGGCAGCTGGACGCGGCGAGGCGACGGCTGGGCTGGAGCGCCCCGCTGGCGGCGGAGGACGTGACGCCGGACGCTCGGCGGGCTCCTGGAGCGAGCCAGTCAGCCGCCGTCGGCGCCGCGGGCACGGCGCTGAGAGCGGCGTCGCCCGCCACGGCAGTCTGCCCGGCAGAGGTGGGATACACTCCATCAGACGTGTTGTCTCCCGGCCCGCCGCTGGCGGAGCGGGCGCAGAGGGCCGACTGGGATCGCCTGACCGTCATCTCGCCGTCTCACGGTGCGCTGCCGCCGCCTCCGCCCGCGCGGCCAGACCGGAGCGCGGCCGGCGCGGCCGGGCCGTCTCCCCGGCTGCTCTGCTCTCGCGGCCCTGCGCCGGAGCTCCCTCCGCGGGGCGAGGCGTCTCCGGGTCAGGCGGCGTGCCGCTCCCGCACGCCGCCGGCGGACCGTTCGTCGCCAAGCGTTGGCATCGAGCCGGACCAAGCAGCGGCGGGGCACGGCCAGCGGCGCCCGACCAGCATCTTCAGCCCCTCGTGCCGGCTGATCTGGGACGGCGGGCCGCTGGCGACGTCCGGGGGAACCTCGTTGCCGCCCACAGAAGGCTCCGGTTGGCCAGCATCACCTGCCGCGCCAGAGGCGTGTTCGCTGCAGGAGGGACCGGCGTCTCGGCGACGGCCGCGCGGAGAGGAGCGCTCAGAGTCGCCGCGACGGGCCCAGGTGAAGAGCGCGGTGGACGACGCTCCGTGTCAGGCCACCCGCCCGCAGCAGCCGCCGCAGCGGCGCGGCTTAGACACGGTACCGCCAGTGGCATTGAGCCCGCCCGCCGAAGCGCAGCAGGTACGGCTGCAGAGTCCAGCAGGCCCCTCGGATGCCAACGCCGGCCTCCGAAAGCATGGTGATCTCGCACCGCCAGAGCTACGGCCCAGTCGGGCAACAGATACATGCGAACTGTCGCTGATGACTGGCATCGAGCCACACTGGCCTGGTCCCCATCAGCTCCCGCCGCCAAGAGCCGAGCGCACGGCGTCTGTGAGCGCTGTTGTCCGGCCTCCCGGCTCATCGCTGCGTCCCGGCCGCCAGCCGGACGCTGCCGGGCCACCTCCGAAGGCTCCTCACCTCTCTTGGTCGCCGCAGCGCCCCGTATTGGCGGGCGACACGGGACGAATGACACTAGAGAGCTCCGCAGGTGATACGGCCACCGCTGACCGGAGCGTCCTAGCCAGCGCCGGTGGACCGGCTCCAGAGCAGTGCGTGCCGGCGTCGACGCCTCAAACCGGCGCTGGCGGCTTCTTGGCGGCGCTGGCCGCCCGGGTGAAAAGCAGGGCCGAGCGTGCGCGGCCGTCGCCGCGGCTGCGCGAGCTGCTGCTGACGGGGCGCGCGGCGCGCCGCGGCCAGCCTCGGACCGCCGGACGCTCCCTGCTGGACCGCGCGCTCAAGGCCGGCCCGGCCGTCGGCGCCGAGCGCGCCCGCACCGCCCTACACGGCGCGCTATCGAGAAGCGCGCCCTGGGAGCGTGGCCGAACTAACTGCGTGCCGGTCGGCGCGGCCGCCGACCACCCGTCGGGGGCGGGCGCCGAGCGAGGTCGCCCAGCACTGGACGCGTCACTCCGCGGTGGCGGACCGGACGGCGGCCGCCAGACCTTCTCCGAGGGCGACCCTCTCGCTGGGTCTGCGGCGGGAGGCGCCAGCCACACGGAGGTGGCCGTCACTCTGGACGGTGAGTGGTCGCGGTCCTCCCCCGTCCGGCAGTGTTCCAATATTCGGCCAACTTGAGTGGCAGGGATGTCATTATTTTTCATGCTATCATACCCCGGATTCGGGCTCACTGCCTGTAGCCCCTCCCTTTGCTCAAAATCGTTCAATCAGCATCGAACCGGGCGGCCGTCAAACCAGGATCTACGAGCCTCAGGGTTGACAAATGGGCTCAGTAGGTCAGATGTCTAGTTCGGAGTGAAAGGGCAACGGATTAGCGCCAACGAATTGCGTGCGGGAACCGCCGGAGAGCCAGGTAGCATGAATTTGTATTTACATCCTGCACACCCTACTGGGTGAACTTTGGAACGCTGCCGTCCGGTTCAGGTCAGGCATGCGGCCTGTGCTTCGAGGTCGTTTGGGTTAGTCGAATACCAGCGCCGGAAGATATGATTTAAGCGCCGCTGAAAATGATATTGAAGCATTCCGTAGTCATTACGACCGAGGCTTTTACAGGTGTCCGGTCGCGCAGAACTTGATGGAGCATTGCATTGGTCGTCAGCGGGATGTGCCTGTTGGTAAGCAGCTGGTAACAGGTAGCGCCAAGTCCTCCATGTTTGCAGCAAACACTACGCGCTGCCTGGCGGTTCTGGTCGATTTCGGAGAGGGGCTGATGGAACCGCTCCAGATGAACCAACGCTTCATCGACGTGATGCCAGACACAACCCGCCTAGTCCTCAAGCAGATGTGCGATGAGGTCAAGGACTCCCTTCCGTCTGCAGGTAACGCCCTCACCCCAGCCTCGAATGTCGGCCGGAGGCTGTCAACAGCAGTCCACTCGGCTGTGATCAGGCCAGCCATGAGTGACCTCTGTTCGTCAGGCACGCCTGAGGGCTGCCGGCGAGACGCACGCGTGGCTCCATCAACCCCGGACGCGCTGTGTTGCCGCCGGTGCGCGTGCGTTTGTGTTCCGCGACTCCTGTGTGCTCGGCAGACAAACCCACCTCCGCGTGTATTGTCTTGATGTGTGCGTGCGGCTTGTGGTCATGGCTGTCTGGTCCGTGCGGTCGCGATGTGGAGCATGTCTCCTTCGGTACATGCTTTGTGCTCATGCAAGGTGTTCCACCTCACTCCGTGCTCTAGTCAGAACCTACCGCTGCAATGGTTCACCAAGGTGGCCATTTAGAGCGTCCCACCGACGTTGCTTTACTAGGAGGCCTCGCCAGGCTGTTCAGCCGGGGTGTCCTCTTTGTGTGACGTGGTCTCGTCAGTTAAGATGACCCGGCACGCGGCCGCCAGAGCGAGCCGGCCTGCTGCGACGGTACCGACACACGCTGGCCGTCCACGGCCTGGCCAAGGCCCGCCAGCTGACTGCCCACCTGTCCGCCGGCGCAGCCGCCGAACAACTGCGACAGTTCTCACGCACACACGCCGACATCCTGCAGGGTAAGCGGACCTCGGCTGCGACAGTTCTCCCGCACACACGCTGTCATGGAGGGTAAGCAGACCCCGGCTGCGACAGTTCTCCCGCACACACGCTGTCATGGAGGGTAAGCAGACCCCGGCTGCGACAGTTCTCCCGCACACACGCCGTCACCCAGCAGGGTAGGCGGCGCCAGGCTACGACAGTTCTCCCGCACACACGTCGTCGTCCAGCAGGGGTTAGCAGACCCCGGCTGCGACAGTTCTCCCGCACACACGCCGTCATCCAGCAGGGTAGGCGGCGCCAGGCTGCAACAGTTCTCCCGCACATACATTAACGTGCTGCATGGTAAGCGACCCCGGCTGCCATTGTTTTTCCTTATCTCAAAGTGGTTAACAGCTTGATGCTTAAGTGCAAATGAATGACCGTTTCGGAGCGACCTGATGTTTGCCGTGCATAAGCAAATACTGGGATTGACGCAAACGTTCTTTCAGATGAAAGCTTTGGTGTGTTGCATCATGGTGGAAAGACAATCCGAATGGTCGAAGTAAATAAAACAATGACTCGCAGAGAAAGGAGTGAATGGGCTCTGATATTTCCAAATGACAATGGCTTTGTTTTCGGCCTGCATGTGCAAGCGATAGTAGGCATCATCATCGTGACTTTCATGGTCTAGTTATTGTCTCCAGTGAAAATAATCGGTGCATTTCCAGCGTTTTTTTTTTAAGCTATTTCATCATGAACAGAGCTCGCATGAGGTCATTCTATGCGATGATTACCACGACATTGCAGTGTAATGGCCACCGTCAACAAAGGCCTTCGACCATGGCTGCTGTAAGCTGGAACCCGTGCATATTTTAGTTTTTAATCGATGCACCCCGTGCCTCCAATGACCCCTACTTTTCGTTCTGTCCAGCTCCACCTCAAAACGGATGGGCCGCCGGTATGCAGGGGCAACGACACCCCTGGGCATCGTAAGGTGCTCTGCCGCCGGTCGGCTGGCCCCCGGGCACGGCAGTCGTATGGACGTCCCCCCTCCCCCGGGCACGACAGTCGTACAGACGTCCCCCCTCCCCCGGGCACGGCAGTCGTATGGACGTCCCCCCTCCCCCGGGCACGACAGTCGTATGGACGTCCCCCCTCCCCCGGGCACGACAGTCGTATGGACGTTCCCGCCCCCCCCCCCCCCTTCAGGCCGGCAGTAGCCACTCGGCCCTTTCCTTCCCTGGAGAGGCTACTGCCACACAGCGTAAGGCCGTGCTCTGGTCGGTCTGGCTGGGGAGAGGGGGGGGGGGGGGGGGCAGGGCTTCTGGCAGTAACTCGGCCTCAGACGTGTCACGCGGCCGCGCAGCCCGCCAGACGTGACTCTCGCCCCTCAGCACGCCCCGCGCCACTGCCGCACGGCCGCCGCCCGCCTCCCGTGTCTCGGTCCTGCCGCCTGACCGGTCGCCGCGTTCGGCCAGGGGCGCTGGAGGGGACGGTCGCCGCCCTGGAGGCGGCACTGGCGGCCGCGCCGTGCCGACACCCTCGGCTGACGGCTCTCGTCTCGGCGCTGGTCCGGGCCGGCGACACCCAATGTCACACGCCGACGGTAGGACCGGCATGCCGTCATGTGATGTTGTTAGGCTGGGAATTATGTCACTGACTGACAGCGAGCTAGGAGTGAAGTTGCAGGCCTGAGGTAGGCTGTAGATGACGTCACAGACTATTGGCAGGGTACAAACGGTGTCACATGCTGTGTGTAGGTCGTAGACGATGTTGCCGGCCAAAAATACGAGAGAAAGGGGTGTTGGGACATTACTTTTTGACATGGAAATCCTTGCAGTTGAGTCACTATGTTGTTCCGGCTCTTTGCCAGCGGAACTGCAAATTGCAATTTTCGCCACTCAAGACCGTCGGGGTGACCCACACTGCTGGGCTGAATGCATGTTCTTCGTGACCTGCTCGGTTTTCTCACTTTGGCAATGGTAAGCCAAAAAGCCGCAAATGTTTTCCAGCACCAATGCTGTTCAAATATGTTATTCCTGACCTGCATTTTCTTTGGTTTTGACGAAGATGGCGCTTACTGGATGCCCCGCGGCTCGACGTCAGGTCACTAGCTCAGCCGGCCGGCGTTCCAGGTGCTGGTGGTAGCGGAGCCGGGCTCGGACGTGCTGCTGGACGAGTTGCGGACCGCGCTGGGCGAGTTACCCTGGACGAGGCTCGTCCACCTGGCGCCGGACGAGTCTGACGAACGAGTGCGCGCAGCGTGAGCGACTGTACTGGCCGCGGATGCTGCCGGCTCGGGGGGCCCAAACGCGTGGCAGGGTGGTGACGCACGCGTGCGGTGGAGCGGCGAAAATTTTGGGATGTCCGGCAGGAGATGTCCGATATTCCCACTCAGACTCGGACCGGCTCTACACCTCCCCGCCAATACGTGCTTACCTCGCTCTCCGGGTTCCTCCCGCCTGCAGCCATGTCCCTGCTACCCCGACCTTTGTCCCCGCCACCCTGACCTGCGCTCCTTCCGTCTCAACCGCCCGCAGACTGAAGCAGCACAGCGTGGCGGTGGTGGCCGGCGCCGGGCCGGCCTGGTCTTTGGCACCGTTTTCGCTGGTGGTGCCACTGCTGACAGGCGCGGCCGCCTCCCTGCTGGAGCGCTGCCGCAGGGCCGGGGTCGCTTCGCTGGCGCTGCCCGTGCGCCTGGACTGGACGGCCGTGCAGCGACACGCGCCGTCCAGCAGAGGTCAGCCGGCATCGCTCGGCCCCGCCGGGTCACGGCCCGGGGCCGGTGGGTGTAGAGGTCAGCCGGCACCGCTCGGCCCGCCAGGTCAGGGCCCTGGGCCGGTGGGTGTTGAGGTCAGCCGGCACCGCTCGGCCCCGCCAGGTCAGGGCCCGGGGCCGGTGAGTGTAGAGGTCAGCGGGCACCGCTCGGCCCCGCCGGGTCAGGGCCTGGGGCCGGTGAGTGTAGAGGTCAGCCGGCACCGCTCGGCCCCGCCGGGTCCGGGCCCTGGGCCGGTGAGTGTAGAGGTCAGCCGGCACCGCTCGGCCCCGCCGGGTCAGGGCCCTGGGCCGGTGAGGGTAGAGGTCAGCCGGCACCGCTCAGCCCCGCCAGGTCAGGGCCTGGGGCCGGTGGGTGTTGAGGTCAGCCGGCACCGCTCGGCCCCGCCAGGTCAGGGCCCTGGGCCGGTGGGGGTAGAGGTCAGCCGGCACCGCTCGGCCCCGCCAGGTCAGGGCCCGGGGCCGGTGGGGGTAGAGGTCAGCGGGCACCGCTCGGCCCCGCCAGGTCAGGGCCCTGGGCCGGTGGGTGTTGAGGTCAGCCGGCACCGCTCGGCCCCGCCAGGTCAGGGCCTGGGGCCGGTGGGTGTAGAGGTCAGCGGGCACCGCTCGGCCCCGCCAGGTCCGGGCCCGGGGCCGGTGGGGGTAGAGGTCAGCCGGCACCGCTCGGCCCCGCCAGGTCAGGGCCTGGGGCCGGTGGGTGTTGAGGTCAGCCGGCACCGCTCGGCCCCGCCAGGTCAGGGCCTGGGGCCGGTGGGTGAAGAGGTCAGCCGGCACCGCTCGGCCCCGCCGGGTCAGGGCCTGGGGCCGGTGGGTGCCGTAGCGGCTCTGGCGCGCCGCTCAACTCGCTTCCTCATATGCACTGTCGGGAATTAGGGAAAAAAGGGCTGAATTTTTCGATGTCAAATGCAGTCTCCTCGGTAACCTCTTGTCCGCCCCTCCCCCCCCCCCCCCCCAGCCACCGCTCGCACTCGCCCGCGCGCCAATGTTCTGTGATTATGCTCGTTGTTCAGGCACAGACACTGCGCTTGCAATGCAGATGGTTCGCGTCGGGCGTAGAGGCCGGCAGCCCTGTTGATCGGGCTTGTTGCCGGCTGAACGGCACCAGTAACGGTTCGATTGGGCTAGAATCATGATGCCCTCTGGAATTTTCATGTTCTACATGCTAATTTGTTGTTTAGACAGCCAGCGCTAATAGCCTCATTTCTTTACTGATATTCGTTTCGATAATGGCGTGTTGCCGAAATATCAGTGTATCCATCTTTCCATTTGCGGGCTATTTTATGAGAAATTTGGATATTAGTACTGTCTTTTCTACATGCATAATGTTCCGCGTAAGTGCAATTGACATCTTACGTGGTTTGTGGTTACTTTGTGTGTCATATGCAACAACAAATATTGGTCCATTGGTCATTATACGCCCTTTGTGTCTAAAATCTCCAAATGTAATATTTAAAACGTGAATCCCGAGCACACCTTGCAACGTTTCTACCCGCCCATCGGTTTTAACCTTGCTGAAATTTGAGGTGAAGCGGTAGTCAGGCGTCAGATTATTCCGATATCTGTAATAAGGGCCATCCTGGCGAGACCATGCCCGTTATCTTCCTTTGATCGTTTTGGACAATGTTTGCCGAATCGGAGGGAGGGGGGGGGGGGGGGAGATTCATTGTCGACCTGGTCAGAGCGTGGCGCACATTCAGTTTTCTTCACTACTACCGCATGTTAAAGCGACCGAGTCATCACGTAGGCCTTTATTGTTTGTTCCTTCGGTATGTTCGGCAAACGTAACATGATTGTATAATCGGCGTTGTGCCCGATATCACCTATCAGCACATTATCCCCAAAAAATTTGCTTGGTATTAAGCATTTTGAAACGGGAACTTATAAGGCTTATAAACGGCCCTAAAGAGACTATCAGATTATAAAGGCGGCTTGAAGCGGGGACTAAAAAGATATATGTGAACAGATTTCTTCCACACAGAGGGCTTCAGCTGTGAACCTCGTACGGCTCCGCTGTGGTGTTTGACAACCCAGTGGCATGGGTTTAACGAGGCGGCATGGGTCGGTTTTGCGGTAGAGTAGGACAGGTCTTCTCGCGTACTTGAGCCACCATTGCGCCGGACATATCTCCCTAGCGTGCAACGAGGTCATGGTGGAAAAACGGCGTCACTTCACCGTGATTTGTAATGCGCAACTCATGCATACCAGTTTCGCCATTTTAGGCGAAACCAGCACCATGTCGAAAATTATGTGCCCATGCAAACGTGCTTGAATTTATCCCTCTCCAAAACAGCAGCTGTAGCGCAGCTAACTCACTCCAACTGTATTCAGCCGCGGGGGATCAAAGCAATGAACCGGCCGTCAGACGCTGCTGCCGGCCTGTGGCCGGCGGCGGCGGCGGCGGCGGCGCCGGTCCGCCAACCATCTGCGTGGTGGCCTGCTCGGAGGCGGCGCACCGCTGGCACCTGCGCCGGCTCGAGGTCCTCTCTGGGCACACCGTCACTGTGCACACCCGGCACTACCGGTACGGAGCGGCCGCAAGAGCCGGGTCGGGCCGGACGGCCGGACGGCCGGCCAGCCGGCCAGGGCAGCCGTGGACGCTCGAGGATCGGTGATAGCCGGCATATATATATATATATATATATATATATATATATATATATATATATATGCGTGCGTGTGTCGCGTATGCCTGTGTGTGCATGTCTAACTGTAGCACAATGGCCTTGCTGGTGGGAAGGGGGGGGGGGGGGGCAGCAACGTGTCGTGGTTGGCCGCGGCCACTGCCGGTAGTCGTATATTTTGTCGGGAGTTTTGCTAGTGCGGCGAATTGTACAATAGGCGACTGACTACCGGCGGTCACGACGGGCTTGCTCACGCCAGTTGACTTCAGCCGGGGCGCTGTCAAGTGTTACGACTCGCTGCTGCTCGTGTGTTGCATTGCCACGACTCCCGTTACCCTCCCCGTGTCGCCCCCTCCCCTTCCCGTGTCACCACAGCTCCCCTGTGCGCCCGTCAGGGGGGTGCTCGGGCCGGCGGCGGCTGACCGGTCGTGGCCGGACCTGGTGCTGGCCGCTGACACCTGCCTGATGGTGCGGCCGCTTGTGGAGCTCGCCATGCCGGCCGCCGCCGACCGGCTGGCGGCGCATGTGCGCGCACTTCGCGAGCAGAGCGCCCTCTGCTGGCTGCTGGTGGTGGGCCGCAACAGAGCCGCCGCCGTCGCCACCGCCGAGTCACGGTCAGAACACATCGCACCAGGTGTGATGACTCTGTGTGAATGGGACACACGGCATGGGACGGATACGCTCAGTCTTTTTTCCTTTAACCTCGAATGTGAGACATAGGTGGGCGCATAATAGACGTGGGTGGGCATTGGATACGTCATCATCGGTGCTGGAGGGGGAGGGCGATGCCTACCCCACCCTTTCTTAAGCAGCATAAAAACTAGAGCTTACCACCAACCTGCGTTGCATCTACCAAAAATATAATGTGTCGATGAAACCAGCAGCCTGCCAGAGTGTCCAGCACCTTGTTGAGCAGCAGCCGGGCGAAGTCCGGCCGCCGGTCCACTGCAGTCGCCGTCGTGCTTCATCGCACTGGGCGCTCGCGGCACGGCTGGGCCAGCTTCGAGGGGCACAGATACAGATACAGATGCAGGTGCAGATACAGATGCAGCCCTGTCGTGAGGCTCATCTGCAGCAGGCTGCGACTGTTACAGCCGCTCGACTAAACACAAATATTGTTATTCTGAGAGGCTACACCCACCCGCAGTCACCTTGTAACATACAGGCCACAGCCATATGAAATTCGGCACGGTCTGGACATCGATGGGGAAAAGGCTCTATACTTCTCCCATCGCGAAGTATGGAGGGTGTGGAGGTGCGCCTTCGTGCATTCGTATAATTTGTTTTCGCTTAGCAGGTCCCTACATTGTTCAAGCTCGGGCCGTAGCCCAGCCAACATAACAATAGCCCATTCAGCGGAGGGGCGCCGCCGCGCACGGAAGGACACGAAGCATGAAATGTCGTGAAAGGAACCGGACCGGGGACATTCCGCACGTCTGCAGCTTGACATGTGTGCCCGGCGATCCGACGAACTTTGCGATATTAAATTGAGTTATGTCAGGAAGCTAGCGTCATCGATTAGCGTAACTTGTCGCGCGTCCAACGCTTCGGCGACCTTCCAGTCCTGTCATCGTGGTCGTAAATACGCTGCAATGCTCGTGCTTCAAATGGTGCCTCGTAAATTTTTTATCGTTCCCGCATGAGAAAGTTGATGGCCTTCATACTGGACGTTTTCATTTGTGCATGCTCCTCATGCATCTTCCATTGTTGACCTTGTTTCACCCTAGACTGCTTTCCTTACGGCACCTTGAACCGACTTGCAAGACACCATCACTCAGGCGTCATTCTCTGAAACTTCCGTAGCTCCGTAGCTTCCGTCGCGTCACTGAGAGCAGGCAGCGTGGGGCAGATCTGTCCATCGGCTTCCAGAGCGAGCCGGCCAACGAGCGGTGCCCAGCCGCCGCCGGCTTATACTGGGGATAAGAGTGGGGATAAATACTCGGAAAACCTGCAGCATTGTAAGCCTGCTACCTACAGCATTTCGGTTGTCATGCTATCGTGAACGTGGAAGGTCATAACGTCCACGAGCTGTGTGACATCAAGATGAAGATATTCGGTCGATCATCATGACGGTATTCTTTACATCATGTCTTGTGTTGTCACGGACCACAACGCATTATTCATGATGACATTTTTACCCTTGACGTAAATGCCACCCCAGGGAAGAGCGTTGAACATCCACGCACGCCGACAGTTGTTTGGTTTTGCGGCCTTGCCAGGCTCGGCCTGGCTCAGCGAGAGTTCTGTTGCGCTGCTGCCGTGCGCCGCGCCGTGGTGAACTGCGGCATTGGTCGTGACCGCTTCCGGCGCGGCCAGCGTGTTCACTGTTTGGCTGGGCGAAACAGGCGCCTGGCGTGCGTGACGCCCGGCCCTTGCAACGCGCAATGACTGGCGATGTTGCTACGGTGACGGCGACCGCCGGCCCCGTGTCCAGGGAACGTCACTGATAGCGACCGTCGCGCCGCTCAAATAGCCTCAGGTCGTTGCGGTCTTGATGAGCGAGCGGGGATCGAGGGTCGTCGGCGATGCTGTCGCCGTCTGGTGCGGCCGGCCGCCGTCTGTTCCGGTCCGGTCCGGTCCGGTCGGGTTCGGTCCGGTCCGGTCAGGTCCGGTCCGGTCGGGTCCGGTCCGGTCCGGTCGGGTCGGGTCGGGTCGGGTCGGGTCGGGTCGGGTCGGGTCGGGTCGGGTCGGGTCGGTTCGGTTTGGTTCGGTTTGGTCCAGTTCGGTCCGGTCCGGTCCGGTCCGGTCCGGTCCGGTCCGGTCCGGTTCCTCACCGCACCGCTCCGGCGTCTGACGGGGTGGTGTGTTCCAGACGGGAGGAGACGGCGCTGGCTCGGCTCCGGTCTCTGCTGGCGCCCGCCTGCCAGCTGCCGGAGTACACGGTCCGGATGGTGTACGCCGACCCGGACAGCGCGATTCACATCATCCTGGATATCCTGCTGGCGCCGGCCGGGGTGAGCCATTCAGATTCACCACTCCTCCGCTCGTGCCCGTGATGTTCGGGCCTTTCTCGGCGAGCGGTGTTGTGGCCGTCAGCCATGAGTGCGCCTCGCCTCTGGCTGAGAGGCCCGTCCTGGCCCCCTGCCGCGTCAGGAGTCCCAACCACAGCGTGAAGACTCGTTGGTGGCTGGTGACCGCGATGGCCGCGGTGTTACCCCAGCCCGTGCCCCTGCTCTTCATGCGGGCCTGTAATGGGACAAATTCGCCGCTAGCACAGGTGAACCCTGGTCTGCCCGCACGGACACTACCGATGGCCAGTCGCGCCAGTCACGGAATCAATCTGCCACTAGCACAGGTGAACCCTGGTCTGCCCGCACGGACACTACCGATGGCCAGTCACGGAATCAGCTAAACCCCGCCGCTGGCGCTGCCGTGATCCAACTGACTGCATTCGTCCTCGGGCTGTGTAGGCTTGTGGACGTGCACGGCTCTTAATTCAACAGGCACGGAGATCAGTCGTTCCCATAGCTTCATAGCAGCTGGGCTCGCTCCCTTTCTGTTTCGTCCATGTAAAAGTGACGGGGCCCAGCCCTTTGAACGCCGATATCAGCGGCCGTTGCGCCCAGCTCCGACACTGTCCGTCTGCGGCGATAGCGCCGTCATAAGCTCCATGCGGCGGCGGCGATGTGTTGTCACCGCGCTGCTGTCCCGTCCCGCGTGACGTTGCGACGCTCCGTGCCCGGCTCAGGAGGCCGCCGCCGGCGCCCGGCTCGCACCAGCGCGGCCGGCCGCCGTCTGCGGCGCGGAGGAGCGCCAGCTGCTGCGACTGCCGCAGCTGAACGCGCTGTCTGCTGCGCTGCTGCTGCGCCGCTGTGGCGGTTTGGCGGCGCTGCGCGGCCGGCCGCTCGCCCGCCTGGTGCAGGAGCTGCCCGAGCTGCCCGTGCGGATCCTGGCGCGACTGCAGCGCCACCTGCAGACGCCGCGGGACAGGTCAGCGCCGTCCGCAGACCATGGTTGGCCGCACTGAGTTGGCTTCGCGCAGCTCGTGTTGTTGACGGTCCCTGCCATTCCCAGGCGTGCGTAAAGCGCTGCTTAAGCTAGGATTACTTTTGATGCGCAGGATAGTGCTAGATATGATAGGAACCTTCGGAGCTTTATCGGATATTGTCACGTTGTTCCATCCAAATAAAATTATGCCGTTCGCTTAGTCCAGTCAGGCACTGTTACGTTGGCTCACTACTAAGCACGTTGTACGTTGTTTCTTTAAGAGTGGCCTTCGGGGTGATCTTATGCGACATCTTATCATGGAAGACAGCTCAGAACAACTTAACCTGTCGCAGTATTGTATGATCAGAGTTTTCGACTGCACCCTGCCACCGAGGTCTGGCCGTCAAAATTATTACCGGACTTGTTTTCGACTACGATGCCACATTAACCCAGTCCAAGCGCCCGGAGGCGATGCGGCAGTCTCCTTCCGCGTGTGACAGACCACCTGCTGCACCACAGCACGGCTGCTCCGGACGTCACGCCAGGAGACGCCGAGGCGGCGCTGTCAGGAGGAGCTGCCCCCTGCAGCCGGCCGTACGGTGGTGGTGGCGACGGCGGTGGCCGGTGCGACACCTCTGACGCGGCCGATGCCCCGGGCTGGAGTCGGAGGGACGGCGCCGGGGAGACGCCAGACCAGCGTCGTAGGAGCGCCCCTGACGCCGCTGACGACGACGACCGCCGGCCGACCGGACTGCTTCACCCGGCGCCGTCCAGCCCGTACCACCTCCCCGGCCCGGACACCGGCCTCGGGACGACTGGTGCCGGCCTGACGGCCTGGAGACCGTGTGGGGAGACCTCAGAGGCCTGGAGACCGGGCGGGGGGACCTCAGGTGCCTGGAGACCGGGCGGAGAAGCTCAGGAAACCTGGGAGACCTGACGGGGAGACCTCAGATTCCTGGGAACCGGACGGGGAGGCTCGGGAGGCCTGGAGACCGGGTGGGGAGACCTCAGGTGCCTGGAGACCGGGCGGGGAAACTCAGGAGACCTGGGAACCGGACGTGCACGACGCCCCTGACGGTTGGCTGCCGGACGGGGAGGCGTCTGATGATTGGCTGCGAGCTCCCATCACGGCCGACGAGCTGCTGGAGGAGGCGCGCAGGAACGGCCGGCGCGCGTGGGGCCTGAACGAAGACGTGGCCGACTGCTACGACGGTACGCACCGTCAACCGGCCACTGCCGCCATCGCTGTATGCATAGCAATCTGCTTCCACGGAGTACGACTGTAACGCCGCGAACGCTCTGTACACGGCTTCCATTCTCGAGTGAAAGACTGCGGTTCGTCAATGTTACGTTCGCCACACAGGCACGGTACAGAGGCCTCTCTCATGCGACCTTTGCACCTCGGTGGATCCGCGGGCGGACCGGCCGGCCTATACGCCGGACCCGCCGCCCAGCGGCACCGCCGACTATCCACACAGCCTCAGGGACGCTTGGCGTGGAAGTCGGAGCCGACCCCTGGGACCGTGCCCCTGCCGCGCCTGATCCCCGCGTCAGCCGCCTGTGAGCGACCGGCGCGATCCCAGGCGACCCCCAAATAATCCCAGATTAGCCGGCGTCGCTCACGCCGCAGAGCGATCACCGCCATCGGCTGTTGGCGCCTGCACGATACAGGTCCTAGTGCCAGTCATCCGTAGTCCTGTCGACCCCTCCACATAGCCACGTGGCGAGAGTTCAGTTCGCAGCGTCGGAAGTCCAGCCGCGACGGCCAGACGCTTGGGCCCACGCCGGAGAATCGAGTGGCCTGATAGGCGGCGCTCTGCGCCCGGCCGACCGAACATACGAGGCGCACGTACCGCGGCCGGATGTCGCGCAGGAGGCCGGACCGCCGTCCGGAATACGCAGACCCGGCACCGACTGGTCGGGCCGAGCGCTGCCCGACGCCGATCGCCCGTGCCGAGCACAGCCCGGCGTCGGCCGGCCGAATCGACACGCAGCGCTACTCCGTGCGCCGGGCGGGTCAGCGACCGGCTCGACTGTAACAACACCCCTCTGCTGTGGCGACGCTGTGCCACGTCTCATGCGCTAAACAGTGAACCGAGCGTTTAGCGAGAGAATCTCACGATTGCGCTTCGTTCGACGCCACGCGCCCCGTTCCGCAGGCTGATGGCGGCTTACCGCTGTTCCAGACTCGCCTCCGATAGAGACCAGCCAGTGACGCCGCCGGCCCCAGGCACCGGCACTCGGTTGAGACCCGGTGCATTCCCGAGTGCTGCCGCCACAGCGCCTTCTGCCGAACTACACAGGACAGATGACCTTTGTTATCTGCGTATTGCTCAGTACTGACGTTCGAGCTTACTCGAGTTGAACGAAGTTGACTCGTTTTTCTTAAATACAGTTCCTTAAAAATACCGCATGTCTTTTCCAACATGGTAAATGTGGACTCAGGAATACAGAGGCATTGCAAAGATTGGTTTGCCAAGACCAGGGAATGGAGGCGCTTCCCGCAGTTGAGGAGGCCGGTAGCTGTTTTTGGTTATTCCTTTCCAGATCATAGGGTTAAGCTTTCGAAAAAAGGCTCAGAAACCTGCCTTCCTACCTCCGTTCCCGTGCCCCCGTTTGGCTCCCGTGACTACGTCCACGGGTGGTGGGCCGCTTATGTCATCACGGTCGCCGCTAGATGTTACGCGCCCGGCTCGCTGGTCATATTCATTTGCCACTAGCAGTTTAGTTGTCGGTACGAAGACAGCTCGATGTTTCTGCCGGCCTGTTGTGAAAAAGCCTCGTATGTGCGCGTATGTGCTGTTTGGCGTATAGGCTTCCACAGCATATCATCATATTCGTCATAAAATTATGAGCAGTCGGCTCGTTGGCCATATGCACCTTCAACTGGCAGATTTTTTCATTGTCTGCACGAATATTTCGATGTTCCGTTTGTCACTCAGCATAAAGTGCGGCGCCTCGCGGCCCGCCGCGCGTTGAAGTCTTGACACCAGTGACGTCATACTAAGGTCAAAACGAAGATGAAATGAGAATTACTGGACGGTTTTATCCAGGGCAATACAACACCGTTTTATCCATCTTACCAAGGCGGTAGAACATTCTCGCAGGGTTTCCATCGGAGCGTGGTTCTCCGAGGCCCTACTCCAAGTTGGGCGGCTTTAAGAGGTTTTAGGTAAATTTAGGATCGTTGTTGTTAGAGGAAGACAACATCGAACGTCTAACTTGCTATGGAGTTGTGACATGCTCGATGCGTGATGGAACTCGCCAAAATGTGTTTGAGTTGGCGCCTAGGAATTGTCGCGCTGTTACGGGAGAGTCCCACTACTTGTCTGGAGTACACGGTGAAATTACTTGTGTGGATTGATTCTATGTATGCTTTGAGAATTTCAGGGCTATATTTTCTTTTAAGCCTGGGGGTGGCACATCTCCAAGTCTGTAAGAGCATTTGGTTAACTGGAGAGTAGCCTGTAGCCCTTTTTCTCAGCGCTGCCACTCCAAAAGTATTTTTATTTTGTGTTACACCTATGAATGCCTTTTTAAAGGTCTTAGCATTATCAGGCTGAGTGAGTCTATCTCTATCTCTGTGTTTCTTCTCTCTCCCTCCCTCTCTGTCAGTGGTACAGCACATGTCAACTGCCTTGAAGCTGCTGTCAGCCACATTCAGTAATAGATGTGAAATTATTTCATGATAGCATTTCAGAATACAGCTGTTTATTTAAAGTTACTCCTTATGATCTCATGTCAGTAATGCATGATCAAAGGCAGTAGGAGTTCTGCCCAGGTAGATAGGAAGGCAGATGGATATGGGGTTATTTCATGCACAGGTATCACAGGGCAGGCCTAAGATGCCAGCTTTGGGGAGGATTTATGAAGCTTTTGTGATAGGAGCATTGCCTGCTGGGGGTCACCAAATTCTTAAGTGATGCTTTGGTATACAAATCATATTTTGCTCACTTCAATCTTGAGTGTTCTCAGATTTTGCTTTGTAAAAGTGATTAAATTTTCTTGAAAGTCTAGAACTATATCATTTTTGCCCAGTTCAAAGTCTAGAAATGTATCATTTTTGCCCAATTTGGTCATCTAGAAGTGGGGCAGTTATGTCTTGGTTCCCTCTAGTGGTTCCACCTTTTAAGGTAACCCACCTTTGCTTCTGATTAGGGCTGTATGGGGGACATCTTTAAGGTTAGGCCATCAGCTGTTAAGAAGACAAGAAAAAGGATGCTGTTCAAGTGCTTATAAAGGGCTGTCAGGATCAAATTGATTGCACTTTCTTGTGTTTCTTAAAACTCCATCTCTGTTCTGAGCCCTGCTCAATGGCAAATGTCCTTCTAATCCCACCTTTCATGCATAATCACAATCATTTCTCTGCTATAAGGAAATCTGTTATACTTACTGCATGCTCCTTACCCTTATCTTAGGATACCAGGGATTCTGGCAGCATGTATCAGACCTTAAAATCTTAAACCCATCATATGATATGTTACATGAGTTGGATGCTTTTGGAAAGCTTCTTTACAAGTCTTACCCAGGTTATCAGAAAAGTCTGTGGATGATGTAAACAATTAGTGCATGTATGATTGTGCAGACATGAATGGGAAGATGGGCATGGTTAATGGGTGTAGTTAAGGTGAATGAATGTTCTCTGCAAGCCTTCTAGCATAGTTGAAATTGCTGTGTGATAATTTACATTGGTACACTTAACATGGCCATTGTGTGGTAATCAAGTGTTTGAGGGGCACCAAGCTATATGTGCTAACTGGGGTCATTTTTCCAGGGAGCCAGCCAATTTTGTGCTGTAGCTTCTAATATTTACAGTGAGTCTCCTAGGAAGGGAGGCATGATGCCTTTAATGAATAAGCATGATCTGAAGTTGCATTGAACACCCTAGAAATACAGAAGTTCATGAAGTGTGTATTTATAGGCAAATTTCATATATCAAATGTAGGCCAGTGTCAGTGAAAAGTGCCATTAAATAGATGCACCAAATATATATCCAATGGTACCATGGGTGCTAAAATTAACTTTTCAAGTGTGTGTGTGTGTCTAAAGACAAAAGGACAAAAGCTTGTGGAACCATTGAGCCTTTGAAACACATCCAGTTTTGAAAGCACTGTATGTATTAAATACTGTGAGCTTTTAAGCTCTTGAGCCCCTGAAATCATTAAACTCCTAAAGCCTAGAGATTGATCAACTTCACAAATAATTGAACTGGCATAAAAGTTGTGGTTTTGATCAGCATTTCACAGTCACAATTGCTCATGACTTAAAGAACAGGCCGGCTTTCTTAAGGGAACATGACACATGTAGTCACATCTCTGTTATTGGGTGCCAGGTGATTGAATTGGTCATGAGCAGGCAGGGGTCATGGTCCAACCAGCATTCAAATCCCCCCCCCCCCCCCAACATGGGAGTCCGAGGTGCTAACCATTCGGATATTATGCCTTCAAGAGCAGACTGTGTGCTGGGTCAAGATACCACTGCAATTTTGCTGCATTACATGCAATCAGATACACATGCTTCCATTCGCTCACATCGTGCTCCGTCACCCCACAGAAACGGGCTGCAGCGTCACAATGCCGATCCACGGCTATGACTTCAGGGTCATGGAAAAGAAGTTGACATGCCCATTCAATCCAGCACATCAGGTCACCGACATGCAGAAGCATCTGACCCGCTGCTCCTCTGTAAGTGGTCCGCGAATGCCCCTCGTCCTTCCATGTGACAGCGTCGGGCGCTGCGTAATGTCGGAAAGGAAATAGCTGAGACGTGGGCGTTCCCGCGCTCGTATTAACTGTGCCCGACTCCGCGTGGCTAGCTGGCTGATAGTTTGGTACTGGAAGTACTTTTGTAAGCTTGCCCACCACTAAGCCCGGCGGGACGTACGAGAGTATCCGCGTGGCAAAACGTCCCAGATGTTCTGCTGTCCTGCTCCCGTTGTCCCCCGATGCTCTGTGTGGTATGGCCCGTAAACGGCGTCCAGCAGCAGCCGCGAGCGTCAGCCGGCGCTTCTGTTGCCGACAGTACAACAAGGACGTCTCAATCAAGAAGTGCCCCTTCAACGCGACGCACTGGGTGCGCGAGCCCGAGTTCCGTCACCACCTGGACCGGTGTCCGGACAAGGCGCCTGTGGACCGGCACGTGCTGGCGCAGCGAGCGGGTGAGTGATCCAGCTTAGCTCGGCCGCGGCCGGGATCTCGCGCCCTTCGGGTCGTCTACGGTCCTGGAACCCGGCACAGGCTGGATTGTACTCGCCCCCGGTGGAAGTAGGGTTGATATGTGGTGCTGTTGGTGTTTCAGCTGTCTGCTGATTATGTGACAGCTATCGCTGACATCTTAGACTGAAGGGAGTCAAATGTTGCTGTTCACATTTGCGCGGCGCCCCGACTGACCGAGCGCCCGTCGGCCAGCGCAGGCAGCTCAGACGGCTCCTCGGGAGACCTGACAATGCCCGTCACCTGGGCGGCACGCAACGACCCCGTGCAGAACAACGTCGACGGTTGGGGCGACCAGCTGGACGACGACTGGGACGTGGAAGTCAGCAACCTACCGCGTCACATGCGCACCAAATACGACCCGCAGACCGCCACGGAGAACCGCGAGATCTTCCGCATGCCGACCGAGCACCGCGGCAAGTCGGCGCGCAACAAGTTCCGGCAGGAGAACGTCAGCAGGGCGCGTGCCATCCAGAGCGGCAGGTGAGTGCGAGGAGCGCGCTCCGTCTGCCGTCAGTGCCGGTGCGCTGACCAGGGTCGCGGTGGTGAGCCGGTCGGCTCGCCCGGACAGAACGCGACCTGTGACGAGGGACGGTAGCTGCGGGGCTCGTGGCAGACTCCGGAGGTTTGGTTAGCGATGTGAAAACTCGCTCAAAAATGTGGTTCTTACAAGCTGTTATTTGAATATAAGCGGTAACAGAAGTATGCTGACTTGTTAGGACGGCGCCAAGTACGTAGGTACAAATAACCAGTGCAGTTGACGCGCCTGTGAAACCCAATAACCAACGGGCTTAATAACGAGGACAGTGCCGAAGTGACGACGGCCCGCAACACAAATTCTAATGGACGTTCTGGTGGAAAATCGATGGATCGCACAGCACGGAAGTGGGTTGCCATGTGATTTTTACCGCACATGTCACGCAGGGACAGCTGGCAGACCTTGGACTGCTAAAGGTAGTAACCGCAGTCTGGAGAGAACGAACGAGCCATGACCCGGATGTCGGTCACCCAACCATGAATGCTCGCCGACACTGAAATGCTTTAGTGTGAGAGGAGCTGAGGGGAGCAAGATATCGAAGGTGACGGAGCACTGGAGTCGAGGGTTTGCGTCGGGGGATCGCCATATAACACGATAGACGATGCCTGTAATCGGACAAGGTTCCACCCACGGTGTCATTACAGTAACTAAATGACTGTGACGCGGCGGTCCATGATGACCTTGTACCGCCACAGGGGCTGGTGCAAACGTGCCGCCGGCGCCTGCCCACGGGCCCGGTGCTTCTGACCACCGGTGCCCGGCCCGGTGTTTCCGACCGCGTTCCACCTGCGTCCACAGCGTGGTGGACGCGTCCGAGGCGAGCTCGACGGTGGCGCCCTCCACGTCGTCGGTTGGCGCACGTCGGCGGCCCACCACCAACCCGCTCTGCTGCCCCACGGCCACGGTCAACATCAACCCGAGCCTGGGCATGGGGCGCTCGCGGCGACCGGCCGCCGCGCCGCTGCCGGTCGGCGTCGACGGCGGCGAGGTGCGCCCCCCGCGGCCGCCGATGGTCGGCCGCGGCCGCGGCGCTGCCTCGGCCCTGCTCCAGCTCCAGACGCCAGGCGTACGCGTCGGCGGCGCCATCGGCGGTGATGGCGGCGATGGCGACGGCGGCGACGGCGACCGACACTAGCGGCCCCGGCGCGCCGCCGCTGCCGCCGCGGGTCACGAGGTGAGCTCGCGGGAGGGGGGCACCGGCTATTAGTGACGTCACTCGGCTGTGGGGGTCGGGACGGCGGGTCGTAGAATGCCCGGTCCGGATCCTGTCGTTGGTGGCTGCTGTGCGAACTGGGACGAGCGTCTGGAATCTGTGCGCGGGCCTGGTGAGTGCGGGGAGGTTATAGCTCGCAGTGCCGACGAGCTTTGATTTCGCCGCGCGCAGGTGACGGCATGTAGCGGTCCGCGACAAGCGGTTATAGCCAAACCCCATTGCCGCGCGTATCGACTACCATGAGCCGTTCACGTAACAACACCTGCGTGCAATCCACATGCATGCCATTTGGCCGGCTGGCTCCAGCGGCACGGCTCCGACCCACGGGCCAAGGAGCTCCGCTTTCTCGCAGCACGCCCGGCCACCGCACATGCCTATGCTCGGGGGAGGGGGCCACCCTGTCCGTGACCGCCGCGCCTGACGTCGCCCTGTCGCCGCCAGGTGGCTCGTGTCGGAGGTGCTCGGCGCGCCGGCCAGGCAGCCTGGGAGAGATGCTCGGCCCAGTCAAGCGCTGCGATCACCGTCGTCTTTCATTAGCTCGTTATCCCCCGGCCTGCGTGGCGGCACGGTGCTTTGTGTGACGGACGGAGGGCGCGGATTGGTTCTGCTCTCCGAAGCCAGTGTGCTGCGCCCAGACAGCCTGCCTGCCGGCGCACGATCGTAGTCATAGCCAGTGGATATGTTTTGTAAGACCCAGATGACGCCATGTTTGTACGTCGTGACATCGCCCGAAAGCGCGTAAGGTTTGGAAACGGGAAGGGGGGGGTGGGTGGATAGTGTTAGATGTGAGTACGGTAGATGCAGCAGATCTACGGAAAATGAGGGCGCGGTAGATGTAGCAAAAGCACTGAAGACGGGAGTCACAGAAGACGTTAGAAGCACAGAGGACGTCTAACATAGTAGAGGCACAGAAGACGTCCAACATAGTAGAAGCACAGAAGACGTCTAACATAGTAGAAGCACAGAGGACGTCTAGCATAGTAGAGGCACAGAAGACGTCCAACATAGTAGAAGCACAGAAGACGTCTAACATAGTAGAGGCACAGAAGACGTCTAACGTCTAATCCGAGTACGAAGGTCTGAAGGAACAAAAACCACCAGGAAGTCCACGGAGCGCTTCTGAGTGATTATGTTACACACTCGCTGTCATAGCACAGCTTGAAACTCCGAGTGTTGGCAATGTAATGCATGTTTTCTCTATGACGTCATTTAACCGCGCCTCTCGGTATATTGAGGGTCGATAGCTCGGCACGTGAACTCGGAGCCCGGCGCCGAACACAGGGCTGAAGTTTCCTACCCAGTTGGGGGAGGAGGCTGAAGTACAAGTCGAATTTCTGCCCCCCCCCCCCTCCCCACCCCCAGCTTTGGGAAGATAATTGGTTGAATCTGGAGAGTAATCTATTGGCGTGTTGGAGGTAGGTTGCATCATTTTCCCCTGACCGGCCCCAAGCTCATTGTGCGGAACTACACCACTGGCAGCATAACCAGAAGGTTATGGACTCCCTCGTTGATATCAAGCATCGTAGTTTCGTGGCTGGCACGGGTTCACGGAATGAGGGCATTTGGGGGGGGGGGGGGTTCCACAATGCTTACGCAGGTTCAGTGTCGACACAGTTGCGCAACAGACACTGACCGCTGTCATGCTGCCGCCCTGCGTAACATCCCCCCCCCCCATTCCCAACGCAAGGCACCGGGGATGCTGGGCCCGCGCGCCGTCGTGCAGCCGACGAGGGCCGGGTAATGTTGCGAAACAGTTTATGCCTTTATTTTGTCGTCATATTTAGGCTCTTATGTAGCAGCTCTCCCCGAAGGCTTCCAGAGAATATTTTGGTTCCGTCCTGCCCCGTCTGATAGCATCATGAGCTGTCTAGCATCACGCTCCGTCTAGTCCCGTCTGATAGCATCATGCTCAGCCCTGCCCCGTCTGATAGCATCATGCTCCGTCCTGCCCCGTCTGATAGCATCATGCTCCGCCCTGCCCCGTCTGACTAGCATCATACTCCGTCCTGTCCCGTCCGATAGCATCATGTTCCGTCTAGTCCCGTCTGATAGCATCATGCTCCGGCCTGTCCCGTCCGATAGCATCATGCTCAGTCCTGCCCCATCTGATAGCATCATGCTCAGTCCTGCCCCGTCTGATAGCATCAATAGCATCATGCTCCGTCTAGTCCCGTCTGATAGCGTCATTCTCCGTCTAGTCCCGTCTGATAGCATCATGCTCCGTCCTGTCCCGTCCGATAGCATCATGCTATGTCCTGCCCCGTCTGATAGCATCATGCTCCGTCCTTTCACGTCCGATAGCATCATGTTCCGTCTAGTCCCGTCTGATAGCATCATGCTCCGGCCTGTCCCGTCCGATAGCATCATGCTCAGTCCTGCCCCATCTGATAGCATCATGCTCAGTCCTGCCCCGTCTGATGGCATCATGCTCCGTCCTGTCCCGTCCGATAGCATCATGCTCCGTCTAGTCCCGTCTGATAGCATCACGCTCCGTCCTGTCCCGTCTGATAGCATCATGCTCCGTCCTGTCCCGTCTGATAGCATCACGCTCCGTCCTGTCCCATCTGATAGCATCATGCTCCGTCCTGTCCCGTCCGAAAGCATCATGCTCCGTCTAGTCCCGTCTGATAGCATCACGCTCCGTCTAGTCCCGTCTGATCTCGTCTGGATTTGGCACTGTTCTGTCCCGTCCAGTTTCTTCCGATGCTGTCTGTTTGCATTCCTTCACACGTGGCTCTGTCTGGTGCTGCCCGGTCCGGACGGTCCCACGTGGTCCCATGTGGTCTCGCCCGGTTCCAACCGATCCGGTCCGATGTCACCCGTTCTCGTCTGGTCCATTCTGATGTGGTCTGATCCCATGCGGTTCCTCCCACTCCCGTCCCGTCCCACCTACTCCCATCCAGTTTAATGGATATGACCACAGCCTGAGCCGCCTTCATGCCAGGCGCCAATCCTGATGACTTTTGTTATAAATGACATGGTTAACTGGTACTTTCCGCTCATCCGCGCTGGCTTTATCCCTGGCGATGCTTTCTTTCGACGTATTCGGTTTATATCTGACTGTCAACTGCATTTCTATGCCCCGGCAGTTATCACTTGTCTCGTATTGGACTTGCAACCCTGTCGATTTCCATCCCCGTCGATTTTTACCATTCGACTTTCTGTCCGGGAACCCATCTTGCCGTTCCATCCGCGAACATTCGATACCGTTCCATACACACACATTCGGCACCGTTCCATCCGGGCAGATTCGGTACCGCCCCATGTCCGCCCAAAGGCGGCTGCCGAAACTGTTCGCACCTAGGGCTGCCTGGGGTTAAACGCCATCGGATAAATGGGCTGCCGCGGGAGGAACATTACACCTGCGACTGCACACGCAGTTATCATGCATACATCCGCGCCCAAGGTCAGCGCAGGCAAGAAGGTATCCAAGAGTTCGAAAACGTGACAGCTGGCAGGAAGCCATGAACCCACAAACACGCGTGTCTCTGCATGAAAGACCGGCTTGTGATCATTTTTATTGGGTCGCGGGTGGCTCGCGAATGTTGATGCCGATGATGATGCCGAATGCCATTCGTGAGCCGCAGGTGGCTCGCGAATGTTGATGCCGAAGTCGGCCGCGGCACGGTTCCTCGCAAGGTACGTAAAAAATGATTAAATACTGTTCTCAAGAATGTTTTGTTTATTAAATTCGAAATACGAGCAGACGAACACAGCGGGTCACTCCTACTCAGCGCCACGCTCTCAAGCGACGTCGTGAGAGGCCTGTTAAAATCACCCTGAGGTAACTAGCGCTTCTCCAAACGCCAAGCACTGCGGACTCTCATCAAAACCGTCTGCGTCACACGCCCACCCAAGGGCCGTTTCGAGATCCTCCGGGCGCCAGATCGCCGCCTCTCCAGCCTGCCCAATATCCTATCTAACGGCGGCGGCAACGGCGGTGGTATCCGTCCGGCGCGAGACCCGCCGGCGTCGGTGTCAGTGCGCCGCCGCCGGCCCGGCCGCAGCCGCTGGCGGCGCCGTGCCGCCCTCCACCACCATCATCACGGAGTCTGGGTCGTCTGGATCGTCCATCTCCTGGGAGGCGTCGGTCAGCGCCAGCAGCTGCACCTGCGGCCGTATGCCCGGGGGTGAGGCCCGGCGCGCTTCGCGGCCGGTCGGCCCGCGTGGGACCGCGACCCTCGAGGCGGCGCTGGGCGGCTGGCAGCGAGCTTACAAACGGCGCTCCGCCGGCGCCGCATGCCACACATTCGTTGTGCCTGAACGTTTGGGCGGTGGCGCGCATTGTGCTGCTCTGGTACTTACTAGATGTCTAAAGGACGGGGTGAGGTCGAAACCAGCCAGCCGAGTAACCATCATGACAGCAAGGTCTAGCAACTGGGACGGAAGGGCCATGTCATCACATTTCATGGCGCTAGGGCAGGCATCTCGGAAAAGTCTTCAACTACACGCCATAATGTGTCCAATGTTATAAGTGTCAACCTGAAACGGCATTCATTGAGCGATGCATTCGGTGCACGCGAAGACCGTCCAGCTCGTCCATCAGCACGGGGGTCTCCCCAAGCCGCGCGCCGACCCGCGGCGGACCGTTCCCACCTGTTCGCCAGTGACGCAAACGAGCACGCGCGCGCCGGTGCCGAGCGCGACGCGTACGCGCTCAGGCAGGCGCAATTCGCGGCCGTCGTCGGTGGTGATTGTGTCGGGCACCTCTCCCTCGCCGCACGTCAGCGCCAGCACGTCCGGCTCGGCGGAGGCCGCGCCGGCGCCGGCTGGCTCGGCCGGCCCGCCCAGCACCTGTTCGGCCACGTCTAGCGACTCGTAGCGCAGCGTCTGCAGCCGGTACTGGCCGTCCTTGTCGCGCTTGTAGCTGAGAAGGGGGCGGAGGTCAGCGCGGCGGCGGCGAGAGGAGCGGTGGCAGGCAGTGGACCCGGACTGTCCCGGTTCAGGTGGGCATCCCACCGCGGGACCAGTCGCATTCAGAGGTTGGCAATTATAGCTAGATGAAACGGCAGCTGTTCGCATGTGGTATGCGTCATATTTTTGAAAATTAATTTCCTCAAATGCACACGTCTAAATGAATTAATGATGAGAAGCCCAGATCCTGACCAGAAATAGCAGAAACGAAATGTTAATCGCTGCCGTATCATCAAATGCAATCAATCCCGCAGCAGGCAGCCAATGCAGTCACATATATAGAAACCCCGTCCGACACCTCCAACGCCGCGACCTTCACATCAGACATTCAGTTCCCCCGCAGCGGACGTTCGACCGGGCGGACCACGGGCGGCGGGCGGCGGGCGGGCGGCGGACCTACTTGAAGCGGACGTGGCCCTGCGGCACGGCCAGGTGGTGGCGTCGCTTCAGGTGCTGGGTCAGCGTCAGGCCCTTGCCGTACTTGGCGTCGCACAGGTGGCAGCGGTACCAGGAGCGAGGCACGCCGGTGTGCTTCGTCTGAGGCGGAGACGATCAGGCGGGGACGTCAGCAGGGAGCGTTGGAGGCAGCCAGACAAGTCGACGGAGACGAGCAGACAGACACAGTAGCCGCGACAGCGTAACCAGACGGAAAGGGCAACAGCAACGGACGGCATATAATATTCAGAGATCTGGAGGGGCATGCACAACCTGGCGCGGAGGCCATTCGGGTGATCCAGACAACTAGCACGACTGCGACGACGCTAGCGCGGTGGTCAATCTGCGCGTCTGGACAACCAGAGATGTGGGGTTTGATTCCCGCGGTACCCGTCCTTTCTGCCAGGGTGAAAGGAAGCTGACGCCATACAGCCGCAGCTGCTGAGCGCGCCATAAAGCCCCACAAACTGACGCCGCTTTTCGATCGCGTGGCTATAAATGCCAGATGAGGAGGCCGATGAAACCCGCTGGTAACATGGTTCCAGTAAGTGACCGTCAGCCAGCCACACGGAAACAGTCTTGGAAAGCAAGTAGCAATGGGAGCGAAACAAGCCCGCAGGTGGTTCAGAGCACAGGGACAATGGCTGGCATGGTCGCAGGCGACAGGGACACGACCTAAGTACAGAGAACCACGGTACGGATATGAATCACAGAGCACGCATGGCAACCCACCACACCTACCTTCATGTGGATCTTGAGCCTACTGGGCTCGACGGTGCTGTATGGGCAGGTCGGACAGTAGGTGCGCCGGCTGGGGTCGTGCGTGAGCTCGTGCTTGTTTCTATCCCAGTCCGTTTTGAACCTGTCGGATCAGAAGGCAGTCGGCGGTGGGGTTTGTGTGGTCCGCTGGTTGACCTCGGGTCAGTGGTGCTACATGACGGTCCACGATGTGGCGTGTAGATACTTTACGTAGCGCGATTCCCGTTATGGGAGAGACCCTGGAAGCGCGGTGCGATTCTGAGCACTTGAAAACCCGAGGTCAGGTTCGAACAACGCTTTGGATTAAGAAAATTCTGAGCGGGGCCGATCGAGCATAACTTATCCCTGCAGCAAGACACGACACATGACCACCGCCGTAAGACCAGCTCGAGGGACCGGCTGGGGCGGGCGGACGCTGCCGGCACGCCAGCGCACCCACCCGCGCGAGCAGATGGAGCACGCGAAAGACGCTGCCTCAGAGTGTCTGAAGGCAATGTGCTTGTTGAGGCTGCCCGGGCTGGGACACGTCATGCCGCACACGGTGCAGCGGTAGTTGTTGATGTGGTTGCGGATGTGGTTCCGCAGCAGCCGCTCCGTCGCAAACCGCTTCAGACAGTGGCTGCACTGGTACTGCATATCTGGCGGACAGGCAGGCAGCTGGTACGAGTTCGATACCCCCCAGCTCTGTACAGGTTCTGACCCGGGGTTTCCATCGTTCTATAGCCACCCCTGTGCACAGAAGCCTGAAGCAGTGCGTGGAGCGTTCCGATAGGTCAACTGAGAAGCTGACACCCGGCTGTTGGCGCGTTTTCGCTCGCATTTTCGTCTGCCTTGGATCCATTTGTCATCAGGCGCTGTGCCCACGACGGGGCAAAGACACCATTTGACACATGATGCGGTAAGCAAGGTCTCAGGCTGGTGGGCGATGTTCTGCACGTTGCCTCTTGTGGCATGTATGGCCTTATACCTAACTATGGCTGGCCAAGCGCTGGACATTGTCATCCGGATAGTCACTCCTTGGGGAACTCCGGCGCCTCACACAACTACAATAGCGCAGGTGCGACATTTTCGTGGATTTCTGTGCATGTACTCATTTTTGTTCCCAATTATGCACTCGCAAATTATTTGCAGCATCCATCGTCCGTGTTAAAGACATTTTCGCATCGATTCTACAGGCATTGCACCACGGGCTTGCCATTCTGAACTGCAGTGGTTCCAGACAGCTCCATGTGACGTCATCACAACTTTTTTTTAGGGGGGGGGCTGACGTCAGCTGCTACGGACATAAGGTGAGTGTAGCTGATTGTAGCGATTGTCCCGATTGTAGCTGAGCGCCAATAGATTCGAGCATATCCATCAGTAACCCATGTAATTTCTAACCCACAAGACCCGCAGACACCGACACCGACGACACCGACACATGGACACTGACAGCGACACCGGCACATCGACATCGATACCGATAGCGACATCCGCGCACGGGCACGGGCACGGACACGGACACAAACACGGACACGGACAAACCAGCGCCCAGCCCTGGTGCCGCCGCACGGGGCGCTGCCGTACCTTCGACCGGCACCTGTCGGATGCAGTGGTCGAAGAACTTCTGGTTGCAGGAGAATAAGTTGCCGCACTTGGGACAAGCGGCCCATTTCTCCTGAGAGTGGGTGCGCACGTGCTCCTTCAGCCGGTACTGTATGGCCACTGTCAGGCTGCAGTCTGCCCGACAGAGGGAGCCAAGTTCGCGGTGGTGATCACGCCATGCATGCAGGCTCTGTCACACCTCCACGAGTCGCCACTTCGTCAGTCTTAATATCCTAAATCGATATTTAGGCACTGACCACTACTGACCCAAATGATCAACGGCCCAAAATGCACCACGTGCAAAACCATGGAAACGACTTTCTCTTTTTAGTTCCTATTGTGTATAGCTCAGAATTGGCATGCTCAGAACGTTAGAGCCAATATATCAGGAGTTACCCATAGAATTTCAGCTGACCATAGACAATTTCCTTAGTCAACACAACACCAGTGTGTACCTTACCACCAGATCTCCAAATTAAGTCTGCTGCCCTCAAAGACCAATTTTAGCACTAGCTTGCAGGCCAACCGTTGAAAACTGCGACACGACGGCCCCATCACCTCCGTCTTCTCCGACACGACTATCGCCACTACGGCACTGGTAAACCACCTTGCCAGAGGCACTTCAGGCTGGCTTGCGAGTTATCCTTGGCACTACGCTCGTAGTAGCAGTCGATGTGGTGCTCCACGTGCCAATAGTAGGCCTGCGGGTCGTCAAACTCTGTGTCGCAGCCATCCCACAGACACCTGCCGGCGTACGGGCGGGGCTCAGTACCACGCTCGTGTCTGACTCGGAGCTTCTGCCCGCCGGCGCGCGGCGAGCGCCGCCCTACAGACACCTCCCACTCGTGCCCAGTCGGGGTCCACCCGTAACCACTCTACAGCTGGAGGCCAAACACTCCAAGTACCACCGGTCAAACTCCCTGGACGGGACCCACCACATCATCACATCCCTCTCCACCTCTGGACTCTCCCCCGTCACCACAACCCTCTCCCTCTCTGGACTCTCCATCGTCATCACAACCCTCTCCCTCTCTGGACTCTCCCCCGTCACCACATCCCTCTCCCTCTCTGGACTCTCCCCCGTCACCACATCCCTCTCCTTCTCTGCACTCTCCCCCGTCATCACACCCCTCTCTGGACCCTCCTTCGTCACCACAACCCTCTCCTTCTCTGCACTCTCCCCCGTCACCACACCCCTCTCCCTCTCTGGACTCCCCTCCGTCATCACGATCCCTCCCTCTCTGGACTCTCCTCCGTCATCGCACCCCCTCCCTCTCTAGACTCCCCGTCACCACACCCCTCTTCCTCTCTGGACTCTCCCCCGTCACCACAACCCTCTCCCTCTCTGGACTCTCCCCCGTCACCACACCCTTCTCCCTCTCTGGACTCTCCCCGTCATCACGCCCCCCTCCCTCTCTGGATTCTCTCCCGCCACCATATCCCTCTCCCTCTCTGGACTTCCCCCCCCCCCCCCCGTCATCACATCCCTCTCCTTCTCTGAGCTTTCCCCGTCACCACATCCCTCTCCCTCTCTGGACTCTCCCCCGTCACCACAACCCTCTCCCTCTCTGGACTCTCCCCCGTCACCACATCCCTCTCCCTCTCTCGACTCTCCCCCGTCACCACATCCCTCTCCCTCTCAGGACTCTCCCCCGTCACCACACCCCTCTCCCTCTCTGGACTTCCCCCCCCCCCCCGTCATCACATCCCTCTCCTTCTCTGAGCTTCCCCCGTCACCACATCCCTCTCCCTCTCTGGACTCTCCCCCGTCATCACACCCCTCTCCTTCTCTGCACTCTCCCCCGTCATCACACCCCTCTCTGGACCCTCCTTCGTCACCACAACCCTCTCCTTCTCTGCACTCTCCCCCGTCACCACACCCCTCTCCCTCTCTGGACTCCCCTCCGTCATCACGCTCCTCCCTCTCTGGACTCTCCTCCGTCATCGCACCCCTCCCTCTCAGACCCCCCCCGTCACCACACCCCTCTTCCTCTCTGGACTCTCCCCCGTCACCAAACCCTCTCCCTCTCTGGACTCTCCCCGTCACCACATCCCTCTCCCTCTCTCGACTCTCCCCCGTCACCACATCCCTCCCCTCTCAGGACTCTCCCCCGTCACCACACCCCTCTCCCTCTCTGGACTCTTCCCCGTCACCACAACCCTCTCCCTCTCTGGACTCTCCTCCGTCATCACGCCCCCCTCCCTCTCTGGACTCTTCCCCGTTACCGCACCTCCCTCCCTCTCTGGACTCTCTCCCGCCACCCACATCCCTCTCCCTCTCTGGACTCCCCCCCCCCCGTCATCACATCCCTCTCCTTCTCTGAGCTTCCCCCGTCACCACATCCCTCTCCCTCCCTGGACTATACCCCGTCATCACACCCCTCTCCTTCTCTGCACTCTCCCCCGTCATCAAACCCCTCTCTGGACCCTCCTTCGTCACCACAACCCTCTCCTTCTCTGCACTCTCCCCCGTCACCACACCCCTCTCCCTCTCTGGACTCCCCTCCGTCATCACGCTCCCTCCCTCTCTGGACTCTCCTCCGTCATCGCACCCCCTCCCTCTCTAGACTCCCCGTCACCACACCCCTCTTCCTCTCTGGACTCTCCCCCGTCACCACAACCCTCTCCCTCTCTGGACTCTCCCCCGTCACCACACCCTTCTCCCTCTCTGGACTCTCCCCCGTCATCACGTCCCCTCCCTCTCTGGATTCTCTCCCGCCACCATATCCCCCTCCCTCTCTGGACTCCCCCCCCCCCGTCATCACATCCCTCTCCTTCTCTGAGCTTTCCCCGTCACCACATCCCTCTCCCTCCCTGGACTTCCAACCCCCCCCCCCTCCCTTGTCATCACATCCCTCTCCTTCTCTCAGATTCCCCCGTCAGCACACACCTCCCCCTGCCTGGACTCTCCCCCATCACCACACCCCTCTCCTTCTCTGCACTCTCCCCCGTCACCACACCCCTCTCTGAACTCTCCCCGTCACCACACCCCTCTCCTTCTCTGCACTCTCCCCCGTCACCACACCCCTCTCTGGACTCTCCTCCGTCACCATACCCCCTCCCTCTCTAGACTCCCCCCGTCACCGCACCCCTCTCCCTCTCTGGACTCTCCCTCGTCACCACACCCCTCTCCCTCTCTGGACTCTCCTCCGTCATCACGCCCCCGCCCCCTCTCTCTGGACTCTTCCCCTTCACCGCACCTCTCTCCCTCTTTGGACTTCTCCCGCTACCGCATCCCTCCCCCTCTCTGGACTTCCCCTTCCCCGCCACCACATTCTCTCCCTCTCTGGACTTCCACCCCCCCCCCCCCGTCATCACATCCCTCTCCTTCTCGGGCTTCCCCCGTCAGCACACCCCTCTCCCTGTCTGGACTCTCCCCCCATCACCACACCCCTCTCCTTCTCTGCACTCTCCCCCGTCACCACACCCCTCTCTGGACTCCCCTCCGTCATCACACCCCCCCTCTCTAGACTCTCCCGTCACCACACCCCTCTCCCTCTCTGGACTCTCCCCGGCCACCGCACCCCTCTCCTTCTCTGGACTCTCCTCCGTCGCCACATCCCTCTCCCTCTCTGAGCTCTTCCCGGTCAGCACACGACTCTCCCCTGTCGCCACATCCCCCTCCCTCTCTGGACTCTACTCCGTCCCCCACCACTTCCCCCTCCCGAGGCCAGACCCATCCCGTACCCGCTACACCTCTCTCTCATTGGAACAGACCAGACCAGACCAGACCAGACAAGACCAGACCAGACCAGAGCGGGCCAGACCAGACCGGACCGGACCAGGCCTGATCAGACCAGACTCGAGCAGCCCCGCCCGGCGACGCCCCACTACCGGTCTGCCTCTCGGAGCCGTGCCCGGCGGGCGGTCGGTGACTGACCTGAACGGGTCGGACAGCTCCGGCATCACATGCAGCTCGCCGCTGGCCAGCTGGCATGGCAGCATGTCATTGCGGCGCTGCACGTTGCGCGCGATGGCCGTCACCTTGCGGTGAAAGGCGTGGTATAGGATGTGACGCCGCAGCTCGCGCTGGTCGCTGGAGTAGTGGTCACAGTCCTCCCAGCGGCAGCGCACGTAGTCCGAGCCGTCGGCGCCTGCCGCATGGCGCCCAGTCCGGTCAGCATAGGTCAGGTCACACGGCCAAGTTGGGTCACATGGCTACATCATGTCATATGACCACGTCAACTCACAAGGCCAGGCCAGGCCAGGCCACACCAACAGTTCAGGTCAAATTATCAGGCCAGGTTACATAGCCACGTCAGGTCACACGGTCAGGTCATAAACCAGGTCAGGTCACAGGGCCACATCAGGGTCACATTACCAGGTCAGGTCACACAGCTAAGTCAGATTACATGACTAGGTCACATGGTCAGGTCAGGTCACATGCCACATTGGCTCACATGGTCACGTCAGGTCACACGGCCAGGTCGGGCCACCCAGCCAGGCAGTCAGCACGGATTACATGACCCAGTCCAGTCAGCGCAGGCCATAGGGCAAGAGGTCAGCACAGATCACATGGCTCTGCTCATTCAGCACAGGTCATGGGCAAAATGTCAGCATAAGTCATGGACACCAGGTCGGCGCGGGTCACGTGTGCCCGATCCTGCCAGCGAAAGTCACATGGCACTGCACAGATGACACGGCCTATGCAACCGCCCTTTCAGCAACGGCAACGTACGCTTTCTTTAACCATCGCCCTAATTCGACGCTTTTCATAACACGAATTGATCAGAATAGGGGGCTGCATCGACGCCCTTTCCCTTACAAGGGCGAGGGTTAAGCCATGCTCGACGGGGAGCTTCAACGGCCATTAAGATAGCTCCGTGGCTGCTGCTCACTTCCGTAGTCGACAGCGTGATTGTGCCACGCTGCAACACGTAAGGAAAGCAGCATAAAATGCCTTGGTGGGGCACATTCTGGGACTGTTCGGAGTAAAAACAACATGGAGAGAGAGCCCTGTCCGTGGGCACAACCACTGTTTCAACTTTTTGGCAGAGCATTTCAGGCATGGCCAGGGTCAACAAAGAACTTAGGTGCAACAGAAGAACAGAAAAGCATCGCATCCCAGCTACAGATAACGCACCGAGACGCTCATTCGGTCACAAACAGCACGCAGTACACGTTATCAAACCGACGTACCAATCCACGCCAGGGAGCACTTACTGAGCACTGGCACGTGTTCTCCAACATGACTGTTAAACAATTCCATTTTCTTTGAGGAGTACTTGCAGCCGTCCCAGCCACACTTCAAGTGAAGTTTTTCTTTGGTGCGTCTGGAGATCGTACGCAAAAAATACAAGTTACATTTGGACACTTGCATCTATGGGTGATAAAAGGACGCGGGGAGACACCTCCGATTTCCCTCAGTTGGCTGTGGTCTGCAGTATGCTGAACCGGCTCTACCTACTGGACCGGATCTCCCTACTGGATTGGCTTTACCTACCGGATCGGATCTCCCCACTGGATCGGACCTCCCTACTGGTCCGGATCCCCTACTTTCTACTGGATCGGACCCCCGATTGGATCGGATCTTCCTGCTGGATTGAACCCCCGATTGGATCGGATCTCCCTACTGGAAAAAGACATCCCCACTGGATCGGATCTCCCTACTGGATCGAACCCCCGATTGGATCGGATCTCCCTACTGAATCAGACATCCCACTGGATCGGATCTCCCAACTGGATCGAACCCCCGATTGGATCGGACCTCCCAGCGGGATCGAACCCCCAATTGGATCGGATCTTCCTGCTGGATAGAACCCCCGATTGGATCGGATCTCCCCACTGGATCAGACATCCCCACTGGATCTGATTATCCTCCTTAATCGGATCCCCCTACTGGATCGAATCTCCCAACTGAATCGGATCTCTCTTATGGATCGGATCTCCCCATCTTCCCACTAATTCCGAGAGAGCTTCATCCACTATGCCACAAAGGACCTTGAACCTATATAATTCAATGTACATCGCAAGTATTGGACACTAACACAAGGAAATAAAGCAGCACAGTATGAAACGTGCATGGTAAAGATATTTGTCCTTCTTACACCAACAGATACACTACAACTGTTTCGTGATTGAGTTAACAGACATGGAAAGCTCTTGACATGATGCAGTTATGATCAAATGGGTTTTGTCTTGCCCGATTGGTGTTATGAAAACAGATCCATCATTCAACATATCACGGGAACCAGTGCCACCTCACATTACACGACACATGTACTCACCTGATGCCAATCAGTTTGTGGGGCCTTGGCCTCCGGGACTCCGCGGATGGAGGCTTCTCTTCATCATCCGCCCCTGGGGGCGCACGTTTCCGGATTCGAAAGGGCATCTGTGCCTGGCTGGTTGACCCCTGCGAGCCAAGGACAATATTATCTTAATAAGCCCAACGGGATTCAACTCAGTGGGATGCGCGCATGCCCGGAATCACACGAACCAGTGGCGTCTTTTTGTCGCGTTTATAGCACGTTTCTTCCCGACAGCCACTCGCCCTTTTCGGTCCACGTTCTCCTCAGTGTTGTGTTCAACATAGGGAGAACAGGGGATAGACTATGCCTTTGTGGTAAAACTTCATATTGACCTTTGTACACGCAACACTTCTCGGACTGAATCGGGGTCGAATTCGGCTCTATTGGCTGACTGGATTCTGAATTGATTCACATGGTTCCCGACAGAACCGACACTGGTTTGATTCCATCTGGAAGATACCTGGTTCACACAATGATTCATCAAACTTCTGGGGCCTACGATGTGTTCTTCCCGGTGCAAAGTGAGCTACCCAGTTACTATGAACTAACCTTACATGTGACTTGGAAATCTGCGAACCTCTTGTCTTGTTATTAGAAATGCAAGGAATTGTACAGCAGGCTGAAGTTGCCAAGATGCCAAAACATTGAAGTTTGAAGGGCAAGTAAGTTTGTGTCCTATTACCCTAAACTTGCTGTTGTTTTGAAGACATCTTTAAAAAACATATGCTCTGTTCTGTTCTGTTCAAGCTATCATCCTTGTCTGGCATTTACACGATGTTTCGGCCAGTCAGGTGTTACTGAGCCTTAAGTGCTGGAAGGCACTTCACTTTCAGCCATGCACACTTAACGGGTTTCGTCGAGGGAATTCCCGGAATTCAAACCGAGGCCTTCTAATTTTTAGTGTATGGCACTCCCAATCACTGGGCTGCTCTCAGAGGACTCATAGTACAAAGTTATTAATTTTGTAAGTAATCTTCCTCCTGCTTTGCACAAACCTATCATAATAAGTGGGCATAATCCTTTGTTTACAATTGACCAAAGCGCACGCACGCACGCACGCACGCACGCACGCACGCACGCACGCACGCACGCACGCACGCACGCACGCACGCACGCACGCACGCACGCACGCACGCACGCACGCACGCACGCACGCACGCACGCACGCACGCACGCACGCACGCACGCACGCACGCACGCACGCACGCACGCACGCACGCAGAGAGAGATGAGAGAAGAGAGAGAGAGAGAGAGAGAGAGAGAGAGAGAGAGAGAGAGAGAGAGAGAGAGAGAGAGAGAGAGAGGAGAGAGAGAGATAGAGAGAGAGAGAGAGAGAGAGGAGAGAGTAGAGAGAGAGAGAGAGAGAGAGAGAGAGAGAGATATATATATATATATATATATATATATATATATATATATATATATATATATATATATATATATATGCATATGAACTGTGATATTCATTCCATTTCTAATAAAACTCAACCAAAAATCAACAAAAGTTTTGGTTGAAAATCTTACTTATTTGCACCAACTTTTCTTGAACCAAACTCACACCTGACACTAATTTCTAACAGTAATCTGTGAATCAGATTAAGCTCAGCTCTATTTGCCTTCATTTGTATATGTTTTTGCATCCACCCAACTGCAACCAAGCATAAGTCTGGCTGGAGTATGGCATGATAATGCTCCCCCAACTATTGAAGTTCATCCAACTGACAAGCTATGACAGGGCTAACTCCTCAATATTGGCATTGCACTTTAAAAAAAAAACAACAAAACATGAATCAATAGTGACAACTGGTGGCCTTGCCAATATGAAGCTGTGCATGTTGCCTATTACCAATAGAAAGGAAATTCAATGCAGTTCTAATCACTGGTTTGACAGGTCAGAGGAAATTTCCACTTGGGATGGTTAAATAGACTTCAGTTCTGAAAATATCTTCTGTTCTTGACAAAGCAAGGTAATGTTATAGTTCGATAAAATGGGTCATGCTTGATAAATGCAGCTAAAATGCCTCTTAGACCCAAAACAAAATATATCCCTGGCTGAGGCAATTCTTGAAAACCCCAAACCCCTTATATTCAAGTGATGCTCTTTTGCCCACTGTAGGTCAGTAGGTTACAACAGACTCAAACCCAGTTCACTTATCATACAATGAAAAAATGTAAATCTCATCTTACTCTTAGCATCAGTCTAAGGGCAATCAGTTCAAGTAATAGCATCATTTCAGTTTCAAGCTGAACAAAACTTCATTTGTTAGAGTTCCTTGCAAAGGGTAGCATGTAGCATGATGAGGAAACTATGCCATAGCTTGACACATCAAGATATATTCCTTGCTACCTGACACTAATGTGGACAAAGGATTAGGCATCATTAAGTTGGTAGTGCTACTGAAGCTGATGGATTCTGACAACTCATCAATATATATATATATATATATATATATATATATATATATATATATGTATGTATGTATTTCAATATTGTCCCAAGTAGCATATTTTATGGGTTCAGCATATAAATTCTTGACAGATGACAACAAAAAGCAAAAACCAAATCCACAATGTTTACTTTTAAACATCAATGCCTACTTATATCAGCTACAATACTTGGCATGGAGACAGTATCAACTCTTCAGGTTGTAATGGCATTCACCTCAATACTTAAAATGGCCACCTGTTCGCATATACTGCATATAGCAGGACATTTATTGCATGCATGCTGAACATTTTCCTTGACTTCAAAAAAGGGTGACCCTGTTTGAACACCATATTTTAATGCTTGGAATTTAGCCTAGTAATGTATCTTTCTATAGTCACCATTCTGAATATGACACTATCACAGCTACTCCAGGAAAATTCAGGTTATCATGTTAACTATCTATTTTTCTCCTTGTTTCTTCCACCTATGACACAAGAATTGTTATTCTAATTTACAATGTCAGAGTGATAGTGGAATATAGAATAGGTTTTCCTTGAGCCATGAAATGCCAGCACAGCAGTAACATGTCTTACAATGTCTGCATGTTGTTTATTGGTTGCTTGTGTATGAACACTTCAGATATATTTTACCTTTGCTTCCATAAGTTGATTGATATTATATTGAAAATATGTCCTGAGCAGTCACACTGACAAATACATTCACAACTTTTCATATTTACTGGTCATCATCCACATTTGTGCCTCATGCTACAAGATTATTTTGTTTATCAACTGACATTTTGTCACCAAAAATCATAATCCTACAACATGAATATTTTAGACACCTTCTCATCTTAGCTAAAAAATACAATAGTCATGATGCCAAAAGAATCAGTCAGCATTGGCCTGTCACACTGATGGCATGATACTGATACATTAATATCATCCAACAGGTCAACCAGCACCGGATTTTTCAAGACTGACTTTTTGCATGCTGTTTGCTGAGCTAACATGGCAGCAACACATGATGTATTCATGTGGAAGGAGTGTGAACATGACATGTGACATTAGGTTCCATCTGGACTATAGGCTGCAGATGGGACTGGGTAGGGAGGTCAGTCAGGGTGGTTATGCTAGGTTACATTACATTAGGCTAGGAATTTGGATTAAATCAGGTTAAGTTAATCAGATTAGATGAGGTTAGCTTGTATTCTGGTCCTCTGCCCTACTTTTTGGAGATAAGCAGGAAAATGCCCCAGGTACTCCCAAAGTACCCAACATATGGGTGCCTTTCCCTGATTTGACCCACTTTCTCATCCAGCTCTGAGTTTTTTGAAACATCTCAAATGAGAAGACATTTTTTAACCATCCTGGTCTCACTATGTATGCGCTTTTTGATGTAAATGTAGGATCATTAAAACCATTGCCTTCCACCAACTTAAAAAATTAAGTTCCAACACCGATAATATACGAAATAGGACTAATGCTGGAACAGCTTTATCCGAATCAGCTACATAAATCCTCTACATATAATTGCAAGATACGTCTGAAATAAATGAGCATGTTATGCATCAACACACCCCTTACCTGCTACGCGCGAGCCGAAGGCCGCTATGCGCGCCCAAACACGCTCAAAGAACTCGGTAACTGCCGAACGTCTGTCAGTGTAACCGCCGAACCGAAATCACGCGCGTTGGTAGGTTATGCGCATTATTTGCCTCATTGGCCGAAATTCTCTTTGGACACAGCGCAACTAAAATATCAAGCCATGGGTATTTGATGATGAATGTGCCGAAGCAGAGGTGTGGTTTTCTACCCATCGGGGCGAGGAGGGGGACTTTAGATCCAACTTGGACTCCAGCCCCCCAACTTTGAGAAGAAAGGCGGCGAAATACAGAGAGAAATACGTTTGTTGGCATGTTTGGGGCAATTTGTTATTTTTGCACTGTTACTGCCCCAACTCATAATTCGAAACAACGTCCATGTGCTCAAGTCGCCAAGCGTGTCGCTGGGGTGTCTGCTTAGTCTCATCTAGAGGCCCGGCTCCTGGTCAGGAGATACGCCCGCCCCGTGGCTTAACCAGTCTAAGCGCCTACGTGCCAACATTGAACATAACCGTGGCGGAGTGCGTGGGTTCGATTTGCTGTAACGCTCGTTATTTACCCCTGGCTGGAATGGCCTGCGCCTGGTGGCAGCGGCCAATCACGTCAGATCAGGCCATGGGGCGGGGTGGAGCGGGCCGGGCATTGCGGCACGTCTGTCCTTTGCTCCACCAGTTACGCCGTTGGACTGGAATCGCGCAGTCGGAAGGTAGTTTCGTATCTCCGATTGCATCCGTTCAGGGTCATCACAAATCCATAAAGACAAAGCCTTTCTTTAGTACGTCACCTACAAACCATTCGGTTCCTGCCGGATGGCATCGAGAGGGAATCGTCAACATAAAACATAACCTACGCGATGTGACTATATTTATGGAATAGAAGAATTAAAGCCCTGCATGTTCATCAGCGTGGTGGCACTCCTCACTGAAGTCAAGTGAATATAGCAGTGACTTTCTGAGGCGCAGCGAAAAAGTTGCAGACAGAAAACGGGAGATCCGTGGAGGTTCCCTATATTGACGAGGGTACCTGTTACCCTTTCCTGGGAGTTAATGACCATCTCACCAGCTTTGATAGCAAAATCAGTAAAATTCAAGTGTCCGTCCGGTTCTGAGGCAGGTTTGGCCACACCATCTCTTATCAGCCTCCCTCCCACAATGTGAAGTAAATACAACCCCATGGTCTGTTTCAGGTTGTCATATTATGACAAGCTGCAAGAACGTATTCACTGTAAAGACGGAAGTACCGTCAATGATGTGGTCTCAACCATGCCGTCACAGACCCAGATCACACGCCGTACACAGACGTCACGTACCAAACACACGACCTCGCAGCAGAAAGAACCCATCGGCCGACACAGCCACGAGCTCTGCCGGGGGCAGAAGCCGGCCCAGCTGCAACAATGCCTCTCACGGGACACACAGTACCACTACCCGACCGCAGCGGTCGGCCGCCGCTCCACCATCACGTCTCTCCACACACGGCGACGACGCGGTCCACCAGCTCGGCCTCCTCGAGCAGCACGCGCTGCTCGGCGTACAACAGCTCGGCGCGCGGCAACCGGCCTGGTGCCGGCGCCGGCGCCGCCTCCCGTCCGAACACGAGCGCAGCCGGGTAGCCGGCGCGCCGCGCCTCACGAACACGCTGCCCGATGGTCAAGTGGTCGCGGTCGTCCAGCACCACGTCACCGGCGAGGCGCGGGTGTCGGCAGAGTCGCTCGAGCGAGCGCAGCGCCCAGTCGGCGGCTGCCGCCTCCCGGCTGCCCCTCTGGAGCGAGAGAGCATGCTGAGGCCCCTGGCCGGGGGAATATCGACAGGGCGGGGGAGACGCGAACACGAGCGGTGGTGGTGGTGACAGCGTCCGTGAGACGCGCGTCTCAAATGTAATCAGTAGAGCCGAGTGAGCAAAGCAGCGTCTCATGCCCGCCTGCGAGGGCGGCTTCATGCCTTTCACTGGAATTGAGCGCAACAACGAAAGACCTTTCACGAATACCATTTTCAAGCACCAGTTGCGCTCATTTCATGCGTGGAAACATGCCACTACCACAGTCCCAACACTCCTCCCAGCTCCTCCTCCCCAACTGTTTTTTTTACCCATGAGAACAAACCAGCAAAATTCGGACATAAGCCCACCACGAATTAAGAAACACGACGGTCCAATGAGGCGGTACACTACGGCGCCTGATTACCCCCCGCCCTCGGCCGGGCCGCTGGCCGCGGACCTTGGGCGTGACGACGCACAACTTGTAGGGCGCCAACCCCCCGCCCTCGGCCGGGCCGCTGGCCGCGGACCTTGGGCGTGACGACGCACAACTTGTAGGGCGCCAGCTGCGCGGGCCAGCTGAGGCCGGCGCCGTCGGCGGAGCGAGCCTCGACCACGGCGGCCAGCAGCCGGCTCAGACCGATACCGTAGCAGCCCATGTGGAGCGGCACGCGGGCCTCGCCCGGGCCGCTACAGCAGGCGCCGAACACCTCCGAGTACAGCTGGCCCAGCAGGAACGTATGCGCCACCTGTCCGGCAAACGGAGTAGGGCGGATCAGAGAGCGGCTTCGAAAGCATCTCTTTATCGGCAAATACTTGTTTGCTTGGGCTAGTTGCATTATGCGTAGCCAACATCCACGTCACAAGCACACCACAGACCGGGCCACAAGGCGGGTGATCCGCCGCCGCGTGCCCGCCGTCGACGTCACAACTATCACCCTCAAGATATCTGCCGCACGTCTCCACGCCGCCGGCGCGCGTACCTCAATGCCCGTGCGATCGTGGAGTTCCCGGCCGCACGCCTGGCAGAGCTCGGCGCGCGCGCCGGGCGCCGTCTCGCGCTGGTCGCGCAACACCTCCAGGTTGACGGACGCCGGGCAGTCGGGCTGCTCGCACTCGGGCTGCACGAGCACGCGGTCCTCGCCGACCGGCGCCAGCACGTGGAACTCGTGCGACAGACGGCCGCCCATCAGTCCCGAGTCGCCGCGGACTGTGCAACGGCAGGGCCGGCCGTCAGACGGAGCAGAGTCACACGGGACAGTCGGCCGTACAGACGGGGCGGAGTCACACGGGACAGTCGGCCGTCCGACGGGGCGGAGTCACACTGGACAGTCGGCCGTCAGACGGGACAGAGTCACACGGGACAGCCGGCCGTACAGACGGGGCGGAGTCACACGGGACAGTCGGCCGTCAGACGGGACAGAGTCACACGGGACAGCCGGCCGTCAGACGGGACAGACTCACACGGGACAGCCGGCCGTACAGACGGGGCGGAGTCACACGGGACAGTCGGCCGTCAGACGGGGTGGAGTCACACGGGACAGCCGGCCGTCAGACGGGACAGAGTCACACGGGACAGCCGGCCGTCAGACGGGGCGGAGTCACACGGGACAGCCGGCCGTCAGACGGGGTGGAGTCACACGGGACAGCCGGCCGTCAGACGGGACAGAGTCACACGGGACAGCCGGCCGTACAGACGGGGCGGAGTCACACGGGACAGTCGGCCGTCAGACGGGGTGGAGTCGCACGGGACAGCCGGCCGTCAGACGGGGCGGAGTCACACGGGACAGCTGGCCGTACAGACGGGGTGGAGTCACACGGGACAGTCGGCCGTCAGACGGGACAGAGTCACACGGGACAGCCGGCCGTACAGACGGGGCGGAGTCACACGGGACAGTCGGCCGTCAGACGGGACAGCCGGCCGTACAGACGGGGCGGAGTCACACGGGACAGCCGGCCGTCAGACGGGGCGGAGTCACACGGGACAGCCGGCCGTCAGACGGGACGGTGTCATATGAGGGGGTCAGCCTTCAGACAGGGAGGTCACCACAGCAACGACCGTCAAAGGTGCGTGATGTACATACTTCTAATAAAACACAGGCAGGACCAGACAACGTTGCAACAGAACATAGCCGCTTTGTAAATGGGGGGGGGGGGGGGCGTCGGCGGGAGCGCCACCTGTGTCACACCTCGGACGGCGGGGATTCCGAGGCGGAGGAACAGCGCCGTGTACGCCTGCACCACCTCTCGGTAGCTGGCGCGCGCAGCCTCCTCGGTCGCGTCGAACGTGTACAGGTCTTTCATCAGGAACTCCTTACACCTGGCGGCGGGTGGCAGACGCGACTGTCTGGGGTTACCCGGGTCGTGCGGTGGAGGTGGGCGTGCTGTGTCGGGTTATCATTCTCATGGCGGCCGGGAAACGCCACAGCTCGGTTCGCGATGCTGAATCTTTACACTCCTTTATAGGAAATAGCATTGGATGCATCTGCGGGCGGTGAATGAACTTGGGATGCAGAATTCATGCAGACATTACGACGAGCGTCCTTCTTCGCGTTAATGACACGTGTCCGAATCCCAGTCTACCGAGTACGAGGCAGCATCGCCATCCGCCCGGCGCGCACAGAAGAGGCCTCGTCGGGCGCCGGCGCCCGCCTCCTCACCGCAGCAGACCGAAGCGCGCCCTCTTCTCGTCACGGAACTTTGCCGTCACTTGGTAGAGGCGCAGTGGCAGCTGCCTGCTCGAGACGGGCGACACGGCCCCCACCAGCTGGGTCACCGCCTCCTCGTGCGTCTGGGACAGCGCACGGCGGCGGGTTACGACAGGAGCGGCTAACGGTCACGGCAGGGGCGGCTAACGGTCACGACAGGAGCGGCTAACGGTCACGACAGGAGCGGCTAACGGTCACGACAGGAGCGGCTAACGGTCACGGCAGGAGCGGCTAACGGTCACGACAGGAGCGGCTAACGGTCACGACAGGGGCGGCTAACGGTCGCGACAGGAGCAGCTAACGGTCACGGCAGGAGCGAATAACGGCCACGGTAGGGGCAGCCAGCGACTACGACAGGGGCGGCGTACGGGCTACGGCAGGAGCAGCGTGCGGGCTACGGCAGGAGCAGCAAACGGTCAAAGCAGGAGCGGCTAACGGCTGCGACAGGGGCAGCTAACGGCTACGACAGGGGCGGCCAGCGGCTACAACGGAGGCGGCCAGCGGCCACGCCAGGGGTGGCTGACGGTCACGGCAGTGGCGGCCAATGTACCTTGGACCGTTCACTAGATGTCAACTTTCCCAACATTACGCCGTCAACAAAAACAGCAGCAAAAACTCAATGTTTTCTCCATGGACCTACAGGACGCTCCAAGTCCACAGAAAATAGATAAACATCATTGAAGACCGTAGGACCCTTGGCCCGAAAACATAGCACCTGTTTAGAAGGGCATTATCTGATCAAGAAAACATGACCTGATCAGCGTTCGCTGCCTGGACCAATGGACGCCAAATAACGACAGGTAGTAAGGGGCAGGCATTTATGAGGTTACGATAGAGCTTTTGGTGCCGCATCATGTAGCAAGCATGTATCCGAACGAAATTTGATGCGAACTTTAGGACCAAAAATATACTTCACTGCATCACACCTACAAAATTAACAAGAAGTACATCATTGTACAAAGGCCCATTACTCTCACTTTGAGACGAGGATTTCATGAAACTGGATCAGTACACAATCGTTCACTCGGATGCAAATGACAAAGTGTTTGACTTAAAAAAACAACTATCCTTGAAAAGGTAGGAAGCACCAAAGAAAATCCAGCAGCAGCCGATGGTCTAAAAGGAAGCTGAAGGCAGCTTAATCATCCTTTCCACGAGTGAGTTACCACTGGTTCCCTCCTGAAGGCAGAGTACGTGTCCCTTTACGTCGCCCTGTGCACCTGGCCAGCACTGGTCTGGGCGGGAGGGGACTGAGCGTCATGCCACGCGGCCGGCGCGGGTCAGTACCGGGCTGAGAACGAACCGGTGGCCACTCCTGTCCTCCACCGTCATCAGCTCGGCACCCATCTGTTCCGCCCTGCCTGTCGAGGAGCGCGCGGTCAGGACAGGAGGTCCCATGAATCCCACGGCTCGGAGTGTACTAGTCAGTGAATCACCACAACGACAATTGATCGATTATTGCCACGTGGGCCAACTGATCGAAAGGAGCGAAGAATGTTCACTGGTGAGTCGCATGCATATATTGAGCCTGCTGCCGCACGATTGCACAAGTGCAAGCCAAGCAAGAGAAAATATTGCAGCACAATGGATGGTCAGCTTACCCTCCTCCCTGGTATCATCAACTAATTCATGACATCAACATGGCATCATGGCATGGCATCAACTAATTCATGAGTACTCCATAATCCGCAGCACATCACACATATCACATATCATCGCACCAGTCTTTGTACAAAGATTCCGTAGAAAAAGCCACAGATCTCCCTCCAGTGAACATCCAACGGGTTCTCAGCCAGTTTGTCAGTCTCTGCCTTCTTCTTGCGAGCGACACATCCACACAAATATCTCCCCTCAACCTCAGTCCGTCTCTGTGGGGCATCATACACCATACATTTGAGCATTCAGGGTGCCAGAAACCCACGTCACCCAGCACCCACCATTCCGCTGTCAGACTGTGTCACACAACCCACCCGTCTGTTTCCAGAGAGTGTCGCGCACCAGGGTCGGCATGGTCAGCTGGCCGGCGCCAATAGCCGCCATCTCCTGGTGGACAGCGCTCACCATCTTGTCCAGCACGCGCTGACAGAGCGGCAGGATGTGGAACACGCCGCCGGACGACTGGTGGATGTATCCTGCCGCCGTCAGCAGCTGCCCGGGACATCAGGGAACGCTGGTCATCACACAGGGGACACCAGCGGATGGCAGTCACCACACAAGGGCTACCAGGGGACAACAGCCACCAGACAGGGGATACCAGGGGACGGCGGTCACCACACACAGGACACCAGCGGACGTCGGTCACCACACCGCGAACAGCAGAGGACGCCAGTCACCACACACAGGACACCAGCGGACGCCGGCCATCGCACAGGGGGTCACCACGGGGGGTACACCAGCGGACTCCGGTCATTACACAGGTCACCACGCGGGGTACACCAGCGGACGCCGGTCATCACACAGGGGGTCACCACGGGGGGTACACCAGCGGACGCCGGTCATCACACAGGGGGTCACCACGGGGGGTACACCAGCAGACACCAGTCATCTCACAGGGGATACCAGCGGACGCCAGTCATCTCACAGAGGACACCAGCAGACGCCAGTCACCACACAGAGGGTCACCACAGGTGGTAAACCAGTGGACGCTGGTCACCACACAGGGGACGCCAGCGGACGCCAGTCATCACACAGGGGACACCAGCAGATGCCAGTCATCTCACAGGGGACACGAGCGGACGCCGGTCATCTCACAGGGGACGCAAGCAGATGCCAGTCACCACACATGGGACACCAGCAGACGCCAGTCACCACACAGGGGACACCAGCGGACGTCAGTCACCAGACAGGGGACACCAGCAGACGCCAGTCATCTCACAGGGGACACCAGCGGACGTCAGTCACCAGACAGGGGACACCAGCGGACGTCAGTCACCAGACAGGGGACACCAGCGGACGTCAGTCACCAGACAGGGGACACCAGCGGACGCCGGTCACCACACAGGGGACACGAGCAGACGCCATTCACCACACAGGGGACACCAGCAGATGCCAGTCACCACATAGGGGACACCAGCAGACGCCAGTCACCACACAGGGTACACCAGCGGACGCCGGTCATCTCACAGGGGACACCAGCGGATGCTAGTCACCACACAGGGTACACCATCGGACACCGGTCATCTCACAGGGTACACCAGCAGACGTCAGTCACCAGACAGCTCACACCACTCTCGGGGTTGGACAGACCTGTGTGGTCCCACCCTGCCACAGGCTGTATATGCCTAATGCCGGGACCACAGTGCACAGCACCATGCACAAACAACTGCGAGCATTATATGTGATAAAGCCTGTTCATAGTCCAAGGACAACCAATGCTGTGCTGAGATTAGCATCAATTTTTGCTGTAGAGGTGATGCCATATTGCTGCAGAACATACTGTGTGCTGGAAAATGTCCAATTGCAATTACTTTTCATATAGTACCAATCTTGGATATGATAGAATGTCTTGAAGTACTGTACCACAAAATCAATGCAACATGCTGGGCAAACACACAGGAGCATCCAGACAGTTTTTGGGTGCTGAACACAACAGAAAAACTCACATAATGCAACATACCTCAAAGCTCCTGGAGACAACTTCATCACCTCTTCCTGATAGTTTTTTAGTGGCCTGGATGGGTTGGAAGATTTGGCTTACTCTACTAAACGGTTCAGCCCTTGCATGCAGACTTCTTCTGAGCAGCATGTGTGGCAATCTTTGCCATGCCATGTGATGTGCATTGGGAAGAAAAAGGAACATCTTCTGCAGATCTTCAGTGGGACTGTTCCCATCCACAGCACATCTGTAACAGCCACAAGGATAGTAATGCCACAGAAACAATTTTTGTCATCAAAATACCAAGGATTGAAAAGCAAGCTTGTCTACCAGCTTATACATCTGTTGGGAACAAATGCAGCACTTTGCAAAAACAAGTGGTGTGCTGTCACAAAAATAATGAAGTACTCAGTATTGTGGCATGGTGATTACTCATATAATTCAGTGGTGTGATAATCTATTCAATCATGAACACAAAGTTATTCTTATTTTGCTCCTCTTACATCATCATGTTGCTCATCCAGTCACTTTGCTCATGTTGCTCATGCTTGTGTTGATCTAATATTTGCTGTCACAAATTCAAATAAATACCCACCCACTTACATCAAACATCAAGTCCAGTTGTAACGACACAGCAAATGCACTTTAACCTCTCACTTTTCTTTTGGCCTCACCCCAGGCACTACAAGATCCCAAGCATGGAAGAAAGCTCTGATTCTGGCTTTGAGGACTAGGGTACTAAGGGCCCCAAAGAGCACTGGTATTTCAACTAGTTTCAACTAAACAACTGTTAAGGTGCTGTTCATAAGTCATCAGGCCATGTGGTAAGGACAGGTCAAAATATTAAATGAGGGCCGGGCCCACTATAGAAAAATCATACTGCTCCTTGTCCTTACTAGGTTATAGTGTCATCAGCCCCCTTTGCCAGTGGGAGTTGCATGCTTAAATAAATTCCTTAACAGTTACTTAATGGTTAATAAGCATTAAGGTCATGAACAGCCATACCTTCACAGTTGGTATTTCATCATGTTTTGAATCTAAGACTTATAATATATATATATATATATATATATATATATATAACACTTGCCTTATCTTATCTACAGGTTTTTGCAATTTTAAAACTTTTAAGGGGGATCCCAAACTGATTCAGTATGCTGGGGGGTGAGAATTAAGTTCACAGTAGGAAAGACTCTAGTTGCCCATCCTCATAGCTCAGCTGGCTGGAGCTTTTCATTCACCCATCAGAGGTGGAGTGAATTTAAGTTGCTCAAGGCATTCATTTATTGCCTCAACCCACTCTTATTTGCCACCCCCCAAAATGTCAGATGATCTCAGAGGGTGGGACTGACTGTGCTGTGCTGCAGCACATTACACATTCACCTCAAAATTTCTCTGTTGACCTGGAATGGCATGATGCCATAGTGGGGTCCGGACTCATACAACAAGCACTGCCTAGCATACAGGCTGATCTCAGAAGTTGAACCAATCAAAAGCTTGAACTGCATAAATGCACTTATCAAAAGTGCACTTTCTAAATTTAGCCCCATCTGCTTTTTGCTAGGGACTGGCCAATACTGGTTTCCTTAGACATCAACAGTGACCACAAAACAGCAGATTTTTAGAAGGAGAAAAAGAGTCATAATTCTACTCTACTTTCTGGGCAATAAGCAAACAATGGTAAGCTCCAACCTTTCCTCCTGTGTGGCCTTGATAAACCAGCCTGGCCCTCATTATGCATGAACTGAGCAGTGAGACAGTTATATTCTTATTTCTGGTGCAACATGACAATCCCATTGTTTTCTGACATATTGCTGTCAGTAAGGTGTGCTCTAAGGTGGTCAACTGACTTTGACAGATATTTTCTGGGAGGATGTAGGTAGATCAAACTACACCTATATATTTCGCACAGTTGATCAAGAAAAAATACCAAAACCTCTATGAGCAGCCAGCAATACAACACAGGGCCATGCAACCCTAGTGGGCACCAACTGATGTCAGTGTTACACACTGGGAAGCAACTGCCTTTGATGCCATATAGTAATGCTTGAAAAACATAGTCATGTTCATGTCATGCAAAGTATCTAATTTTTTCTCCACTGCATGTTCTATCTGCATCATGTACTTTGTAGTTGATGTTTTGCCTTCACTGTATAAATATAATGCTTGGCTGTCCAATGTGACAAACAGCCTAGATGCCCTTATGTCTTATGTGTATCCCTTGCCCTTTGACGTGAAACATTAAAAATGATTTAGTGGATCTTTTCAAATAAACTGAACTGATACTGGGCATATACTGTCGCTGCTGTCTGGCACCATTTCTAATAGCACCACAGTAAAGCTGGCAGACAATGAAGAACAAGCTGAAGAAGCTTAAAGCACAGTCAAACATATTCTTTACAAAAAAATCGTTACGGCAGAGTATACCAGCTCATGGCTCTTACATTCGGCCCAACCACTCTGAACTTTACCCTTGTAGTTTGAAATCCGAAAAACAAGGAACGCGAAATATTATCCAAGACCATATAGTTCGCCAAGAGCTAACTATCGTATCAGTTGCGTCGATATGACCTAAAAACTGGAATATGGTGGCACAATCAAGCATCCATATTTACAAACTTTTATCTGCTTATCTTCTGTAGCACTCCTTGGACCTTCACTGCACAGTGTAAGTTACAGCCCTATCGAGCCAGTGATATTTTACTGAACAGACTGAAGAGTCTAGGCAATGATACTTAATAGGCTGAAGAGTTAGGTTTTTACCTTTGTAGCTACAGAGTCCTGAGAGTATGTATTTGCAAATGGTTATGTTAAAGGACAGCTGATCTACCCTACGGTTACGACAGCGCCTCGATTACGACTAATGAACGAGGCCACTTGCTGGGAGCAGGAGCGGATCCAGAGAAAGGGGCACAGAGGGCAAATTCCCTCCTCCCCCTCCCCCCCCCCACACTTAGGTTCCGAGGGGCACAAAGGGTTCCGCGGGACATACAATTTAAGGCTTGATTTTAGCTCCCGAAGGACCCGAAAGGCCCATCGGAGGTCCCCTTTAGAGCCGAATCCGCAGGGCCGAGCACTTCAGTGCCATCCAGAGGTCTCTGCGTGCTAATGAGTCGATAGGGGCCTATATGGCGGTCAGACACAACCAATTTCTCACCGTCTGCTCCGTGACGGGATGGGTCTTAGAGCCCATCCCCTAAGCAGGGACAAAGCAGGAGCCAGCGATTTACATTGTTCAGAGCCCCAGCGTCCTTCAGGGACCCCACAGTGCCTAAAAGGGGGCTCTGTATTGGTAAGGGGCCGAGTCAGCCACAGGCAGTGTTCGAGGAGGCCAAAAGAGCCTGCAGGACCCACCGGACCAAGGGTCCGATTGAAGGGATTACGGGCCCAAAGCGCTGGTCGAGTCTTATTCAGGGTCTCCATCCTGCAGAAACAGACCCTCAAATGACATTCAGAGATCCCATTGTGCCGATCGGGGGCCTCGTGAGTCGATATGGGCTTGTATGTCGGTCAGGCACCACTAGTGCCACGCGACTAGTTCCATGTCTATATCGGCCTAAGGGTCCACTTCCCAGTCAGCTATCAAGCCGGGGACCGCGATTTGCACTGGTCGGGGCACCTGTATCTGTCAGGGGCCCGCAGTGCCTAACAGGGAGTCCTGTGTTCACAAGGGGCCCGAGCCGACAAAGGGCAATATTCGATGAGACCTGAAAAGGGGGCCGGGCTGTCCAGCCGAACCTATGATCAAGGGCTCGGATGGAGTACATAGGGGTCCGAAGGACAGGACGTAGGTTACATCAGTCAGATGCACTGTTCGAGGACCCCTGAGACAATGCGGGTATCTCGGTCGGCCAGAGACCACAAGCACCGAACGATGGCTCCCTGCCAGGCTGAACCCTGGGGGCCCGTTTATCAAGCAGGAGCAAGGGCGGGGGGCACGAATTGCATTGGTTTGAGTCCCCGAAACAATGGTTGGGGCTCCTGCGTCGGTCAGGGGCCTACAGTGCCCAGCAGGGGGTCATGTGTTAGCTGATGGTCCCGAGTCGGTCGGCTTTGTTTGATGAGGCCAAAGAGGGGACGAAGGGCCCCTCGTGACCAAAGATCAAGCGCCCAGTTGGGAGGCTGAAGGGCATGAAGGGCTGGCTGCAGGTCACATTTAATGCCCCCACCCGTAGGACCTCAAAAGTCAGTGGGAGGGTATGTTGTACCATCTGGGGACCTCTGAGACATAGCGTTCCTCTATTTCGGCCAGAGATCACTAGCACCGGACAGTCGGCTCCATGGCGATTCGATATTTTGGGGCCGATTACGCATGCAAGGACAAGGCCGGCCCACGATTTGCATTGGTCGGTGCCCCTACAACAATGCGTGGTCCCCGTATCGGCCAAGGGTCCAGTACCTAGCAGGGTATTATGTGTCAATAAGGGGCCCCGGGACTATCAGGGAAGCATTTGCTCAACAGGGACGGCGACGGGCCCCCAAGTGACAGAGGACGTCTTGCGTTGGGCAGACCTCCGGATCGACCGGGGGGATCCGCCCCGTGTCGCCAGAGTTGCAACCGGAAAACACCCCGCGGTGGAACGGAATGGCCCTTCAGCTCCCGACCGGGAGCTACAATGTGCCTCCTAGCGTTCTACTCAATAGGCCCCTTGCCCGGAAGTAAGCGGTTTCAACGGCGTTTAAAAAGAGGGTCAAAATGAGTTCAAAAACAAACGAGGCCATCCCACGGTGGCTTGAGAACGTTCATTCTTCTCCAGAACCGATTAGCGAAACAATAGAAATCAAAAGGTTTGAGCCTGCGCTCCTGAAACCACAGGAGCCGGGACAGCAATGGCCTGGGCTGCAGTTCCCGGAGAACAAAGGTTTGAGCTTGCGCACCTGAAACCACAGGAGCCGGGACAGCAACGGCCTGGGCTGCAGTTTCCGGAGAACAAAGGTTTGAGCCTGCGCTCCTGAAACCACAGGAGCCGGGACAGCAACGGCCTGGGCTGCAATTCCCGGAGAACCAAATGGCGTTGGCTACTGCAAGTGCCAACGCGGGCCCCGCGCGAAAGTGACCGTCCTGAAATGATGGTTCCGAATGTAATGCCAATGTTCTGGCTGCGCGAATGCACAGAGCCCTACCTCCTTTGGGCCCTGAAGGGACCTATAAGTTCCGAAGGGGTCCGTAGCTGGTTACACAGACACAGTTTTTAATGCACAAAATTAGTCCGTACCGTTCAAAGATAAGACTGGATGTATATCTTTTTCACAACTTTTAGGCTGTCCTCTGGACAGACAAACAGCTACATCAACATAAAAATGGAGATTCTACTTTTACCACCAGATTCCAGCTAGCACCACTTGCCGGTACTGTAAATGCTAATTCGTTCTTAACATCGATCTAAAAATCTCATCGGTGAAATATACGTCCGAACTACCCTCTAGGTATACAATTTGATGTTCTAAAGGGTTCAGAGGTGCTTCTTTCAGAAGCGTCATCATTTTCGTCCGCCCGTTGGCCACAGTTCAGTGTTAGCAACGGGACCAACACCACGCGGCCTACGGAGACTGCAACGTTTGGAGTGGATATTTTCGCTACTATCGATTCTGACTGAATGTTGAACGTTTCCAGTAAAACGTGGCTTGTTCAAGTTAATACAACTCGTTGACCCATTTTTACCGGCGATATACGCTCACCCTGTCCCTAATATTCCTGTAGAACCCAGATAGAAATGTGGCGAAGCGCCTGAGTTTTATCGCCTGTAGTCAATCGCCGACCTGCAGTCAATCCGATCGTCAGGAAGCCCTTCACGTTGCCTTTGACCCTTTTGCATTTGCTCCCAGAGCCCTGTGCTGTTGCTGGAGCCCTTTTCGCTAGCATGTCGGGACACTCTGGTCAATCAGCGGCCTTCCACAGATTCTTTCCATCCGTCCAAAAGGCTCTATACGCAACAGCCGATGGCCCAGATGTTAACCTGCCGGCGTATTCACGGTATGCTCATCGGCCCTCTCCATTGGTTTAGGGCCATTCTAATTCTCTATCACTTGATTAGAGCCATTCGCTCTTGTCGGGGCGCATGTCTTAGCCTGCTTGGGCACACCCCGTCGTTCGGGGCCCTCCAAATTGGGTCCTGGGTACTTTTTATTGGAACAGAGGGCCCTTCACACGTGTCGGGGACCCAGCCGTTAACCTGCTCGGGTACACTGGATTGCTCGGGGCCCTACACATAGGGTTCTGGTATTTGAATGTAGGGACCTGCGCCCGTCAGGGGCGATCCGATTGCCTGCTTGGGTACACTCGATCGGTCTTGGGTACTTCTCATTTGAATGGAGGACCTTACTCTGTTGTCGGGGGCCCTATCTGCTCACGTGCATTGGCGCGCTCGATCGTTCGGGGCCCCCTACATTTTGTAGTGGGTCTTCTTACTTAAAGCAGGGTCCTATACTCTTATCGGGCCCCCATTTTTTTAACCAGCACATTCGATCATTCCTGCGCTTTCCACATCGTGCCTTAGGTGTTTCTTATTTTAATGGTTGGTCCTATGTTCTTGTTGGCGCCCCATCCATCTGTCAAACTCCTCGGTCCCGTGCCGGATCCAGAGGAGGGGGGGGGGGGGAGGGGGGATCTCGGAACCTTGCTCCCTTGTGACCCAAGGGGACCAGGAGGCTCCGAAGGAGCCCATAATCGGATGAACGGACGCAGTTTTCTAATACATAGCACAACAAAACTTGACGTATGTTGGCCTCCAGACGACCAAGAACAGTTGCGAGGGAAGGGGAGGAGCCTGTGAGCAGGCAGCTTGACACGCGCTCGGGTGGGAGCAAATTGACTCGCTCCCCCACAAAGGGCTTTCCGGAATGTTTTCTGAATGGCGCGGCGTAGCCGAGCGAAATGTAGGCAATTAAATAACGGATCGTTTGGCATCAAACATTTAGATATAGTTTGTCAGGTTGCTGACCTACGGCAGGTCAAAGTCAGGCCATGGATTCAGCGAAGTTGATTTCTTGAGTGTTACACGAAAGCACATATATCTGAGACATTTTCTAAGGCAACACAGCTATTGAATCGCCAAATTCCATTGACCTAGGGTCGGGTATGAAGGTCAGCTCAAGGTCAAAACCAGCCTCTTTTATTATTCTAAAGCTTGCTGTGTTGGGGGATTTCTGGTGCTCATTTCGAATCTATTGATAGCAAAAACCGCTTTATACATCGGCGACAAACTTCTAACAGGTCAAAACAAGTCACTGATCTATAGTGACCCGGGTCAACATTTTGGGCTCAGGAACACACATAGCGTAATTAGCGTAATTAACACACACACACACACACACACACATAGCGAAAACATAGCGTAATTTTGCCGTTTATTCAATTCCAAAACTCAAAGCAACGTAGTCTAATTTTTGGCCGCCACGACCTTATAAAGGTCAAACAAGGTCCCCGGCATTAAAGGGGTACGTGACCTGTCGATTGAAACAGATATATAGGTTCTGGAGATACTTTGGGGACCAACTTGGAGTTTGACCTTGTTTGACCTTGTTTGATCACAGGGTCATGACCTAGGCTGCTCAAACTTTAACCCAAGTGAGTTTACGTACAACCCAACACACCCTGTGAATTTGGTATTTCTAGCTTTCTTAGTTGCTGAAAGCCCAGTGTGGTCAATTTGATCTCCGCCCGAGCGAAGGGCATCCAACCGGCCACCCGGGAGCGTGTTAATTCTTTGCTGATTGGAAGGGTAGTGATTGTGGGAAACCTTGAGGCTCGTCGCGTTGTCTAGAGGCGTTTCGCTGTTGCCAGAGTCCTATATGTCCAATGCCGGGTAAATCCGATCGCTGCGGAGCCTTCCACGTTGCCCTTCATCTCTTTGCGTTTTCTCGTAAGGTCCTAAGCTGCTGTTGGTGTCACTATGTGCTGACATACCTAGACACTCTTGATCGATCAGGCGCCATCCTCGAAAATCTCCACATGCAATGCCGGGCCCAATATGCTGGGATGCACTCCGTTGCTCAAGGGCTGTTCACGTTGATCTCGGGATCTTTCCGCTTGTTCGGAGGGCCCATATAAGGTAAGGCACTGAACCACTCAATGCTCAGGGCCCTCTTCCATAACATGCGACCGGGTAGCCGACTGAATACCCTCCGCTAGGGTAAGCGGTCAATATGACCCCACTGAGGTATCAAAAACGAAGATAGCTAGAGGCGCCAAATTCGCAGAGTGGATTAACCTTTACGTGGACTCATTTTTGTCAAAATTTGAGGCTCCTAAGCTATGACCTTAGGATCAGATAAGGTAAAATATATCAAACTCCAGATTGGTGTCTTAAGTGTCTTCGGACCTGCTTATGCAACTAACTGCCCGGAAGAAAGATTCCGACTCTAAGCAAAAGGCCAATGAGATCAGTGACCTTGTTTGACCTTTACTAGGTCAAGGTGGCAAAGCATGTGCGATATTGCTCTTATTTTGCCATTCGTATAAGCGTCAGGGATTACGCTTGGTGGTATGTTTCTAAACATAAAACGTTGGCATGGGTCATTTTAGGTCAGTGACCTACTCCGTTCTCAAACATGTCCGTGGTACATTTCTGTTGCGGCTCCTTTCAGTGATAAATTCGAAATGAGCACCAGAAGCTAAAAAAAAAACTAAGCCCTCAAGTAAAAAGGGTTAGTTTCGAGCTCTTTCTGACCTTTGTGTATGACCCTAGGCCCACGTCATTGGTTGTAATTCTAACTTCAATTGCTTTATTACCCACAGACCTATCAACTATCTTAGATATGTATGGCTTTATCTAGCACTACGTTGTTGTATCACATTAAACGGCTCTCTCGAAGTGCCCTCGGTGACAGTCATGGCCTGACATTGACTTGCCATAGGTCAGTGACCTTACAAGGTGCAAAATTTGGCGAGAATGCGAACCACCTTTCAGAAATCATTTGGAAATCCTTCCAGGGAGTCCGTTTGCCCCACAATGACACAATCACAGCGGCAATGAACACAATAAATTCGTTCCAAGGAATTTGGGAGAGGTTCACATGTTCAGGTGTACATCGATTGGGTACGCCGCCCCTTAGAATCTTGATATATTGGACCTACCGGATCATGACACGATGAAGTAAATTTTTCATTGTGGAGTGGCCATTGGGGTAACTGCTGGTATGTCTATTGAACCTTGAAACCCGCTCGCGTGTGCCGTGCTGCCGCGCCTTTCTCATGTGCTGACAACGATCCAGCTGTCCTGATCCTGTACCGGCCACGGGTCCTGGTGCTGATCCAGTCACTAGACGGATCCACTTCAGCATGGCTCAACAGTTAACGATGCGTCGGCTGCTAAAACCGCCACTCCACGCGCGCTCGAGACAAAGCGTGTGCGTTTCCGCGCGCCGCCGACCGCGGCTGCTGCTGAGGTCCGTGCCGACACTGCACTGGCTCTGACCCATGGAGGGGACCGACTGCGGCGCCGCGAGGTCGCGCCTCAGAGGACGAGACCGAAGTGATGGGGCTGGCGGCTGAACTCAGCTGTCGGCCTACTCCAACGGCAGAAGCAGGTGGCATGGTCACTTCGCATTGCATGTTTGAATTAACCGTGATCTGTAATGCCTTGAGTTCGTTTGCATGTACACGTGTTTTTTCGCGTGCTTTGATTTTTGATGAGGTATGCACCATATTGCAGTAGTGGTTGACAACTGCTTACTGTTTAATCCCTGAACGTTGGTGACCTGTAAAAACTATTGCTCACTATTTAAAAAAACAGAAAAATTGAATGAGAAGGACAGGCAATTCTGAATTTACTAGTGATGTTCGTTTCGATAAAGGCATGTGGCCAAAATATTAATGCATTTATATCTCCATTGTCCTGGGTTTCTACGTTAAGTAACACTATAAGTTATAGCTACTGTTATAATCTTTCTTTCTTCCTTTTTGGAATTTTCTACTTACCTGTAGAAGGCTGTCACCACTGTTATATATATATATATATATATATATATATATATATATATATATTATATATTTGCGCAACGCTCTTCGCAAATGCTCCTAACTTACGTTATTTATATCCTGTCCATGTTCTGTGCTATTGAAAACAAATGTACGGGTTTACTCGAATATTCCATGTGTCAATTTTGCCAGGCCCCTGCTCGTAAACGGCAAAGGTTGCACCCATGAATTTTGACACCAGTCAAAACTGTGCGAACTTAGGCCCTTGTGACAGTCTCGGCACGTGCGGCAATGGACGAAACTACACCTTGAACGTTGCCTGGGTCCAGTTCTTTTTTGTGCCATTCTATATTCGCAAAGCACAAAAATTAACCAATCTGTCCTAAGGCCACTGGGGTCGGGGCCCCGCCGATCCCAGTGCAGGCACGTGGTTAGATTTTCCTGAGGAGGTTCCAAATGTCAAATCTTCTTCGAGCTCCTGCGAATTTTCTAAAACTCATGACTCGGGCTGAGCACTGACCTCGTGTCCCTATCCCCTCGGCTATGTCCCCGCTCCAGTGATGGCCACGCCTACGCTGATAACTGTTATCTGTTACCAACCATGTGTCCTATGCTAATGCTACATATTCTGCAAGCAGGTAGAAGGGACAGCGAGGTTCGCTCCAGGGAAAGGCAATGCCGCACGGGGATTATATGCTTCTCCATAAAGAGGTAGATCAAGATGGCAGATGCTGAAATGTAGCAGCATTTTTGTTTGGGTCTGGACATGGTTGCATCCGCATGAAGAAGCCTTCCCAAATGCGTGTTGGTGCCGCCGAGTACCGTCTACAAACTCATCCAATACATTGTTGTCCACCTATACAGGCCAACACAATAAGGTCATTTATAGCTGTTAACGTGCGTATATATTTTTTATATCGCATCATAGTTGAATTCTACTATAACAGAATATGACAGATCGTCAATGGACCGTTGCGGACGTGACTACCTATCTTTCTCTCAAGGTGGTGACGAAGTCAAGTGGTTGGGACTCGAGTATTAGACAATGGCCTTGTTCAGGTTCTTATCAGCCCTTTCCACGCCAGTTTTTTTCGACCGGTGCCTAATTTGGTCCCACAGTACGTCACAGGAACCCAATTCTGATACGCACGGAAAATGTCATAAACGCGGGCGACACTCATCACTTTTCATCAGGACGTAAAAATAGTCCATATAATTTAATATCTTGGCATAAGTGTCGTGGCCGGAGCTGACAGGTGGATTATTCAGCCATGGCAGCCACCGTTAAAAACGTATAGTTGTGAGAGAGGCCTTTTAGATTTAACTTCAGATTTAGCTTCCAGATTTTGTGCTCCTGCTCGGCCTCTGTAGGAAGATAAAAGCTCAGTACTGCACTGGGTACCATATCATACATTTACTCAGGTGTAATTTAATTCCATTAGTATGGTGATGGCTGCATAGCCCATGCGAATGTACTCAGTCTCTGCTATACAAAAAATGCCACAGATATGCGCAATGCCGTCGAACCGTATAACGTAACGTAATAAACAAGCCAACGATTTTTGTTTCGGGATGCCAAGGATTCAGCGGGCTCTGTCGGCGCGATTGTCGCCCCTGAGGAAGGATCTCAAAGGGCTAAGCAGGCACAATGAACTGGAGCGGTTCAATATTGATAGCTGAAGGATAATAAGCTCCCGGAAGACCGCATTTGTGTCCTTATGGAAGGCAATTTGACCCTTAGTGCATCACGAGCATCATTTAAACCCTGATAATTGAGTCCGTAAGGTCGAAATCGATGATGTCCGTCGCAGTTGCGTCGACGTTAGCGATAACAAAGCCATTTGGTGCGCTGAGCTTGAGCGTGGCCCGAGAACGGCGGCTTATGGAGCAAAAGAATATTGGAGTCCGTGAGATGAAAGGCCACGTTTAGGCGAGATAATGTCTGGTGAACTTGCAACGCATGATGCAGATGGGTGAATAAGGGCTGATGCTACGACAACCGCAGGTTGGAGCAGTATGACAATGCTATGGAACTAAGAAGGCCTAACCTAGCCTTGGTTTTGGAACGTTGTGAGTATTTATGTAGGAGATGATTGTCATTCAGTATGCCGTTCAGCATTGGCCAGACGAAGATAAGCGATCATTGTGATATATTATGAAAAGCTCGACCATTCCAGCTTTGCTCGTTGTGGCGAGTTACTTATGAGCACCTGTGAACCTTGTGGCTTGTCTTATGCCGACTGGCCTTTTTAAATGGATGTGGTAACCACCTGGCGGGGAATTCCTCGCTAGGTGGCTACCACATCGTGAGGTGTGTAGGAACGTGCGGTCGGCGCCGAACGCCACGCGTTTTCTGCCCTACCAATCCAGCTGGCTGGCGAAATGCTGGTTAGGTTTCGGATCCCGTCTGATTCATTTCCGAGATAATTGTTGGTTTTTGTTTTACTTTTTGGCTTAATTTTAACATGGTGTTCCGCCTAACGTGTTTGTGTTCTTTTAACGTTACACATTCCTAATTTTGGGTGGGTCGGTTCGAATGTCATTGTGAAATCAAGTATATTGTGCATTATTTCACAAGAAAACAAAATCAACACAAAACCCTAACACAGACAGCTTCGCCTGCATGTTCGCGCGTTGGGTCCGCGGATGCCATGAGGACAATAGGGACACCTTAATGATCATGTACTTGAACAAGGCAGTTTTTCGTGATGCGACAGGGCATGAGAATCTCATTCGGAGTAAGACGAATGTTTCGGCGAACATGAAAGCGGTATCATTTCAGCGCACCAGGCATCATGATAGTGTTGGACGCTTTTGCAGAATGTTACACCGTCTTAAGATGTTCGAGAGTTTCCGCGTTTGCGACGCCTTAAAATGCGGGAGGGAGCTGGCACCCTTCACATGACTAACACGCACCACAAAGGTGCTTAAGTTTTCTTCTGAAAACACATATTCCTCATGCATCGGCATCTTTAGAATATTTCTCTTATTAGTTTTACCCTTCTTTGAGTTGGCAAATATTCAATGGAAGAAATGTTCAAAGGTTTTTGTATATAACTACTTGCACCGTCATTAGCTGCACAAGTGTCGGAAAGTTTCAAAGAGTGGGAGGGCCAACATGGGGGTGTCATTCGGCAAATAATGCTCTTCAGCTTCCCACGACTGTAACTCCACTTTAACATTGTCTTGTCTGGGGAGGCGAAATTCCACGAGCGGGTAGGTAATTTGGGTCATCAAGAAAGCATCTCCCTCCACGGGGTAGATGCCAACATACGGCCTGGACATAGGCTGGTGAGAATTTCGAAAGTGAATCGATGGCTCACAATGCGGCAGATTTTTCACGCGCCTTCATTTCGCTGGCTGCTTGTCAAGAGATAAGACTTGTCGCAGCATTTTAGGCGGAAACCAATTCGGAAGCTTACAATTGCCGAAAAAAAACGTGACAAAAGCCGTAAAACCGGAGATTCTCCTTTAAAACCAGGCCACATAATAAAGGCTCGTCTGTCATATGTTTCTCATCTGGGCCCTGCTACCGTCCGCCATCGGTGGACACTGCCCTGGCCCGGCTGTCTTCCGCATGACTGACTGTGAACTGATAGTATGGCTGCTATGTTGCGTATTTCTGGATCAGCATTACTACTAATTGGTGCGTGAAACATATTTTGGACATTTGCAACATTATCTCCGTTCCGAATTATCTTCCCTTACACCATACCGCCGCAAAAAATTAGCCCCTGGGAAGCTGCCTGCCTTAGGTATGAATTGACCCAACAGACATTTGATTGGCCATCATTCAACATAGACGAATTTCTAAACCGATAGAGTTCAGAAACTTTGTCAGGACTTTTTATCTGGGTTCTACGGACATTATGGACATCTCGAAGGTAGATTAGATCGATAAGTTTGATCAAAATTTGAAGATGCAAATTTGATTGCAGATCGAGTGGTCAACAGTGTGCATGAACATCGCCGATCCATGCTTGCCTGGAAATGTTCACCATTCAATCAGAATCGATTAGTGATGCAATTTATGCAACGTGGTTTTAACATGTGCACTGGCAAATTTTAGCAACAAAACCTCGACACCATGCGTTGCAGTCTCCATAGTCCGCGGAGCGGGAACTCAATGGCTAATTTTTAGCTTTGGTCCACCAGTGGGCGAAAATGATGATGTTTCTGAAATACTTGCGCTTAAACACTTCAATCGATTAGCGATACAGGTTATCTAACGTAATTTTGAGCATGTGCCCTCGAAAATCTTAGAAACAAAAACCTTGACTCCAGGCGTTGCAGTCTCCGCAGGCCACACAGCACGGGCCCAGCGGCTAATACTGAGCTGTTGCCAACGTGTGGATGAAAATGATGACACTTCTAAAAAAAAAGCACCTTTGAACGTTGTATTATATCAAATCTTACATTTAGAAGGCAATCTGGGCACATATTTCACGTGTACAGTTTTTACACTGATGATAGGAACGGATTGGCCCTTGAAGCACCGCGAAGTGGAGCTGGTATCTGGTGATTGAACTGGAAGAGTTAAGGTAGAATATCTATTTTTCATGTTTTTGTAACTGTCTATTTGTCCAGAAGATAGATTAGCACGGCGGCCGCCGTCCCGTGGCACTTGCAGTGGCCGAAGCCGTTCGGTTTCGCGGAAGCTGCATTCCAGGCCATCCTTGTCCTTGCTCTCGAGGTTGCGAATGGGCATGTTCAAACCTTTTTATGTAATTTTTTCACTAATCCATTCTGAAAGAAGAATGAACATTCTGGCCTTGATCGTTTTAAGCTCACTTCGGCCTATTTTATTCATCAATAATGATATCTCTTATCTCCTTCTGGGCGAGGGGGCCCTTGAGGAGGACACCAGGGGTACATTACTGTTTCCGGTCGAGGGCTGAAGGACCATTCCGTCCCATCACGAGGTTTCTTCTGGCTGTCATTCTGGCGACAAGGGGCAAGACCTCCTGGTCTATCCGGAGGCCATAAGAGGGATATATCATATCGCATTGTTCCCTTCCCTGACACAGGAGGCCTTCCGGCCCGTGCAGTTGACCCCAGATCAGCACAGGAACCCTCATTGAGGCAACAACATGCCTGATCGCCGCAGGGGGTCCATCAATTGTCACATAGAGCGCAGCTCCATGTTTTCTGTGTTCTTCAGAAGTATTAAGGACCCCCTGAACGTAGATTGTAGATGAGAGGATCCCAAACTTGTATTAACATGCATAATTCATGCTCATCTTGGAATGTTCAAGATTCAGTCAGAACTGATCACCGATAAAAACTATATAATATGGTTTCGAACATACGCGTTCGCAGGTCGTAGCAACAACGGTCTCGACGCCCGGCGTTGCAGTCTCTATAGGCCGCGCGGCGTCGGCTTTGCGGTTGACGCCAAGCGGTTGCCAGTGAACAGACGAAAAAATGACACACCTTGGGGAAGATTGCTGGTGAAATATGCAAGTCGCCATGTATGTTTAATGTAGTTCAAAAGTATACTAAACGCAACCTTCCCCTGAAAAGTGGAGGGGGGAGGGGCAGTTACACTACTGGCTCCCCACCTTAAAAAGTGGAGAGCTATGGGCCCCCTGCCCCCCCCCCCCCCCCCCGCCCGGTTCCTACACCCATGGTCAATGCAAAAGGACCTCTGACGTCCGGAATTCCTTCCCTGCCCCTGTTCAGCAAATGTGTCCCTGGCCGACTTGGGGACCCTAGCCGACACAGGATACCCTGTTAGGTACTGTGGACCAATAACCAACACAGGGTGTCCCTCATGTCTCAGAGGCCTGGACCATTGTATATGGCTTTCAGTGATGATCGTGGTCCCCGGCCTTGCCCCTGCTTGGAGGAGCCCAGACCGCCACGGTGCCAAGCCTTTTATATTGGTTGTCTCTGACCGAGGTAGGAGCTGTCATCGTCCCAGGAGGCCCCCGATCGGCGCAAGAGGCCCTGACTGATATTTGAGGGCCTTCTTTGGCGGGCCGAAGTCCTTTAACATAATCTCCAGCGGCCTTCAGTCCCTCCAATCGGGCCGCTGATCGTTGGTCCAGAGGGGCTCGAAGGGTCTCTCAGATACTAAGGGGTGGAAGTCAAGTTCTCGGGAAGCGGGGGGAGGGGGCAGTGGGAGCAGCTCACTCTCCTTACCTGGAAGCTGGGGGCGGTGCCCCTCCCCCAGCTTGGAGGGAAATCCTGTGGAGGGCCCATTTTGGTATGTTAAGGGCCGATTGTAAACTGTAAAGCGATTATGTAAGCTGCAAAAGATCCTTATAACCTGGCGAGGTCTCGTTTTGGCCTGTTAAGCATGCGTGTTGGCCAAAAGCAGGCATTTCTGAGCCTGTAGAGGCCCATTCTGATCTGTTAAGATGTGTTATTGACCGCAGGGCTCATTCTGGTCCGTAGAGGGCCCATTCTGGCCTTTAGGTGGCCAATTCTTACGTAGTGAGGGCCCGCTATAAGCTATAGAGGGTCCATTATTGACTGTCAATGGCCCATTCTGGCCTGTGCATGGCTCATTCCGGTCTGAAGAATGATCCATTCAGGCCCGTATAGGGCCCATTATGGACTTAAATTTCCGTCAGAGCACCCATGCTGGCCTGTGGAATTGCCAACTTTGCCAAACTGCCAAATTGCCTATTGCCAACTGTGAAGGGTCCCTTCTGGCATGAACGGGGGCCCATTCAGGCCCATTAATCGGCCCAGAGGGCGCACTATCGACTGTAGAGAAGCCATTATTGACTGCAGAGGAGTCATTATTGGCTGTAGGAGGCCAATCATGGCCTGTAGAGGGTGCATTCTGGCCTGTAGAGGGCCCATTCTGACATGCAGAGGGCGTATTATCGGGTATGGAGACCCTGTGCTGGCCTGTAGGAGGGCTCATTCAGTTCTGTAGAGGGACTATCCTGGCCTGCCAAAAGCCATTCTGGACTAACGAGAGCCCATTCTGACCTGTAGATGTGCAATTTTTATATGTAGTGGGCCATTCTAACCCGTAGAGGCCTATTATTGACAATCGGCTCCTAAGAGGCTCATTTTGACCTGTAGAGGATACGTTATTAACTGTAAGGGTCCGTTCGGCTTGTAGAGGGCACACTATCTAGTCTTCGGGGTCACATTTTTACATTTTTGAGTTTACTATGCATCAATGCATCATTTCACCACGGGTAGCCTGTAGCTATAGATACGCAGCTGTCAGATATTGAAAAGGTCAGCCCAAAATATGTTATCCTAAACAAAATAAAGAACTTTTATTCAAACACTGTAATGCGTTTTCGAAAATTTGTCTCTCCCACCCTCAAATGAAATAACTTGCGCCATATCTCCAGGACCTCCAGCCTTTCTTGATAAATCTTGTCGGGATTTAGTTGACCTTTGACGTCATCAGTCACATAACCGGATTCAGCCTCGTGTTTTACGGGTAAGGAATGCCAGGGCTACCGAACAGCGTTTGCATTTTTGAGATCGATGATTAGATCCAAAGATAGCCAGGGGGGTACTTTAAAGCTCTCCAGGGATCACACAGGGGGCACACCAGGGAGCGGCGGGTCTGCTGAAAACAACGTTGAAAGGAAGCAAGATGAGATATTTCAAGGTCTGTTTTTGCATAAAAGCTCTCAGTGACCTTCAGGAATCCCCACATAAGTCAGGACCAGACTTTTGTACCGGGTGGAAAGAAACACATGTCCTGACGGAGTCAGCCACGGTCAGCCGAAGTGGGTCAAGTGCGTCGGAACGAGTCAAAGCTAATTGGACCGAGTGACGCATGAGTGAGCGCTGTCATGCAAAATGAAAGGATTTTCCGCACCATCATGCAGAGAAAGTGATGAATACAGCTAGCATTTCCGGATAACAGGGAACGACCTCCTTCGGTAACTCATGCGTAGCTCGATTTACAGGACGTGGAAGCGACGTTTCATCAAGCCGAATGCGTTTTTCACCACTATTCTGTTGCGAGAGTGTGCCTGGTTACACATGCCAACAGAAAAGCACATGTGAAACAGCCTATGCTCGCCAACCACATTGGTTGGCGAGCATGAGCGGGACGTGGAGCATGCCAACCACAATGTTGACATACGCCACGAATAACGCCAAGCAATATTTTGCGAATGATATAACTTGTCATTGACGCATTGAGTATATTCTGAGATTCCAGACACAAACACGCACAGTTGTTCTTGAATGTCCAATGCAGCATGACCTGATGCTAGACAGACGCATATTCAATCCGTAAAGGATCCTTGCCAATCCAGCATTACCTTCAACAAATTAGGCACAGTAAAGTGATGTAATTTTCTGTCAAAAATTTTAACCATCCGTTTAATCTCAACTTAGCTCATCAATACTTACGTGGCTTCTTCCTGCTGCTATCGTCTTTTTATTACTATTTATGCTGACATCAGGAGGATTCACGCATTCACTCAAACGTCTGCAGAGATTGAGGAGACACCGCTCGTGGCACCCAGAAACATTTTCCACGGACACAGACATGACTGTAAGCACAGGCGCATAATCGTCTTGTCGCCGTCTAACGCCTGCTCCTCCGGAGGTGTAGGCGCCACCAGGGGGCGGGGGGGGGGGGGGGGGCAAGAAACCACAACATCAGCGACTCGCGCCGAACAAGACCCAATGCCATGCTGGTCCTTGACTTGCTCTGAAGTTGGACAATGCCAGTTCCTCTACTAAACTAACTGCTTTGAAACATATCTGTAATTTCTGAGCGGAGCAAGTTGTGCCAGTCCACTAGCGGTTTACTGCGGTTCTGTACACACGTACACGTTGCTTGATGTTTGATATGCCGTTCAATTTTAGTTGTGTTTGCTTGCTCACAAATATGCTACATTTGAAGCATGTTCTCGTATTTGTGCAATTTAGTCGGATCGACCAACATATCTGCGAGACCAGATGACCGCAACGCTCGTGCGTCGTAAAGCCGATCCTTGCAGTGCATCGCGGCCGCGCAGATGATCCGGCCGAGTCCAGCAGCTGGCACGCAGCCCCCAGACGTGCAGCGTTTGCGGCTCACGGACAGCGCCTTTCGGGACTTGAGCGCTACAATCGGATGTGTCCATGCAGCCTGGAAGCCAGGCCCGTCCGCCGAGCACCTTTTCGCATTACCTGTCGATGCAAGTGCGAGTGTACAAATCTGCGACAACTGGAGATGTGCACAAACCTACCACGTTGGGAGTGGAGACGAAATTTTTCAACCGGCCAATCCGCCAATATCTGGCCCGCAAGAAATCGCGGGCTTTTGGCTGGCTTCTGGGTCAGACTTGGCGGGCTTTTGCTGTGCTGATAAACACAAAACAATCATGAAACAGTCATATCGTTACTTTTTACAGCAAAAGCGCGAGTGACAGAAAATCCATAACAGCATGACTACTAGTAAACCAGGATTCACAAATTGAACAACGTGAAACAAGCATCTCACAAAAATTTAAGAATAACGACTCAAGTTTTCAAAACTATGGCTTGAGCTCATTGGGCAACAGTTAGATGGATCCCTATTATAGATACAGTTGCACACTGCAATTGGCTGTTATTGTGAGGGTGTGGTGTGTTCAACCTCTTTTGGATTGCGCACAAACGATGCCTCACAAGTCACCATCAATGCCCATGATCAATGAAATGCAGGGGAAACTGCGAGCCTTCTCCCGCGCCTAGCTTCACTCACTTGTCAATGCAGCCCGCACTCACTGGTACATCAAATGCAGGGGAAACTGCGAGCCTTCTCCCGCCCTAGCTTCACTCACTTGTCAATGCAGCCCGCACTCACTGGTACATCAAATGCAGGGGAAACTGCGAGCCTTCTCCAGCCCTAGCTTCACATAACTTGTCAATGCGCCAGCAACTCACTGCGTACATCAAAATGCAGGGGAAACTGCGAGCCTTCTCCCGGCCCTACTTCACTCACTTGTCAATGCAGACCGCACTCCTGGTACATCAAATGCAGGGAAACGCGAGCCTTCTACCGCGCTAGCTTCATCACTTGTCAATGCAGCCCCCCGCACTCACTGTAGTACATCAATGCAGGGAAATGCGAGCCTTCTCCCGCGCTGCTTCACTCACTTGTCCAATGCAGCGACTCACTGGTACATCAAATGCATGGGAAATGCGAGCCTTCTCCCGCCCTAGCTTCACTCACTTGTCAAGCCAGCCCGCACTCATGGTACATCAAATGCAGGGGAAACTGCGAGCCTTCTCCCGCCCTAGCTTCACTCACTTGTCAATGCAGCCCGCACTCACTGGTACATCAAATGCAGGGGAAACTGCGAGCCTTCTCCCGCCCTAGCTTCACTCACTTGTCAATGCAGCCCGCACTCACTGGTACATCAAATGCAGGGGAAACTGCGAGCCTTCTCCCGCCCTAGCTTCACTCACTTGTCAATGCAGCCCGCACTCACTGGTACATCAAATGCAGGGGAAACTGCGAGCCTTCTCCCGCCCTAGCTTCACTCACTTGTCAATGCAGCCCGCACTCACTGGTACATCAAATGCAGGGGAAACTGCGAGCCTTCTCCCGCCCTAGCTTCACTCACTTGTCAATGCAGCCCGCACTCACTGGTACATCAAATGCAGGGGAAACTGCGAGCCTTCTCCCGCCCTAGCTTCACTCACTTGTCAATGCAGCCCGCACTCACTGGTACATCAAATGCAGGGGAAACTGCGAGCCTTCTCCCGCCCTAGCTTCACTCACTTGTCAATGCAGCCCGCACTCACTGGTACATCAAATGCAGGGGAAACTGCGAGCCTTCTCCCGCCCTAGCTTCACTCACTTGTCAATGCAGCCCGCACTCACTGGTACATCAAATGCAGGGGAAACTGCGAGCCTTCTCCCGCCCTAGCTTCACTCACTTGTCAATGCAGCCCGCACTCACTGGTACATCAAATGCAGGGGAAACTGCGAGCCTTCTCCCGCCCTAGCTTCACTCACTTGTCAATGCAGCCCGCACTCACTGGTACATCAAATGCAGGGGAAACTGCGAGCCTTCTCCCGCCCTAGCTTCACTCACTTGTCAATGCAGCCCGCACTCACTGGTACATCAAATGCAGGGGAAACTGCGAGCCTTCTCCCGCCCCTAGCTTCACTCACTTGTCAATGCAGCCCGCACTCACTGGTACATCAAATGCAGGGGAAACTGCGAGCCTTCTCCCGCCCTAGCTTCACTCACTTGTCAATGCAGCCCGCACTCACTGGTACATCAAATGCAGGGGAAACTGCGAGCCTTCTCCCGCGCTAGCTTCACTCACTTGTCAATGCAGCCCGCACTCACTGGTACATCAAATGCAGGGGAAACTGCGAGCCTTCTCCCGCCCTAGCTTCACTCACTTGTCAATGCAGCCCGCACTCACTGGTACATCAAATGCAGGGGAAACTGCGAGCCTTCTCCCGCCCTAGCTTCACTCACTTGTCAATGCAGCCCGCACTCACTGGTACATCAAATGCAGGGGAAACTGCGAGCCTTCTCCCGCCCTAGCTTCACTCACTTGTCAATGCAGCCCGCACTCACTGGTACATCAAATGCAGGGGAAACTGCGAGCCTTCTCCCGCCCTAGCTTCACTCACTTGTCAATGCAGCCCGCACTCACTGGTACATCAAATGCAGGGGAAACTGCGAGCCTTCTCCCGCCCTAGCTTCACTCACTTGTCAATGCAGCCCGCACTCACTGGTACATCAAATGCAGGGGAAACTGCGAGCCTTCTCCCGCCCTAGCTTCACTCACTTGTCAATGCAGCCCGCACTCACTGGTACATCAAATGCAGGGGAAACTGCGAGCCTTCTCCCGCCCTAGCTTCACTCACTTGTCAATGCAGCCCGCACTCACTGGTACATCAAATGCAGGGGAAACTGCGGGCCTTCTCCCGCCCTAGCTTCACTCACTTGTCAATGCAGCCCGCAGTCACTGGTATATCAAATGCAGGGGAAGCTGCGAGCCCTTTCCCGCCCTAGCTTCACTCACTTGTCAATGCAGCCCGCAGTCACTGGTATATGAAATGCTCAGCAGCTTTCGAAACTGAAAAAGGTAGTGGCATAGAGTTTGTCCCTCCATGTCTAAAAACCCGTAATTTACGACCACGACCACAGGACGCTTACATCTCACACGGTCTTTCCTTATTGCAACTGCTATCCTTTTCCACATGGTTTTCGTTACAGTTTTTGTCCTATCTGGCTGTCCATATATCCTAATGTTTGTATCAGTGTTCAGTTTTGTGTGAAAAATCATCTCAACATATGACGTCAATGAGACATTCGATGAATATTGAAAAATGCAGTCACCAGGGTTTGGGAAATATAGAAAGAGTTGCGGGAAATTATTGCTCCCATTTCTTACATGTTACATGTATTTCCGAGGGACATTGTGTGCGTTTGTGATTGGAGCTTTACGACGCATTCAACTGCTGAGGCTATATGGCGTTGCCTGCCTCTCACCCTGGCAGGAGGGGCGGGCACCGCGGGGAATCGAACCCCGTACCTCTGGTTTCCCAGACGCGCAGAGGTTAACGCAGACGTGTTAACCACTACACCACCGGCACCTCCAATCCCCTCCGAGAAACATCATTATTACACAGATAAGATAATAGTTATAGCCTACTACATCGGAGAAACCCCTGAGAATAGAAATATAGATATGTAGAGTAGACTAGCTAGTAGACTAACTGCGAGTAGATAAATCTCAAGTTGTAGTTAAAAACTGCACATCACGGTGTTCAAGGTCTACTTTGCTGGGAGGCGTTCATGTTGCCCAAGGTACAGAATGTCCAAATGTACAGGATGTCTGAAGTGCCGAATGACCAATGACCATACACATGATGCCCAAAGCTCCTAATGTCCAAGGTACAGAATGTCCAAAATGGGAAACAGTTTCCAAAATGGCTCGGTGCGGGGTTACTCATAATGTCCAAAGTACAGAATGATGAGGACACTTTCCACTCTGCACCATTTTGAAAGTTTTTTCTCGTCTTGGATATTGTGTACTTCGGACATGATTAGCTTTTGGCATTTTAGGAGAATTTAGGGGAAATTAGGGGAAATAATAAAATGCCTATTGCAATACCTCAGTGCTTGCGTGTTAATGGCAGATCAGCGTTGTAGCACAGCGGGCTTCTGCGGGCAGGATCAGTAGCTGGGCGGGGCGGGCAGGGCTGCGGGCTGATATGTTGGAGAAAGCGCGTCTATAGTTTGGAGTGACTTCAGTAGGCTTGGGCATGTTTGTTGAACTGTGCGCGTCGCGACGTGTTTGAACCAATCATAAGCAGTTTTTCAAAGGTTACACTGCACCACGGGACAGAACCCTCACACAAACCGAACTTTTGCACCAAACGGGTTTTACCCTTGCCTGAAATGTTGCAATTTTTGTGTGGTGAAATCCAGTGTGTGCACATAGCGGAGTGGGTAACTAGCTGGGTCGGGTACGGCTTTTTGTGAAGCTCCGGGTTTGGGTGTAGGCTTGAAGTTTGCGACAGGACAAGCGTATGCATAAAAATACTATTTAATGGTGCAGCCGAGCTTAACTTCAGATGACATCAGAGGGTTAGACGGACGCTAACAAGCATTACGACACGCCTCTAATTTGGGCACGAATTTTGGCGTTGGTTAAACATTTCAGATTCGGATAGACGCGAGCACAGAACTCATGTCGCAAGCACTGTTTGGCGTGTGCTCTGATTCCTAAAAGCCCTTCATTTGACGGTGTTCAGCCTTAATCTTGGAAACAGTGATCCGAAACCAAGCGCCAGTTCATATGGCAGAACATGTTGAAAGCACAAGTTAAGTTTTATGGTCATGAATGGACTGTGGGATCTGAAATCATGGCTGTCTGCTGGTACATGCCTCGGTCGCATTGCAACGCTTCTTTTAAAAAATAGCTTTGTCTGAACCTTTTGAGTGGATGCGTTTCTTGGATCAGAGCCCAAGCTACGTTGGGTTTATTGCGTAACTATGCCCCCCTCCATCCACTCGCGAAATTCCAGGTCAGTGGCAGGAATTGATGTTGGCAGCTCCTGACAGTAGAGGATTTTCTTGGACGAGATTTTTCGCTCCAAGTTTTACAAAACAAGAGGGGAGAATAGGCAAAATACACTCGTTGACGAAAATTTGTTTTCATAAAAATGGTTTCAGATTATATTTGTGCATGACGTAGCCTTATGCCACGCAAGCACATGTTTTCTTGTTTGGTCCAATAGCAATTGCCTGGGAGTTTTAGTTAATGTGACCCAGATTCGCCTGGCAGCAGTGTTGCTTAGCACGGAGCTAAAGGTAAAAGTTGTGAAGTTGTGTTTGTCAACGAAATGCGACATCGCAACGTAAATTAAGTTTAGGCCTCATTCAAAGCTCAGTAGTTCTCTTGTGCAAAAACAATTTTACACTATCGGAGGCGTGTTAAACGGACGGGTCAGTGTTGAACCAAAAGTCACACAAATTGGGAGGATACGTAAAAAAAAAACAGCAGAGTGCATCGGAAGGGTCACATCATCCACCACTAAGGCGCATCAAAGTTCATTCACATATCCAAATATGATCCAGGAAGTGGGTACTAGTCACTAATCATACGACCGCATCGCAGATTCTGGAAAATGACTTGGAGCTATATCCCTGTAAAGGGGCCATCGATTAGGGCCTGGCAGAGGTAGATAAACAGCAGCAAATTGCATTTGCCACCTGACGTAAGACAGAGGCTGAAGCAGATCTTGGTCTGAACTGAATCTGGTTCAATGACGAGGTCCGCGCTCATCTGCATTGGGCAGGTATCGACCGCACTGCCTTACTTGGACCTCTGAACTGCCAGACGGACATCATGCTGGAGAGCCCTCTGCACAGCCCAGTTTTGAGTGTGTCGAGAGTATTATGATAACTTGCTGTGACGTGCTGGTGGTCTCGCCGGTGCGCTGGAGGGTTCTCTCAGCATCGTTCCAGTTTTGGCCCTGCCTGGCCACAGTTGCCTTTGTTTGGCTTGCGGCCGTGATGCGGCTTGGTGGTGCGGCAGTTGTGGTGTCCGTTCCGCGGCTGGGCCGCCCGCGGCCGCGCTGTCTGCAGCCGTGCTGTCCGCGACCGTTCCGCCCGCGGTCGCGCCGCGCTGCCCGCGGCTGAGCTGCGCTGCCCGGCCGCTGCGCCACCGCGACCGGGGCTGGTGTAGCGTCGCGACGCGCTGCACGAAAAGCGATTGTTGTTACTCCTGAATGTGTATGTGCGTTTTCTTTTTCAATGGCTCCAAGGCATGATCGAGCACGGCCACGCGCCAAAACGGAAGGACGCCTTGATTCTCAGGGAGGTGGTGACCGTTGATGCCGAGTGCGCGGTATCAGTCAGGCTGACGAACACCGGCTCAGACGAGGTCCGAATCTTGAGGGAATCGGATGTCGGAACATTCTATGCCGTGAGAAAGGGCGTCAACACGACTTTTACGAGGCGTGCAGGAATGAGGAGTCCCACTGTGCTGCTAACGTAGTCGCCACAGCCCGCAGCAGACGGGTACCCGCAGCGTCGCAGACCACGGGCAAAGCCAAACTTTATCCTTTTCCGGATTTGGATTTGGAGCACTGCGACCTGAGCTCCACGGGACGATCAGGCCTGTAGGACTCAATATCTTACGACCGTAGTATATGTTCAGTCAGCATTCCGGCGACATCGAGGGGACACATCAGATCACCGCAGGAGACGCAGCTCCAAACCTACAACGTCCACGCCGAAAGCCAGTAAAAACTCGGAGGCCAGGTGGAACAGTAAAAGCAGGAAATACTGCGCGACGGCATTATCGAAGAGATCGATAGCCCGTGGTGCTCGCCTGTCTTGTTGGCACGCAGGAAAGAGGACACGCTCCCGTTTTGCGTAGACATGAGGACTGCGAACGGAATGTCCAGGGTTTTTTTTTCGGCCTTCTATCTCGCGTGGATAATGCGCTCGACACCCTTTGAGGTGCAAGGTGGTACAGTACCTTGGATATGGTGGCTGGATACTGGCATGCTGGTCTGCCACCGGAAGACTACGAGAAGGCCGCGCTCTCCGCAGCCAGTGGAGTTCATCCGTTCAGAGTTACGGCCATGGGTCTTGCGAATGACACTGGGACCTTCCAACGACTCATAAAATTGGTTCTGTTAGTTCCAGTGTCAGTTGTGTCAGTGCTAGTGTCAGTCAGTTCTGTTCTGTCACGCTTGGAACCCAAACCTATCTGTTTTACGTAGTCGATATCCTCATGTGCAACAGAACTGAAGAGAAACACATGGACCATTTGAAAGGTTTTCAAAGGCGTCCGGAGTGCTGGGCTAAAGCGGAAACCTGAGAAATGTTTGCTTGCGCGGCAGGAAGTTGCCTTCCTTGGGCACTTCATATCCGGGGGGGGGGGGGGGGGCGGGGGCGTTATGGGACCTGACCACAGTAACATCGAAAAGGTCCTCTCCTGGCCTTAGCCACCCACGGGCAAAGAGATGAGAAGCTCCTTGGACCTATGCGGGTATTACGTCCGTTTCATCAAGGATTACGTTGAGACCAACAAACCACCCAGAGAGACCGAGGTGCAAGGCCAGAAAGTTCAGTGGAACGAGGAGATGCGGGACATATTCAATCGCCGGACGATTCTGTCGTCGTCTCCCGTCTAGGCTCTTTCCACTTTCAATGGCACATTCGTTATGCACACGGATGCACGCAATTTAGCGGTCGGGGCTGTCCTCACTGAGCGCGTCGCCGAAGAAGAGATGGTAGTTGCTCACGAAAACAAGTCGTTGACGAAGCAGCAGAGAAGATGGCTCACGCACCACAAAGAGTTCTAGGTCATCGTACACGCCACACGTCCATTCAGACAATACACGGTTTGGTCCACATTTGAGGTCATTACGGACCATGGGTCCCTGACCGTCATCCCACATTCCATCCCGGCCGAGCATAACGGAACAGGTCGGCGTCGGCGGTGGCCAACAGAGCAAATCCATACGACTTCAAAAGGGACAGATCATGGAAGTGCTGACGCATTGTCAAGACGCCCGATCCAACCAGTACCAGTGATTCCGATGCTGCGTGCTGCGGCAGCAAGTCAGCGGCCAGACATCTCTGACGCATTGTCAAGACGCCCGATCCAGCCAGTACCAGTGATTCAGATGCTGCGGGCTGCGGCGGCGACAGTCAGCGGCCAGACATCTCTGACGCATTGTCAAGACGCCCGATCTAACCAG
>NW_023596746.1:38578541-38714534 GCF_011947565.3 Pollicipes pollicipes
ATCTCTCTCTCTCTCTCTATCTCCTCTCTCTCTCTCTCTCTCTCTCTCTCTCTTCTCTCTCCCTCTCTCTCTTCTCTCTCTCTCTTCTCTCTCTCTCTCTCTCTCTCTCTCTCTCTCTCCTCTCTTCTCTCTCTCTCCTCTCTCCTCTCTCTCGCTCCTCCTCTTCTATCTCTCTCTCTCCTCTCTCTCTCTCTCTCTCTCTCTCTCTCTCTCTCTCTCTCTCTCTCTCTCTCTCTCTCTCTCTCTCTCTCTCTCTCTCTCTCTCCTCTCTCTCTCTCTCTCTCTCTCTCTCTCTCTCTCTCTCTCTCTCTCTCTTCTCTCTCTCTCTCTCTGCTCTTCTCTTTCCTCTCTCTCTCTCTCTCTCCTCTCCTCTCTCTCTCTCTCTCTCTCTCTCTCTCTCTCTCTCTCTCTCTCTCTCTCTCTCTCTCTCTCTATCTCTCTCTCTCTCTCTCTCTCTCAGAACCGCTTTGATTATGCTCTGTTGAAAGCAGCCCCTATTGAAACAGGAATAGTTCTGAAAGTGAGTCATTCTGCAATGCTTATTCGTATTTCTTTGCACCTTGGAGCACGTTATTTGCATGGATGCAAGTGCACCATATTTCGGTATCATCTTGTTAATATTGCACTGAAAAATTAATCTGATGGATACCTAAACATAATCACTGAATGCATTAAGTGCAGGCTGTCAAGCCAGACAGCTTTATTTTTTTATTAGTTAAATGCAGCCTACATTGGTATTTGAAATCAATATTGTTCGTGTGGTGGTGGGATTATGCCAGTGGTGCTATTATATCTGCTTGATTAAACGGGATAGCAAGTCGTGGGCCTCATACCTAACCCTCCCTTAAATGTGTTTGTCAACAGGCTTGGTGCATTTTGTTTTGATTACACCCTGTTCGTCCAAATGTTTAAAGTGGGCTGTCAATCACAAATAGGGTTTGTTTGAGAGACCGCTTCGTTGGAATCTCGCAGATTTGGTGATGATACGACTCGACGTTCTGGTAGCTGGATGAATTATGAATCACGTCCAAATCTGCATCTGAACTGATGGGACTGTTTGACCGACACGCTCGCCGACCATAAAACCGCAAATGTCTATTCCGCCAGCTCCGGTGAGGTTTGCTGACCCCCAGGTGTACCCCGTGTTCATTAGTGAATCTTTATTTCACCTAATTTCCGGAAGTGTGGGAGGGGGAAAGGTGCGACCGGAAAGCGATCTCATCGTACACTTCCCCTCCCCTGGCCGTCTCGCGCTCCCTCGTCGCCTATCGGACCGAATCGGATATTACAGGGGCAGCGGCGCATGAAAATGCAAGCGCGCGCCAACTGTTACCCTCGTGATCAAATTCTCGGCCGGGCAAAAACCAGACCGGCAAAAACGGCGCATCATCGCCACCCATTTGGTCCGGGGCCGTGGTCCGGCAGGTGGGAGAACGTCGCCTCCATTGTCTCTGTCGGCGCATCTTCGGGGAAACCGGCAATAGATGAGGTCGCTGATGGACGTTTAGCCGCCTAGAAACGCGTGAAACTAGCCATGTCCAGAAATGGTGGTGGTGGTGGAAAGGAGGCGACTGTGCAGCGAACGTGTTCTTCAATGAAGCCACGAAGTGCTGACTTCACTGTCCAGTGGGGCGCAGCGGGCAGCTGTGACCCCGTCAGTGTACAACGCCAGGGCAGCGCCGACTGAGTCGCACCCCCCCCCCCTCCCCGCCTCCCCACCCCTGGCTGACCCGACACCGTAGCGGTCTGCATGGAGAGGACGCAAGTCAGCCATGTGACGCTGGAGGTCAGTCCCACCAATGCGCGCAACCTGCAGGTCGTAGAGTCTTGCCGGTAATCGTAAGATGCTATGCAAACATTTTGAAGGGAGAAATGAACGAGGTTTGAAAGGAGACCATTCACTGCAAGAACAGTTGACGCGTAGCAAACTTCTGCTAAAACACAGCTAGTGAATTGCCAGAGCTCAGCACCCTGCTGTCCAGTTCTGCTGGGCGGGCGGCCGCCAGCATCTGTCCGCGCTCCTCCCCAGTGTCCGGGAGCGGCTCCAGGGGCGCCGCCGGGCCGGCGCCCGTCACGCCCCACCAGCGCCACCTGTGCGCGTGACGGACAGCCGGGCTGGGGCGGCGTCACGGCGGCCGCCCGGCAGATGGAGGGCCGGCCACGGTTGCCGCCGCCGCCGACGCCGCTTGTTTTGGCCCACACGCCGGAGGACGGCGGTGAATAAGCCGCGACTGAGGCAACAGGCGGGCGGGGCTGGCTCGCACGTGGTCTGGGGCAGCGGGGAGGAGGGAGCGGTAGTCGAAAGCGGCGTTGACGAACGATATGTTGGTGCAGGGATGTCAGGTGACGAACTGTGATGTCTTGGGCATGTGAGGTGGGCCGCAAATATATGCAGTATTGCTACCGTTCACCACATGCCTCACGAGTCCCTGCCGGGTGGCCGACCCGGCAGCTTTGGCTGATCGACCGCTTTGCAGTGAACATAGATCTATACACGTCTAGACATCCATTCATTCATGATCGAAGAGGGACCAAAATTGGGTCTAAGGAGGAGCTGTATGTCCATGCATCTCTCAGTTCGAAGGTCACGCATCCATGGGCGTTTAGGAGCCTACTTTTTCGCAAGTTATGAATTGATTTGAGTATTGAGGGGGGCGCAGTGAAAATTTAAGCATTTTAGGGCGCTGAGGCCAACTTTGTGTTATTGGTTCCATAATGCACGCGCATTATTTATAGTGATGTACGTGATACCGTCACGTTTTAAAGAAATGGGCATTCTATTGCACTAGAGTTACCGTCCCGATACAACTTTTTTGGAAATATGGGTGGACGTGGTTGTGCAATCGTATCCTTTTCACGTCTCCTCAATCATAAATAAGGAAAACTTATTTGTTGGTTTTGAGTATGTTGTCAACAGTCTACGATTCCGCTCGAAAGACTAAATTCGGACGACAGCACGTTGATGCTAGCGAAAAAAGTTGTCCGAGCGAGTTCCTATCTAAAAGATCAATGAGCCAACCGTATATTTACGGCAATGTGGGTTATAAGTGTGGGTATCGTTGCAAACGTTGAACGTTCTACCGAAAGCGGCCAGGACGGCGATGTTACAAACGTGCACGGAAGAAAAAGATCTGCAGTACGTTTGCACAAGTCGCACCAAAACCTGGGCTGGCGTGAAAATGAAAGTACTTCGGAGGCGAGTGCCTCGTGCGGGGGAGGCGAATAGCCTTATTAGTGAACGTAAAACCCACGTCTAGAAACGTCATAAATGGACCAACAGCTCTCTGCAAGCACTGCGCTGATTCCCCGCGGCGCGTGCCTATGGTGCGCCACAATCTTCACCGCGCCCACCAGTGTCACACAGCTGGCGGGCTGCTGGCTGCGGACACTGGGGACCGCCTGGCTGCCGCTAGTGGTGGCCGGCGGGGCAGGCGCGGAGAAGCGACTGGCCGGCCGGCCAGCGTGCTGGGTAGCGCGTGCTGGCCGGACCGGCACTGACTCCCAGCTGCCGCCGCTGTGACAGGGCCCGTCAGAGGCGCGTATCGCGGCATCTCCCGACGGCGGCGTCCGGTCCCAGTGTCACGTGGAACCACCCCCGACAGACAACGGGCGGCGAGGGGGCAGCGCACCACCTGGAGGTACTGGAGCGACAGACGGGCACGAGTTCGTCAGGATGCAGTTGGGCCGAGTTTAGGTTGGGCTGAAGGAGGACCAAATTGGGTCTGAGGAGTTGGTCTGGAGTAAAACTGAGAAGGGGAGCTGGAGTCAGAACAACTCAAACAGAAGCGAACATTAGAATCCACCGCATACCATTGAATCAGCCCGATTTAAACGTAATAACCAGCGTGCTTCTCCCTTTCTGTTCAATAACGGCTCATGATTAATCCCATGATTATGGAGCTGATAAGTTGATAACACGTCAGCGCTCTCCACCCCCTCGCGCGCAAAAGATCGCTCGGCCCCTTCCAGTTCCGGTGTCAAGCGTCGCCCTGCGGAGGAAGCCGGTCGCGCCGCCGATGGGGGGGGGGGGGGGGGAGCGGAAGTGCGAGTTACGCCGGACAAAGCCGCGCGTTGGGTGCGATTTCACGCGGCCCCGAGTGACCTTTGTCACAGTGGCCGGGGCCTATTTCACGCCGGGCGCCGCCAGGTGGGCCGGCGCGCGCTAATGGCGGCGCGCGCCACCGCCCGGCCATGCGATCCCATCCCGGACTAGCCGCCGACACCCGACCCCCGGCCCGCGCCGCGCTCAATGAGTGGTCCGAACGTGGGCATCATCAGAGCAGTAGGAGATGCGGCTATTGGGTCGGCGTACCATCTCCGATTTCGTGGTATATGTGCGCAATAAATGGGGAGATGCAGACAGCTGCCGTATGAAAAGGAGGCGAAATCACAAAAAAGTAGCTGCGACGAACAGCATAGCCATGACCGTGATCAGCACAGGTCACGTGAAGCACCATTAATATACGTGAGTCTAAACGTGACTCGTAACATTTGAAGCGTATAGAAAACGGACCTTCCGTGGGAACTCACAAATCAGCGTCGCGACGCAGCTGATTAGGTCGGTTTTTAAGACAAAATATGCTCCTTTTATCGTAGAACATGTCATACATTTCAATAAAGATGAGCACGCAGATAATGAACCGGCCTCCCGGGCCATTTTCTCTCAACAAATGTCGGTACTTCATCGTCGGCGTTAGTGTCCCCGCAAAAGTGTTGAAGCGGAAGCTCCACCCTTGAGCGGTGCCACAAATAGTCCCTGCAGGAAATGGACGAGACTAGTTATCACTGTACATGACACCCGAAAAATTGCCTGCAGGTGATTGGCTGACCCATGGGTCAACCAAAGCATTCAGCATGTAATGCGTTGCATTACACTTCAACTGTACCAGCCAGACAGAGCTCTAAATCCCATCTTCTCACGCCAACTGTGCTGGCGACCACAAGGCTTTGGCATCCAGCCAGCCAGGCACCGAAACTCATGGTCATTGGGGCCCGGAGCCCCTCTTCGGCCCCCTCGAACACTGTCTCTGGCCAACTCGGAGCCCTTTACAAACACGAGACCCCACGGAACACAGTGGGCTCCTGTTCGGCACAGGGAGCCCTCATTGACTCAGTGGCCCCGGCCAATGCAAATCGCAGGCCCGGAATGGACTCCCAGGCCCATACTCACTGTTTGGTACAGGTGGTGCCTGACGGGCATAGGGGCCCTAATCAGCTCAGGAGACCCCAAATAAGCAGAAACGGTACTTTGAAAGGCATTTGAGGCCCGTCCCGCAAGACCCGAGCCGCTAATGTGACGTACGGCAAGCCCCCCGGGCTTTTAATCGCTGCACATAAGGACCAGGAGGGGGGGGGGGGGCTGCCCCCAGCGCCCCCCCCCCCTGCTTGCCTTACTGGCAGTGCTACTGCAGAGCTATCCATATATAATAGTTAAATAGTATAATTATATACTATTAATACCTACTTATTTATATTCGAACAGTATATAAATAAGTAGGGACATCAATTTTCATAATTTTCCAGTCCAAATCCCGCTGCAACGCTTTGTAACAGACCAACAATTTTTCATTTCCAAATGTACGTTAGTAGCCTGAGAAGGTATCCCGAGTTCGTGACGTCTGCAGTTTGTTGCAACCGCCGTTGTCATGACAAGAGCCAGCGTGATGATAATGACAGAATCTGCTTGGGGCCATTGCCAGCTGTTACGGGTTCGAGGTATCGCTTTTGGGCTACTTTAACCCGAGGGCCTAGAACTAAGCTTCAACCCTCACATTATGAGCTTGTGGGCTTAAAAGTGGCACCTCTTCTGGTATAAATGACGTCAGTACAAACGTACCTTTGTGATCGCCACATTGGGCGACAAAGGCCAGTCACCGAGAAGCGCATTGGTTGAAGTTTGAACCAGTGCGTCACTATAGGCTATGTGATACTCCGCTTCCCAAAAGTGCTCTGCGAAAAGAACCACGGTGGTAGACGCCATAGCGGAGAAATGAAGGCCATAGCATAACGTTGGCTAAATTTGAGGGATAAGAGCCTCACAATTGCATATGCTTTTTTCCAAAAAGAGGAGTGCACGTTCCAGACGTTACGGAATGCACATGTTGGAAAAAGCGAGGCACATGGAATATATCACCTTCGTAGTGTTGAGCAGGGGGTCCAATGAGATTTTCCCCGCAGAAGCGGCTCTTCATCGCAAAATACTGAGCTATTGAGAAGGATCTCGAGAAAACTGGCACTACCGATCAAATCGTACGCGTGTCATCTAACAATAGGTGAAAAGTTCTTAAAAATGAGGCATGCACCTTTAGGCTGGAAAAACCACATTTGGGATCAGCTCTCAGCGTAGGGTGGTAACGAGCTCTCGCGTAGGCGCGGTGGCAGTGGAATTTCCTCTGCGTTGGGGAGGGGGTGTAGTCATTCTAGTCCCTTTTTCCAGTCCGCGCGTATCAGGGAAAATGCTAAGTTTTAAGAAAGTTTGGGGCGAATCCTCCCTTCCTATCACCTGCGTGTCTGCGCCGGCATATTCTCTTGCCGTGTCAATTTAATTTTAGCGGCCGTGCCAATGTAAGCTCGCAAAGCGCGTGATCATGCTTGCCATTTAGTTCTACCTGATCGGTTCGTGGATATGTGCACCAAGGGGGTTCAAAACCCACTGGGAGCTAGGTCTGGCAATCCCACGGTGACATCTTCATGAGGATGCCCCAGAGCATTTACGTGTTGGAGGCATTACAATGCGGGTTTTTCAACAAAGTTTTTCAAGCACTTCTATGCAGTACCAACAAGATTGCACTAATATCGTTGTTATTGTAATAAGAATGCATGTGATCAACCACGTACCAGGGATTATATTTCCAATAGCAAAGCACGGTACAGGACAGCCCGTAAGCTACCCATACGCTTTATGATTTAAGTTGATGCTTGATGTTCAAAGTTTATGCACAGTTAGGCTTGCTTTTCATCTTTTGAATATAATCATGGATTTGTAAAAATGGAATTGTAATAATCATGCATATTCTTACCACAATTTAAACAATTATACAAGACACTCCTCAAACTACAGTTATCATTGTGAAATACGATGCAAAGGCTAGGTTAGATTGGACGAGAGTAGAGGGGTGGGACACCAGGAGTGAACAAAGTTTTTTTTCTGTTACCGACCAAGTTCGAAGCAACCTAGATTGCCACTTGGAGCAAAATCTATCAGAAACCACCGTTGCAATGTAGCAATCATTGCGGTGAACTACACAAAACAAAGATATATGAAGTGCGCTGCGTCATAACAATCAAAAACATCTTCGTTTTGTGTTATGAATTAGAGGGGATTGGGTCTAAAGGAGGGCAGGACTGTGAACTGCACCGAATGATCTCCAAGATTGATCTTTTTATTCAAAACCTCATATAGACGTGGAACACTCCCTTCCATCTCGCCCCTATTCGCCGTTTTTCATGACATGGACTGATGGGGAAGGGTCAGTGGGACCCCTGGCGTTTCCAAACTACGAAAGAAAGGGCCTCGTAAAAAAGAGTGGATGAGCGTCTACAACATTCCGCGATTAGCAATAAGTTGCATGTTACTAGGTCAATAATCGACCCCCACGCCAAAGGCCAGATTTTCCTGAAAATCTGACTTTTTAGCTCTGCACGCCTAAATGTACGAAATCGTGTCTCGTGGCTACACGGAATCTCAACAGGCGCGTTTTTACACATGCGTATGGTGTAAGGGCCCGTTTGCTTAACAGTGTCGGCCTGTCGCGCGCGGTCCGCCGAATCGTCGGTTGTCGCCCGTCGCCCGCGCCAGCCGTGAATCGCCATGCAGGTGCTCCTGAAAGGCAGAAGCTTCTCAGGGACCAGAGCTGCCAGGGGCGAGCTTCTTATGTCAAAATAAGCTCAGTGGATGTCGCAGGTGATACCGAAAGTTTGGACAAAATTGCGTGACGTGCCAGAGAAGTATCCTCCGAAAACCTGAGCGGGGTCGCGTGCCAATCTGGTCGTTATTTGGAAGCGTTGGAGGTTGTGTACGGTCTGCCGGCCTCGGATTTCAACTGTATCCACAGGAACCGCCTCATCACGGACCCAAAAGGAGGTCAGAAGCTGCTGCGGACGCGCGTTCCGGTCAGATCTTTATTCATTGTGGTAAAATACGGAGGCTGGTGCACGTATTGACATGACACATCCATAGCCTATCTCTGCACTGGCTACTGGGTCATGCCAGTTTTAATCATATGAAAAAGCTGCTGACCGCCTGGCCAACGAAGTGGCGGTTTCGGACCAGACCATTAATTCCGTAGATCCGACCAGGGTGTAAGTGGCATCAGATGCAATACCACTGACGTCATGTCAGAGTCGTGGTGACGCGCGCCCAAATGCCGCGCCCGATACCTAAGCCTGAGCCACTGGGGCTCATCACCGTCTGTCGGCGGTGGATGGATGAGATCGAAATGCCTGGATAGATATAATTTTATCCTCCTTCTGGACAGAAGGTTAGATTATCGTATCAAATAGGCCGATTAGCTATATCGGAAACATGTATTTGGGGAAGCAGCCAGTTGCTCTGAATACGGATGGCTAATGCCCTCGCACCAAACAAAAGCTCTTCGAGACATAGATTCCGAGCCGTTGATATATGTGGCACTAACCCGCAATATCGTCCTGGAATTAATTCAACAAACGGTCACTCCTATAAAGCTTTCTAAGGCTTTATTCATAAATCTTGCAGCACAGAATTTAGTTGAATGGCAATCATCCTAAAAAACAGCAGCTTGGCCCTCGCCAGTTGGGAGACTACGTCCCCTCTAAGAAATTATAAAACCCGCTCTCCGGCATACCGTGCAATCGCCCCCAAATTTCGGGCAGCCTTTGAGGCATCTATTGCACGTGTTTTGACACTAGAAACTTGTCCCAAGCATTCCTGGTTTCCGAGAAACGATGTTTGTTTTCATGAGCACTGCGCGGTGATCAACGGACGGCGCGGGAGGCGGGACGACACTGCTGCAGTAACCAAATCCTGCATGATAAATCTTGCTAAAAACACATACAACTACACACCATGGCACTCAGAAGCAAACAAGGATCAAGCTTGTTTATATTTTGTGTAATGTGTGATGTGGTTTCGTACATATAAGCATATCAAGCTGAAAAATGTGATATTTTCTGGAAATTTTAGCCTTGACCCTTATTGATCTAGCAACATAACCCCTCTTACCAACCACGAGCTCTACTCGAGACAAATCTTCCTCTTATGTTTCGCGAGGATTTATCTTTATCAGTTCCGAAACGCTATGGAGAGGGACCGCAACGATTTCCTCCTCTCCCTATCAGTCCGCGCTATGAAAAACGGCGAAACAGGACGAGAGCTTATGAATGAGCCACTGCACCAAACATTGTATTTAGTATGCTCATCACGCGGTTAAGGCTTTCACTTGTGCGTGCCCAGTGACACCGCCCTCACATCAAAGGGAAACGAGAAACATAAAAGAGATACAGAAGAGCACATTGGATGGAATAATAAGTGTTGCACTTACGCAGAAAACACTTGCCTAAAGGGACCGAAATCTTCCAAATCTGGCATCAACCCTTCGATATTCATGTGTAAAACTTTCTGGACATTAAGCTGACAAGAGATCCAGCATCATCATTAGATGGGGGCTTAATTGGATGTGATGGTAAAGTAACATGATAAGTTTCGTAGGGCTCCAAAATGACAGCAACCACACATAAAAATTGGCCGCATTCAGAAACAGTTTCGGTCCTAGATCATTATTTGGCTCCCTGAGCAAATCCTGATTGCATCCCTGGCAGATACATATCACGTCTGTGTGTAACTCTGCAGAGACATACTCGCATCAAGCAAGCACTATCAGCTGTTTATGGTTCAGGCGTCTTTCAAAATAATAACCGTCAGTTTGGGTTTTGTTTCAGAGCAGCTGTTGGAGTGCGTGGCCTTAAGCGCTCTGGCAAACATTGCTAATAAAATTGTCAGTTAAGCGTTCACCAAACCTTACCGGGGTTTAGTTCCTATTCATGGCCAAAACCGGCTAAAAATCTGCTTGTTGGCGCGTTCTAATGGCAGCCTGCATAATTTTTTAGGACTAATCCTCCAACAAATTTTGCGGAACTACGCAAACCGTCATCTCTGTAGCCGCAAATCTACCAACTAACGTTCTCCTCCACACATCTGAGAATAACATCACACAAATTATAACAAGATCACATATTTTAGGTTATCACCGGCGTAGGCCTCGCACCCCGCCTGCCGGGCGTAAAAGAGCAGGGCTGTAAACTGCACCGAATGATCTTCAAGACGACTATTTCAATGAAAAACCTCATAAAAATATGGAACACTCCGTTTAACACCTGACGAAGTCCATGCATATCGCACCTGGTTTTCCCTCGTGCGGCAAGTTACAAGTGAAGTCAACCATAATCAATGTGGGCTGCATACCTTGCACATTATACAAAGCGGACGTTTAATTTTCGACGCCCTTGCGGAACGGTCCTGGCCACGTGCCCGCTGACCGGATCCCTGCCGTAGCACGCAGGCATACAGAAGCCTTTACCGTTTTCTCGGACCTGGAGGCTGCTCCGCCCTCTCAGGGCGAGATCGGGCCCCGGGATGGGCAACCGGACCGTGGCATGTATTGAAGGTAGCCCATGCCCATGACTCCATGGCTGCGGACGCTGGTTGGTGCGATCCCGGGACAATGTGATCACTTCCCTGGTTGGTGCGATCCCGGGACAATGTGATCACTTCCCTGGTTGGTGCGATCCCGGGACACCGTGATTACTCTCCCGTTTGGTGCGATCCCGGGACAATGTGATCTCTCCCCACTTGCTGCCATCTCCCCATTTACTATGCTATGGAGATTGCTCCCCAATTGGAGCAAGTCAAAGAAACGCCTGCCGCAGGTGGCTTGAACCAAGGACTTCTAGCCAAGATTGTAAATGCTAGCCAGTGGTTGTAACGAATGAAGATACCCACTTTAACCTCGCCACTGGTATGCGTTGCTATTGCCCCCCCCCCCAAAAAAAAATATCCGGATAGTTGTGAAGTTTCACCATGGTTTGCATACGTATACTATGGTATTGTTTTTTCTCCAAACATGCAGTTTTTCATTTGTATGCTAGAAATATAGTGCAATTTTAGTTCGACGTTTCAGTTTTGTAGGTCTCATTTTCTTTAATTAGGCATCTTATTGTGTGCAATAAGCACTGCGTGAGCATGCTTCGGATTACTCTCGGCTTCGGCTTTCGTCTTCAAGATGGTTGAGACCAATGAAAACCATGCTACCTCCACGTGCCTTGTGTATACTGCCGATTGCCTTACAGCAAACTAAGTCCACCCGTCTCGTAATTCAGACGCTTTCTGCTTTGGAGCCGTACTGTGGATTAGATGCTGAAGAAATGTAGTGGTGAATCCGTGGCGTGTTGCGATCATTAAGCCTCCACCACAGGGATGTAACTTCCCAAAACGGGTTTGGGCGATGACCTGGGGAAGATGACTAAACTCATCCCAAAATGCACTGAGAACGGGTTCATCCCTGGCTTTGACTCACTTCTTTCTCAAAAATGGAGGGGGAAGAGGAGCTGGACTAAATAGGAGACAACTGGATAGGACACAAATAAATGCTTCACGACTAAATGGGACACAACTGAATAAAAAGCAACTGAATAAGAAACCGCAACTCTGTGCCACCACGTTTCATCCCTTTGTCTCAGCAGATGTCGTTGGACAGAATACTAATTTGTGTGGCGTTAATGGTCGGAGCCAGCTTCTGGTTATCGAAATAGGACCGATGTAACAGATAGAGCCGTTGTCATGTGGCTTTAGATGTTGTTTGACATGTACAGCTTCAGGACGCAGTGTTAGCTGATGTACACCACTGTTTGAGGCTGCCACGGAAGTCCCCGACCGCAGGGTGGGCAAGAGGCTGGAAACTACCACTCGAGTCGTGTATGTTCGACACGGCTTGTGCTGTTTTGGTGATGGCCGTTGTCGGACCATTACCGCTATCGGTTTTGGTGATGGTCGTTGTCCGACCATTACCACTATCGGTTTAGTCGGCGAGTGTCGATCGGCTGGCTTTTAAACCCGTTCCACTGAAAATTCACGTCGAAGGGGAGGTTGGCACACGTCCAGGGTGCTTCCGAATATAGGTAGCTGGTAGATTCGTCACGTTTCGGTGCGTGAACATGCAACCGATTTGTTTTTATTGACCGACTATTTACTGATAACACCTAGCCTTGTTCGTTTCTATAGCTTTGGCACGGACGTCGAGGCGGAATAACGAAATTGTTTGCAGGCTGTATAATTTGAAACATCGCAGAATAAAGTCATGCAAGAAAACTGAGCCAAAGTCGACAAGACATTTGTTGTGATAAAAATTATGCAGCATGCAGCAAACATAAAATATTCGGGTAAATGTGGCATAAGCGTGGAGGTCTGAAGCTGACTAGCTCAATCAGCTCTACTTAAATGGACGGTGCATCGCGGTTTTCATTGTCTTCGTTTCTCTTCCCGTGAAACGTCTCCTTGAAACTTTTTTATAATCCACATAATTTTAGTTCCTATTTCCAATGTTTGCTTTTACTAAATTTCCAGAAGGTTGGGGGTTTAATCCACCGTTGGGGGGACAAGCTGGATATTGAGGGGGGGGGGGGGCAATGGTCCACCAAAGTGGATGCAAATTCACACCCGTGCACCTACCTCCAACAGATTGTCTATTATCGATACGAAGCCAGTTTGATGTCATGGCTACCCATCTCTGTAGAAGTTCTCGCAATAGTGTTTTCGCTGCCCACGCCGATTTCACTGTAATGGTTGGCGGCATAAGCTTGCAGAGCACACCGTAATATTTGACGTTAAATTCTGCGCTACTGGCTGGCGCACTGATCACATGTACCTTTCACTAACAGTTCATACCACATCGATACAACGAGAGACCGATGTTCCGGCGACCCCATCTCGTATATGTCTCGTGTCTACGTCTTCACCTTCCATGCCATTGCATTTTAACGATGAGCCACATGGGCTCGCATAGCAGGCCATCCTTACCATTAAATTCTACGTAATCGGCTCCCTGGACATACGCACCTCCCGCCAGCGGAAGTGTGTTCTTCATTTATGTACCAAGATTTTCGATGTCCCGGCTATCTTGCAGAGCTACGCCCCACGGTTAGCGGGCGTACCGCGTTGAAGTATCGACACCAGTGACGTCATCGCCTTGCACATAGCGTGTGAAAACCCGATTTATGGCAAAGTCCATGCCCGGCATCCCCCCCCCCCCCCCTCTTCATCGTTTCCCCAAGTTCTTTCATTTTCTCAACTACTTGATCATAACGCCCTTCAGCAAGGACATCACTTTATATACTTTGGGGGGGGGGGGGGGAGGGCGGCGAGGCTCCCACAGCTGACTTGAGCCCCCCTCCCCCCAAATATATACAGAATAATTATATTGCCTATTGGTGTACTGGGTAGAAGGAACCTGACACATCGCGATTACCATTATTTTAATTTTGTACTTAACAGTATCCTGAATGCAGCTAACGTTCGCTTCAGGCGCCCTTTATTTGTCCTTGACAGGTATGGTCTGCGGCCGGTGGCAGCGGCCGCGCCAAAGGTCAGGTGACGTCAGAGGGCAGGACGGACCGTACCGGGCATTGCGGAACGTTAAGCTTTAGCCACCAAATCTTGCCGTTGAACTGGAATTGCGTGATGGGATGTTAGAGGTCAGGACTCGCAGAACATGCACTGCTTAGTGCCAGCTCTGATTCCAGAAAAACGTTCACTCAAAAGGTTTAGGTAAAATCTTTAGAAATGTCTTTAGCATGCTTATTCCTTCATATGTTAAGCCAATCTGCAAATGTTTGGCTAACTTTTCTCAAATGATAGACCTGGATTGGAGTAAAGAACAGTGCACTGCAATATCTGGCAGACCTTCACAGTTCAAGGTGGCCCAGATAAAAGTTAACGCTTGTTTCATTCAACAGTGGCAAATGTATTGGTCGTATGATCGTGGCTGTGGTAGTTATACGGCATGATCAACGACAGCAATAGTCATCAGTGGTCACTGTTCTAAGCTTTTCACTGAAAGATAGCTCACGATAACTTGAAATGACAACACATTTCTCCGCAGGAAAACAATTTTGAATTTACAAAGCATTAAAATTTGCCGTTTTCCATTTTAACGTCAAGGATGAAAATTAAAGTGGCTGAAATCCGGGGAGAAATCAGATTTTAGAGGTAGGTAAGATCAAACTTTTCGGCTTGGCTCCTCCAACAGATTTTAGAAAGTGACGCCCCTGCACCCTTGTCTCCAGGTATGATGGTGTGTGTAGTCACTGTCTTTGCCCACTAGCTTGCCTTCTTTTCGTCAGTCTCCAACTACATCTCCTCGCAACTCGATATTTGTATTCTCTCTTACGGCCATGATGGTTCTCGGCTCACTCTTCTGAACTAAAGACATCTCTTCTGCACTTACATCTCTTCTTCATCTGTATCATTACAACTTAACAAAACCATATCTTTGAAAGGCCTTGCTTGCGTTTGCTCTGACGGAATTCAGTGTGACTTATTTTGTCATTTCACTCTCCGCAACCAGCAAATGTCTCTTCTGCTTTAGCACAGCTTAGATTGTGGGACATTACCCTGAAGAGTGGGTCTTCTCGCTTACCATCCCCATCCTCAAACCGAGGATACCCGACAGCCTCTTTGGAAGCCATTAGTTTATCACGCTGACGAGCTGTGGCTCCAATCCTTTCGAAAGCATGTCAGGCATTGCCCGTCTGCACGGCTTTCTTGAAAACCACGACATCTTCGGTCCATTTAAAGGCAGTTTTTAGAAAGGCCACCGATCACTGGCGACGTTCTTTCCATCCCATTTCATTTAACTCTCTGCTAAAGCTTACACATTGCCCGCCAGTTTAGATTTGACTGGCGCCTTTGATCGGGTAAATCAGGAGACACTTACCTTCGTATCCATAGCAATGGGCTGCGAGGTAATCTTGCAGTTTCTTTTAAAATAAATGATTCAGCCCTGTTCCTCTCAAGTCAGGTGTAGTCAGCAACTCTCCATCCTTAAGTAACACTGCATGGTCTCCCCAGGGTATTGCCATAGTCCTCACACTTTTCCTCTATATGATTCATCAGATACCTCTAGGTTCGATCCTTTTCTCCCATCCCACATCGTCCAGCTACACGTTACACCCTATATTCGCCGTCGACGTAACCCATGGCACTCGCATCCCTCCATAGACCGAGCCGCCAGGGTATCCAGGAGGCCCTTGACGATGTCGCTGCCTGGGGCAACCACACAGGCTTTTCAGCCTCCAGTCCCAAACCCGCACGTGTTGCATTCATATCAGATAATCGCACTAAGCCTCCCCGTCGCACACCATTCACATTCATTAAGAACGAAATTGGAGTTTTCATACTTTTCTCAATATCACCCTCGATTATCGTTTTAGGTTCCATATCCACGCCTATCGATCAATGCAATGGCCACAAAAAATGAACATAATTTTTACCGTGCCTCACACATCGTGGGAACGCGACCGGCACACCTTACGTCACATACGCACAAAGTTGGTTCGAACAGGTCTCGAGTAAGAGCCTTTATTCTTACTTGTCTGGCTCATGATCAGCGAAAGCTCTGCGCAGTTCAAAACACCGGTTCTCAACCTATCACCGGTGCTTGGTGCATCTGTCCGGTGTTCGCTCTTCACACTTAAGTTTATCATCAAACCCTGACTTTCCGCTCTCACCTTGCTCTTTTCAAGCATTATTTTCGAACGCTGTCCGTCCCCAAGCTTCTCTTCGGGTGGCTGCCTTACTAGCTGACTGACCGAACTTAGCCCAGGCACCCACCACTCCGCGCCTCCAGATTGAGTCCAAGCCTATCGATTATGTAAGTCAGTAAGAGCATTTGCGAGGAGCATTATGCTCACAGATAAGACGGTAGAAATAGCCTTATTCCTCGTGGACAAAGCAGGATCATGAAGATATAGATGCATTATGCGCATCTGTATCTCCATTCTACTGTTGTTTTTTTTTACGAGAACTAAGGCTATTGCTACTGCCCTATCTATCGATCATGCCCTGTTTACGAACATTGAGTTGTGCTCTTTCTCATGGCGGTCCGTCCTCCTTCATTACTTCACTTTCTCTGCTAAACTTTTCGCTGCTTTGCAAGTACTAGTACTGGTACCGCTGGTCTAACTAGCGGTGCTGCACTCCTAAGCAGTACTCTTTTCATCAGAACCCAGAAAATCTGGTCTTAGACATCTATTTGGACCCCAAGTAACATTTTTTCATCCAAAACCTCTCCCCGGTGTACAGTAATGTTGTCTTTCGTAACCGCATGCCTTTGTTTCGTTCAGTCTACACTCCTATAAGCTTTTTTTCTATGCATCCCATCCACTTGGGCAAAGAAGGAAGCCTCAGGGCAAATTGCCTGGCAAAGATAGGCTGTCTTCTTCTTCAGATTGCGCCTCAGCTCTGTCTTCTGACGAGAAAAGTTATGTGGCAAGGTGATCGAGTCTATTTCTTCTTTTCCCCTATTCCATTTATTTTTCGTGCTGGCCCGCTTCCGAGAATGTACATCCGTCTAGCCTATCACCATCTTTTGAAGCATGACCAAGCTCCACTTTGCTCTTCGTGTTGACTTTCTCTGCCCATTGGACGTACCCTCATCACCTGTCCTTCTCGAGGCCAGCGTGTTATCCGTTTACGTTACGCGGCAGCGCACAATCTCACACTTTTTCGCCCATCCTGCTCAGTGACGGCCATCCTATTTCACTCAACAGACTCTGCTTTATTCATCTAAACGAATCTCTTCTACTCCATGTAGAAGTCCCTGCCTTCCTACATCTATTCCTTGCATAATTTATCGTTCATCAAGTCACCATCATACCATCATGTTTTCTGACTGTACATAAACATCATCCCACAGCTGATTGATTGTCCAACTGGCAGATGGCAGAAGGTGCACGCGGGCCTCCCCCAAACACACACGCACGCGCGCACGCACGCACGCATGCACGCACGCACGCACGCACGCACGCACGCACGCACGCACGCACGCACGCACGCACGCACCTACATGCACACACGCGCGCGCGCGCTCTGTTTTGACAAGTTATATGGATGACTTGTCAATTTATGAACGAAGGTGTTTGAGTTCTAGGTCTGACACTGTTTCCTGGACTTTTTGGGGGCGAAGCGCAATGCCTATTTCCGGCTAGGCCTTGTTAGCTAGTCCAAGTCCCGCGCAGTGCACTGATCCAAGTGTGACCCCATTGTAGGAGTACTTATGACAAATTCCGTTGTCAAATTGTGCATGGGCTTCTTTTTAGGCAATGTTTCCCCACTTTTGGCGAGTCGGAAGGCCAAGGGGACCGTGCAGTGCCCGCACAACAATGCACGTAGCGGCAGAAATCGGCCAAGCAAGCGACATCAATGTATTTGTCGCAGCCAGGTCAATATAAAACACAATACAAGAGCACTTTATCTTAAGGCTACACTTGGCCCTCACGACTCAGACCATCCCAATGGGTTCACAGTCTTAGTTTGGAAGCCAAGTAAAGCGTTCCCTATGTGCCCTAAAAAATAATCTCCCGATATTTATTACAAAGTCATTTTACTTCACATGCACTCACATTAAGTCACTGGTCGTCGCTCACAACCGCTGTGAACAGTCGTTGCTGGACGTGATGCGAAACGATTGGTCACAGGGCGTAGCAGGTTCAGCAGCCCTTACACGATGCTCCACAAAATGCAATGCTCTCACAGAGAAAAGTCTGACGGTGCAATCTGGGCTAACGCCGACTATGGGTCTTCCATCTGCGTCTAGTCTAACTGAAACTGCCAGGCAGCAGCAGCTCGTCACCTGCTCCGCGCAGCTTGGTCCGCACTTGGCGCCGGCGCGCACGTGGCACGTGCTCAATCACAGCCGAAAGGGGGGAGGAGGAGGAGGGGGGGGGAGCGTCCGTGGCCGGCCGCCGCGGTCAGGTACTGGAGGCGAGCGGACGCCGGCCGGCCGAGCGTCAGGACTCGCTCTGCGGCGACTCGGACTTCAGGCGGCGCTCCTTGGCACGCCTGTTCTGGAACCAGACCTGCGGGCAGGCGGGGGCGGGTCGGTGAACCAGACCTGCGGGCAGGTGGGGGCGGGTCGGTGAACGAGATCTGCCGGTCAGGCGGCACCAAACAGTGGACCAGACCTGCGGGGTAGGCGGACGGGGTAGTGAATCAGACCTGCGGGCAGGCGGGGGCGGGGCGGTGAACGAGATCTGCGGGCAGGCGGGGGCGGGCCGGTAAACCAGACCTGGCGGGCAGACAGGGGCGGGCCGGTGAGCCAAACTTGCTAGTCCGCCAGGCGGGGGGGGGGGGGGGGGGGCAGGCCTGGATCTGGAGCATGGGTATGAAGATTCGTCATCTCCACGCTGCTACTGAGGACCCTGTGGGATCCTAGATTCTTCTTTGGAATCCAGTCAGGCTATGGCCAGGAAGCGTAGGCTGACTGAAACCAGATGCGTGTAGAATCATGCTGGTTTATGACATGTAACTACAGATTCTCTGGGAGGTGGGGAGATGAGGTGATGAATAGCTCCGAGGTTCAGTCGTGGCCTCTTCTGAGAGCTATCTCTCGTACCAGACGGTTGTGCAACATTTGATATGTGCCCCTTTGCTATAATGGTAGGGAATAGTTTTCGATATCAAATGGCTGATCGCAGGAGGAGGTGCTTGATGGGCGCAGGCAGGAGCGGGAGATGATAGGTCCTTACTGGGTAATGCGTGTAAAGCAGTACTAAGAAGGCGCAGTTTGTGCGGACTGCACCGAAAGCTAAACAAGAACGATCAGAAAAAAAGAACGAGCAGACAGATTGCGATATCAGCCTGAGGACAAGACGAGTTTCAAGTTCCGTATGTTATCATGAGCGGCGGGGCGAACACACTGTATCGAAGAGAGATCATCAGAGGCTTGAACACACGAGCTGACGTTTTCGGTACAGCCAGATGTCTCCGGAGGTTGTCCAGGAGACACCGCTCATGGGTAACGATACAATACGGTCACACACGCCCCGCTCAACAGCAACAGTTTTAAATCGAGTGCTTGTTGGTCGATGGCATAAATCATTTAGATCGCGTGATTGATAAAACATACTCAAATTGGCCGCGATTTTTGCGTGATCATAGACAATGACACCCAGCCCGGTACGTCTTCTACACATGAGAAGACGGCCAAAAGGGAAAACGCGCTATCACGTTACACGTACCAACGGCTGTTGGTTTGTTACGATTTGACATCCCGGTGGAAGGAGAGCTAGCATCGTGCGCTTGTCTGTTACGGTGCGGGGTGCGACACGGGAGGACTGGAGAGGGCCGATGCATCTCTGGGAACGCCACTAGACGGTGCACCTTCACAGCGCCGGCCAAATAACTTTGGTCACCGATTCCGCGGAAAGCTTGACAAAAATTATCACGAGAGCGCTCCCAGATTATAGTGACGCTATTGATGGATTCGGCATGACAGTGACTGCGACATAAGCTTGTCTGGACAGCTGCTCCAACGTGCTAAACCTCACCCTGACATAACACGAAAAAGCATTCGGTAGATTTTTGCTGGCACGTCGACATGACTCCAGTGGTTTCGGATCAGCAGCGTCCGCCCCGCGCCGCACGCCGCCACCAGCGTGATGGGCATCGATGTCCTGCGCATCCGTCAGCCCGCGTGCCCCGGTACTATCGCCGACCAGGGGCGGTCCCACACGGCTGCAGGAAGGTCCAGTCTTTGGTGGCAGTGGTGCCGGCCGGACGCCAGAACTGCACGAGGCCGGCCGCGACAAATATTTACGCCGGCGGACGGGCCGACGGGCAGCCGGTCTCGGTGACGATCTGACCACGCTCCGGCTCCCGGACAAGTCATGGTGCCGCCCCCATTCACCCACGCGTGGCCTGGCGGGGCGAGACCCCATCTCCACCGCACCTGACAGCTCGGTCCTAGCGCGCCTGACGACGTCAGAGTTCCAGAGCATGAAGAACAGTTTGAAGACGGCCGCAGCCACAAGCGCGTGCCGTTGCGCCGCGGCACCACGCCCGCCCATGAAGCGCCAGTTACCTGCACGTGCTGTTTGCCGAGTCCGAGACGGCTGGCCAGGTCGAAGATGGCCTTGGAGTCGGGGTTCGGGTTGCCGGTGAAGGAGGTCTGCAGCTCGCGCAGCTGCTGGGCCGAGAACTGGATGCGGTGCCGTTTCCGGCGCGCTTCGGACAGTTCGGCCGGCACCCGCGGACCTGAGAACGACGCCAGGGGGTCGGTGAGACGGCCTGACCGGAGGCCACACGGGGCAGGTGAGAGGACCGTGCCGGGTGGATTGCTCCGACACGTCGCGCTAGCTGCACCGAAACCGACGCTCAGCGAGGACAGGACAGTCGGCAGCTCGCTGTGCAGTCTAGAAACGATGGCGATGATGGTGAAATGGCACATGAGTCGTGAGTTCTGAGTGCCTCGAGCGACGTACTGGCGTACTGGCGTACTGGCTCTCACACTCCGGAACTGCAAGCGGGATGGTTCCTCCAAATTGGCCGCGACGCCTGGGAGGGGGGGGGGGGGGGGCTTTGCATCTCAGTAGATGTGACGAATCCTTACGAAGCTCCTCTCCTGTCCTGACGCTGTGAATTCCCTTCAGTTTTCCCTCGCGCGAGGTTGCCGCTCTCGAACATGATGAAGCGGCAATGGCTGCACGACTTGGACAGCAGAAAATTGTTCAACACAGAGGGTGTCCAGCTTCATCGCGTTGGTGTAACGTAAGTGCTGCGTCCGAACTGCTGTGGACAGCAGCCCTCTCACAATGGCGACGGACAGCATCGATGCCTGCGGACCTGGCTGACGTGGCGACGCACGCCGACACCGCCGACGGACGCTACCGATGCCTGCGGACCTCGCTGACGTGGCGACGCACGCCGCCACCGCCGAAGCTGGGCGCCGGAGTCGCGCCTGTCCTGCTCTGCGACGGCGTGGCCGGCACGGTGGCCACTTTTTCTGCGCAGAAGGGCAGCTGACGCGCCGCAGACGGCTGCCACTGGACTTACTCGCCGGCGGTGCCGCGCCGCGCCGGCCGTAAACGCCACGCCACTCGCGACGGACCGCGACGGCGGCGCAAGTCAAACACGACACACGCTGCAGCGCCGCGAATAAAACAGACACGGGCGCGCCGGCGTTTTTCTGCTACCGTTGAAAATAAACACGCTTGAGTGACGCGCCCGGGGCGAGAGGTTGCCAAGTCCGGCGGTCGTCCGTCCGGCGGCGGGCAGCCCGGTGGCCGACGGTGGGGGCGCGCCAGGCCCGGCCAGACGCAGCTGTCGTGCGGTGGCGTCAGTGTCTGTTTGCGCTGTGTGATGCGGTTGGGGACTGGCGAATGGTTCGAAAGAACTTCAGCAGTTAGTCTCTTCGCGTGCGGAAACAGGCTGTTGAGAAGACTACACAAAAACGCGTGGTCATGGATTCTTCAATGAGTGATGCGGTCACGGCTGAGGGCAGTGCCGTCTGTCACTTGACCTGCCAAAATTTATTTCGCGGGAAGAGTCACCATAACATAACGCTAGCAAAACCTTGAAATACCCAGTGCGCCATACGCTGGTGGGTTGGGGACGGGGCACACAGAGGCGGCTTGTTATGACAGCCAGGACTGATTGATCTTCAACAGACACGCACACCAACCCATGCAGACGGAGGAGCGGGATGGGGGTCGCTGCTTGGTGCGTCAGCCGCCATTTGCCTTTCTAATTCTGTTTAATGACCTGCCATCTGTAGCTCGATGTGTGCACGGCTCTGCACATACAAAGGTGGGTGGCCGCCTCCCCGGCAAACTTTGTTTAGCGGTTGCCAGCAGAGGTCGTTTTGGGGTGACCTGCTGGGAACTGTTTTCGACAGAAACGTAAAATTGAAAAATGGCACTGCGGTCTTGCAAAAAGATTTGATCCGGATCTATTGAATGGATGGATTTCTAGGATCAGAGCTCACGCTGAGCAGCGCTTGTTGTGTGAGCCCGACTCCTACCATCCTACCGCAAGGCTTCCTCTAAAACTAGCTATTCCTTCGAGGAATGTCATTCGACATTTTGATTCGCATTTGCTATTGATTGCCACGTGTATACAAATATGTATATCTGGACCCGAATAGCTTTATACCTGTAGCGTTAAGTGTTCCGGGTACGCCTCGTCTTCAGTTTGTGATGCGCGAGGTGCCAGGCCGAGCTGGTCTTATTGTCAACTGAACGGAATTATGAGCCTTCCGCGACAGTGATACAACCGAATGGTAGCATTGGTGACATTCTATAGCCCTGTGTAAACGTGAAACGGAGACGATATCAGTTTTTAGCTCTTCGTGTTCAGGTTTAACTCTGCAATCACCTTTGCATTCCGTATCCTACCACTGAGCGCTGTGGTGCCCTGTTACTCTTAATTTGGTCAGTTACCACAGCAGCTCTTGATCATCTGGCGTCATAATAGTTGGCATCTGTTCGTGGTCTGCTAATTTCTTTGGTTGTATGTAAGGCCAGCCGAAATATTCGCCATTCTAGGTGAAATCATTAAATTCCAATACTAAAAGCTTAAAACTATTACCGAAGCCTTTAGAAGGAAAGTTGCACACGATGGCAGATCCATCGCTTAGTGGGTTCAATGAAATCTAATAAAAATGATAGGTGTTTTGCAGCGAAAAAACACAAACGGCCCACAGAATTAATTTAATAAAACAGCATATTTGGCACACGCTTACAACCAAAAATAAAACAGTCACATAACAGGCGCTCGGGAACGAGGGGAGCTTAACATTTTATATTCTTGAACAGCATCGTTCCTCTGTTAATTCCCGTCCGCAGTGGTGCGCGAGAAATGCAGTGTGAGAAGGTCTCACTGTTAGTTGGCTATTGAGTTTGAAGAGCGTACCAACTGGGAAGGTCTGGATGACCGACCGATCAGCAAAGCTATGCATAGGTGGATCATGAACTTTTACGTCTGTGGACATCATATTTCGGCCCGTGTCTGCGCCTGACAAGAGATGCGTGCTCGGATTCCCGGCACCACCAGATGCCGCCCAAGACGGGATCGTTCGCTATGGACGCTGGTAGACGCGGACCGCCGACCGAGGCTCTAACGCAGCGAGCAATGCGCGCCTGGCGGGGCTATGCCTCGATTAAGTAAACGCAAACTTTGTTGATACACAGGACGTTGCTTGGGTCCGGAAAGGGCTCTGGACCGCCTCAACGTGTTTAGTCTGTGCATGCAATTGTAATCTGGGAGCAGGAACAGTGCCACACTGCGCTATGGGTGTATGCTAGCCGCCCCTGGTCCCGCGGTGTGGTGGAAGGGTGCCTGGCGTGAGAGACAGCGGTACGTGGTACGCGCTCCGGGTGGACCCCCCGGCTGTCAGAGCTTTACTAACAACTGGCCCATCGAGGTCAACCTGGCCAAGGCGATTGTGTCGAAGTGCTATGCGCCACGTAAAACCTTCCACAGGCTTGATTGGGAGGACGATCGCCGGGAAGATTGTTCGATGAGTTGGGTCGATCGAGTGCGTCACTACGGGGGGGGGGGGGAGCAGGCAAGCGGTCAGCTGCTCCCTTGCCTTTTGTCAGGGAAACATATATTTCAGCACTCCCCCTTCCTCCCCTCTGCTCAAAACCCATCCTAACACCTCTTTCCCCCTCTACCCCTGGTCCTGGCGCCGCCACTGACCTGTCTTCCTGACGCCTCGCCGGCGGCCCCTGCCGGGTCGGGCCAGCGGCAGCAGGTCGGCCGGCTCTCCGTGACCTGGCACCAGGGGCGGCGCCAGGCCGTGCGCGTGGGCTGGACAGAACACGTCGTCGGCGCCGGCGGCGAACAGCTCGTGGCGCGTCAGTCGGCGCCGACAGAGCGCGCAGCTGAAGCAGTCGGGGTGGTAGCGGCGCGGCGGCAGCGTGGGGGCAGCGATTGCAAGCTCCCAGGGCGAGCTGAACTGGAGCCCGCAGCGCCGGCACGTGTTGTACATCCTGCAACACACCGCACCGATCGGGTGGTGACGGCTGGCGCTGAGGCGGCGTTGCTGCAACAACCGACACAACAACACGCGGCATGGACCGGGTGGTGACGGCTGGTGCTAAGGCGGAACTGCTGCGATAACCGGCACAACAAAACACCGCCGGCTTTAATGGCTGCAATAGCATCGTGTAACGGTAGCAACAGTCACACCACACATGTTGTAACAGCTATAATAGTTCACCGTCACATATAACGACCGCAGATATTCAACAGCACGTATTGAAAAAGCTACAAAAGCTTGAAAAAGCTACAATAGTTAAACGGCGCGACACGAAAGGATGCAACAGCCGGGAATGGTGTCCTACTGACTGCGACAGTCGCACAGCGTGGTTTGAAATAACTGTTTTCTGTTGAATTTGTTGTTCTTGTGATTGCATCAGCTGGTGGCTGTTATCGTTAATGCCCTCCACATGGGACAGCGACACCTCGGTATCTTTAACGCTCTGTCACCACGTAACACTTAGGCACCGTTTTCTCATACACCAGACATCGTCCTGGTGATAATCGCCGCGCGGACTTGGTCTGTGGAAGCACGGACTGCACCTCTCGGTGTGTATCTCCGGAATGCATTTCCGGAGTGTATCTCTCCCAGTGCATCTTCGGAGTGCATCTCTCGGGGTGTATCTCCGGAGTGTATTTTCGGAGTGTATCTTTCCTAGTGCATCTTCGGAGTGTATCTCTCGGAGTGTATTCCCGGGGTGTGTTTCAGTAGTGTATTTTCGGAGTACATTTCCTGCGTGTATCTCTCGGAGCGTGTCTCTCTGAGTGCATCTCTCGAGGTGTATCTCTCAAAGCGTATCTCAAAGAGTATTCTACCACTGTATCTCTCGCAGTGCATCACCGGCACTCCTCCGTACCGGACAACGGCGTGATTTATTTAAATGCTGTTTATGCGTACAATTAGTGGTGAGCATACTTCTTTCGCCATTCGGAATGGTTCATGAACACCGTCGAACTCACTGCGCCGTCTGTCCAACATTGTTATATTGAGGGCCAGAGAATCGGCTAAAACGCCACTTCATGTCATATTTTCAAAATGTTCGTGCAACCTTCCGTCGTGCACCCAGGGGATTTCCAGGATGAGCCATTAATTTGTGACTGTCGCGTCCCGGTCGTTTATCATGCTGACGCGTGCAAGAACAGCAGATAATCAATAAGCTCATGTCTTCACAACTGCAGCTTACGTTCCAAACACAGCATGCCTTGTCAAGACATGTGTGCAGGAAAAAAAACAGCGTTATTGTTCAAAGTCGTTTGAAAACCAACCGTGCTTTCCCACAGCAATGCCGACCTTGAGCAGGAGCCCAGCGGTATTGATGCACTGTTCTGAGATAGGGCATAGGACATGAAAAATGAAAATCAAGGAAGCAGACGACGTTTTCGAAGGAAGATTACCGCCATGTCCCACTTCAACTGTTCGTCGGTGAAGGCATGTTTCGGGTAGTAATTCATGGAGTAGAGAGATAATGTAAATATAAATTGGTGAGGCAAGGCTGCCTGAACGAGCTTTGCAATGCAATGTGTTGAAATGAGCGCTGAAAGTTGATTTCAGTGACTCTACATTTGGCGAGAGGTTAATAATGCCCATGTCGGCAAGTGCAGATTCCAAATACGAAGGTCATGGACAGCGAGGCGGTTAGTAACTCCTCAGAAGAACGGCGGTAAAAAAATGCCGGTGACATTTGACACATCATTTGGTAAGTACCTGCTCGTGCAGCAGCTGCCATCCAAAAATTGTGGAGGCTGCGACCCACCGATCATAATAAAAAGCAGCCTCACACGAGAGCTTTGTTACTGCACTACTAGCACTCGTCGCAACTTGCAAGTTACATATGACTCGTCCACCATGTTGCATACCAAGAGACTGAGCACTGCCAATGCAAGCAAGCTGCGCGCAACTACCATATTGTCAATCCATAGCTTCAGGAATATGGTCCGGTCTTTGGGGGTCAGATAAGAAATTACGGGTATCTGCCACGTTGAATTCCTGCCTAGCAAACAAGTGACACTCCTCGTGACAGGGGAGCAGAGATATCCTCAAAAACGAATCATCAAAACCCTGCTTGAAGTCAGTTCCTTCCATGCGTCACCATTGCACCAATGCAAAAAAAAGCATTTACGAAAAGCGGATGGGTCATGACCCAGCTGCTTTTCCTACGCCGAAGCCTTGGGGACTAGCAACGAGGGCTCTCATCATCTGTGTCAGTGCCGCTGTGGCTCGCACACCACATAACAGCATAACGGTTAGCCACATCCTCCTCCCCCTCCCCACTTCCCCTGCCCCACTCGCTGCGTTCTACAAGAGGCACAGCTGCTCTTCCCGCCTTCGTATTGTCTCCCCGTGTCCGCCGGAGCGTGCTGCAGCGTCTCGGAACGTCCCGCGAGCCTGTCGCGGTGTCACGGGATGTCCCGCGACCCCGCCGCGGTGTCACGGGACGGTCCCGCGGCCCGCCACAATGCCACGGGACGTCTCGCGAGCCGCTGCACTGTCAGGGGACGCCCCGCGGCCCGCCGCAGCGGCAGCTGAGGCGGCGGACTCCGCCCGCGGCGGTCGCGCGCGCCGCCGCCGGCTACGACTGCCCGTCTCGCGACCAGCGCGCTTTTCTGGCGTGACGGCGGCCGGGCCGGGTGATCCCGCGGGGCGCGCCGCGCCTGGCGCCCACTCAATGGGCGCAGCGGCGGTCGGCGCGCCGCCCCCCGACCACCCTACAATGGCCGACCCCCTGGCGGGCGGCGCGGAAAACAGCAGGTGCCGGCGCCGCGCGTCAAAGTCAATACGGGGCCGCGATCAAAGAGCCATTGAGCGCGCTCTCCGCCGGCTCATCCCCCTTCAATGAGAATTGAGACACATTTTTTAACGCTGTCATGGGCATGTGTGCTGCGAAGGGTGTTGTCACGCTGAATGAGCTTTGGTGCGCGCCCGGTTTCTGTAACACTGTTTGCCCCATTGTCAGTCGGCTGCCTCTCATTCACTTTTTTGCGTTACGGTCGCCTTGTTTAGGGCTATCTAGAGGGATTGCCCGGCAGGGGGTGGCAAGCCCGGACTTTTTGTGTTATGACTGGTTGAACAGCGGTGAAAACGTTATAAAGCGTTACATTCCGTTTAGATTATCCGATAAACACGGTGGGGGAGCGTGTGAACTTTAACACAACCCACACCGTCTGCGGCGAGTGGGTGACGATAGCTGCGGCTCAGCGGACCCCGCTCGGCGTTCGAGCCGGTCATATCCACCTCAGCGCCGTCTGTCGTCCCGTCATCCCCCATCCGGTCCGGAGCGCCGCTGACAGTGTCCTCCGACCGCCTGCCGGTCGTGCCGGCCGCCGACAGTTATGCAAATGCGCCGGGCCCGCCGCGTGCTAGCGTGCTCTAATACGATTAGCGGGTATCGGCGACCGATCTGACGGGAGAGCCGGACGCTTCCGGCGAAGGTCGAGTCGACACCGGCATCTGGCAGACGACATCTGATGGTGCTGAGACGAGAGGCATCTCGCAGACGCTGTCCGGCTGATTGCTGGCGAGCGGGAGCTGACAGACGCCTGACCCAGGTCTATCTGACGGATGGTGTCTGACGGCACGGAAACATCTCGGAAAATCTGACAGGGCGTTTCTTGCCGTTGGCACCTGGCGGATGTCATCTGAGCCTCATCACCGCACTGGTGACATCCGCCAGACGGCCTCTAACGGGCGTCACCTCACCAAAACTCGGTGCTCGGCGTGTGATGCATATTTGACAAACCTGGTGCATCCACAACCTGATCCCAGGCGCCAAAGTCCCCCCCCCCCCCGCCCCGGTGCTCCAGCTGACGTCGCCCAGGTGCTCCAGCTGACGTCGCTGGTCGGCAGCTCGTCCCAGCTCGCTCGTCTCTAGTGGCCTCAGCTCCTGTTTCTGGCTACCCCAGCTCCCGCCCCAGGCGCCTCAGCTCCTGTCATCAGCCACCCCACTTCACCCTGGCCGCCCCAGCTCCCGCTCCTGACAGTCCCAGCTCCTTTCCCCGACCGCCCCAGCTCCCGTCCCTGGTCGCCTCAGCACCTTTCCCTGGCCGCCCGGCTCCCGCCCCCGAACCCTCAGCTCCCGTCTCTCGTCGGCCAAGCGCCCGTTCCTGGTCTCCCCAGCGCTCGTTCCTGGACGCTCCAGCTTCCGTCCTGGCCAGCTCCATCTCCCGACCCTGGCTGGCCGCCCCAGCTCCCGTCCCAAGCTGGCCCCGTAACCGTTTCTAGCCGCCGCAGCTCCCGCTCCTGGCCGCTCCAGCCTCCATCTCTGGTCGCCCCAGCGCCCTCCCTGGCCGGCCCAGCCTCCGTCCTTTACAGCTCCATCTCCCGACCCTGCCCACCCCACCTAACGTCCCTGGTCGCCCCAGCGCCCGACCCTGATCACCCCAGCTGGCGTCACTGGTCACCCAAGTGTTGGCCCTGGTCGCACCAGCTCCCATCCCTGGCGGCCCCAGCTCCATTCTCCAGCCGCCTCAGCTCCCGTCCTGGCCACTCCAGCTCCCGTCCCTGGCCGCCCCAGCTCCCGTCTCTGGCCGCCCTAGCTCCATTCCCTGGCCACTCCAGCTCCCGTCCCTGGCTGCTCCAGCTCCCGTCTCTGGCCGCCCCAGCTCCATTCCCTGGCCACTCCAGCTCCCGTCCCTGGCTGCTCCAGCTTCATTCCCTGGCCGCCCCGGCTCCCGTCCCGGGCCGCTCCAGCTCCCGTCCCTGGCCGCTCCAGCTCCCGTCCCTGGCCACTCAAGCTCCCGTCCCTGGCCGCTCCAGCTCCCGTCCCGGGCCACTCAAGCTCCCGTTCCTGGCCGCTCCAGCTCCCGTCCCTGGCCGCTCCAGCTCCCGTCCCTGGCCGCTCCAGCTCCCGTCCCTGGCCGACGCCGTGCGGCGACGGGCGCCCGTGGATGGGCGCGGGTTTACGAGCGCCCCCGGTTTACAGCGGAAGGGCTGGGCCGCTGCCAGCGCTATAAAGCGCCCCGCCGGGCCAGCTCGTGAAATACGCGACCATAGTAGATGGTCCGATAGTGTCGGTGTGGCCAGCCAAGAGCGTTCCGCCGACCGTTCGCGGGCAGACAGCGCCGGACAGACGGGCCGTCGGCGGCTCGGGGACGAGGCGCGTGAAAATCGGCCGCCCTGCCGTGCCAGCGCGGCTTGCCGGCGACGCACGGCTGTCGGCCGGCGGTGGCCGTGCGGGCTTGCCCAACAGGCGGACGGGGTGAAAAGTCACGGCATGTAAAAGAACGGACAGGGAACCCCTGCTCCCATCGCCCGGTAGCCCAGCTCCGTCCCAGGCATCTCAGCTGTCGTCCCTAATAGCCTAGCTACATGGTGACCCAGCTGGCATTTCAGTCATTTCATTATGGTTCAACGAGCTTTGGTATCGCCAACGTGAATCAAGGTCTTTATGGGACTGGCTAAGTAATTTTGCAGGATTTTCGTCAAATTTCGAAGTGTTGCATCTTCCCCTCTCAGCGGCCAGTAGCTCAGTGTTGCATAGGCACCACGGCTTCCACGCACCAAGTAAACATGCATCTGCTCAAACTGTTGTCCTTCACAGATCACGCCATAACCTCTACCGCTAAGGCTGCCTCGGGTCATAACATACATTCAAGGGCGCTCTCACCCGATCCCCGCGCGGCGAGGTCAAACAGGTCATAATCCGAATCTCCTACGAGAAATCCAGCGATGGCGCATGCTCTTACTTAGAGCATTCACCACAATTGCTGCTTAGGTGCAAAAGAGAGCTATAATTGTCCATGTAAAGAATCTGCCATTGTTTGCATTCCATACATGAAGCTGTAGTTAATGAGCAAAAAAGGAGACCTTTCGATTGCCAATCATGGAGCAAGTAACAGAAACTGGTAAAATCGCGCTAGCACTACAACACCGTGGTTTTGTTGGTGTTTAAGATTGCGGCGTCCGCGAACTGAAACGACGATGGCCTTATTTTGACCTTTACAATATGAATCCTCGTTCATATATCATTGTGACACAAACTAGCGTTTTTATTTTGCAAGGGGAATCATTTCCAACATGGCTTCAAGCACCCCTGTAGCAAAGAGAAGGCAGTGGTGCCTCCCCTCGTAACTGTGGGGAAATAGAACCTTAACCCGATGGTGTCGCGTGGAGAAAAGCAAGGTAAAGCTGTCTCGACTCCCCGACAACGCCCCGAGTATCCGCCATCACCGTTCGACTGAGTTGCTGGGCCTACCAGGTCCACAATCACTTCGTTCTAAGTGGTCCAATCACTTGGCGAAACAGCTGGTGCTTATAGAAAGTTTGGAAAGGTATACTTTTTTAGTGCTTCTTATATTTGGAACCAATGAAACCCCGCACATTTGGCATTCGCTCAAGACAAGAGGTAGCAAGCGGTCCGTGGAGCTAAGAGGAGGCACGTATAGTGGAGCTAAGGTTCGCAATAATGATAATGCCAAAAACTAGGCACAGGGACTTCCGTAACTGCATTTGTCTCACATTTGAATAGGCCAGTTCACTCACTTATCAAATGACCGCTGCATTGGTCGAAGTCGAGGAGTCTTGTCTGGCATTGCGGCTAAGGGAGAGCAGCCGGTCCTCCGGTTCGCTCCTTCCCAAAAGTCGAGGAGTCTTGTCTGGCATTGCGGGCGAGGGAGAGCGGCCGGTCCTCCGGTTCGCTCCTTCCCAAAAGTTGAGGAGTCTTGTCTGGCATTGCGGGCAAGGGAGAGCAGCCGGTCCTCCGGTTCGCTCCTCCCAAAAGTCGAGGAGTCTTGTCTGGCATTGCAGATGAGGGAGAGCAGCCGGTCCTCCGGTTCGCTCCTCCCAAAAGTCGAGGAGTCTTGTCTGGCATTGCGGATGAGGGAGAGCAGCCGGTCATCCGGTTCACTCCTTCCCAAAAGTCGAGGAGTCTTGTCTGGCATTGCGGATGAGGGAGAGCAGCCGGTCCTCCGGTTCGCTCCTTCCCAAAAGTCGAGGAGTCTTGTCTGGCATTGCGGCTGAGGAAGAGCATCCGGTCCTCCGGTTCGCTCCTTCCCAGACAATGTCACAGGACGAACGTCAAACATTGTGCGAATGCTGCCCCCAGCAGCCTAGGTTTTGTTTCCACACCATTGGATTCTACGGCAAATAGATAACTGATTGAAATTGAATAAAGTCTTTTGCATCGGTATCATTCGAGTGGGCATGGTTTATTCAACATAGTTGCTTTTTTGGATCATATCCACGGATGAGAAAGTTGAAGTGGAGTGTCGCCGGCAAGATCGATCACAGTGGAAGAAAGAATCGTCAAATAATTGAAGAGGGGATTTCTTTAAACGTTTTTCATCGCAGACCTTAACTGTGAGTCTTAGTACGGCTTACAGAATAGATAGTTTAGCGTGAGTAGCTAGTATTGATAACAGGCTGTTGGCTCGGTGCCCGATGCAAATATATTGGAACATCACTTCCGGAGCAAATATGCTACTCCAAAACGGCATGCTTTTCGCAAAGTGTTCATTGTTGAAAACGTCTAAGTACGTCTGATGACATACTGAAACAAAAAGGAAACGTACGACCCCCTTTTACTCGCTGTTAGTTGTCCTATTTTCGCAATCATGGTGAGGTAAGTTGTCTGTTGTTACGAGTTGTTTTGTACCAAATCGATGCAAGGGACGACTGTACCTGCCGTATTTTATTTTCTTACGTATAGGAATCAGATTAACGGCTTGGCAGTACAGACGGAGCTTCGAAGTAGTCTGCGGCCGGGATAACAAATAAATCACCAGTATGTTCTCTAGTATCTATAGCAACGCTATGCCTCGAGGCATCGAGATGCTTTGTTTGTTATCCATGTGTGTCTTAATTGGCACCTCCAGGTATCCAGGCAAGCGAGGATGAAACACACATGACGATCCCAATAACGAAGTCTCAGCCTCGTCATAAAACGGATGGACGTCGCGGAGCCGACCTGCTCGTCGTCCGCCGCCCGATAATGAGCACCATTTGTTCTCCGATCTCTCTGGGCCCGGCCTAGCTCAATCGATCGTCCCGCCGGGCTCAGGCCGCGCTCCAGTCACCCCCTCCGACGGCCCAACGCCGACCAAGAACGACAAAACCCGCCGTCCGCGCGTCCGTTCGCTTCCCCGATGGCGGCGGCGGCGGCGGCCGGACCACCTCACCTGTTGAAGTCGTCCAGGCAGAGCACGTGGCCGAGCCGGGTGACGAAGCAGCGCTGGTCGGGCGCCGCGCCGCACACGCCGCACAGGAAGCAGGCTGAGTGCCAGTGCCGGCCGCCCACCTCGACGCTGGCCTCGTCGGCGCCTATGCCGCCGTCGCAGGCGTCGCAGTAGCCGGCCGGCGCCTGCGAGCTCTGGCTGCACGTGTCCGAGTCCAGGTCCAGCAGCTGTCGGCCACGGGCCACGTCATCAGCATCGCCATCGATGTGGTGTTATATACGCATGTGTCTGACTCGGTCCATTCATATACACGCCCACACCCACACCCACACCCACCCACACCCACACCCACACCCACACACGCACATATATATATATATATATATATATATATATATATATATATATGTTTATATATATATATTGGTATAAGACACGATCTGGAACTTGATTGGCAAAGCCGTGATCGCAGAAAGGTGCAAAAGCCCAATTTACTTGAGTTCAAACAGCAAACTGAACAGAAGTATGCAATTCACATACATAAAACGATATGGAATTTACAGACAAAAGTGAGAGAAAACAGTCTTTTCAGCGACCGCCAATCACCGCAGCCTTATTAGACCACACGCACGTCACCGCTGGCCGCCTCGGGGCACGCTTGGGGTCACTTGGGCCGCGCGGTGCGTATAAGCGTGGTAAACACGGACATTTTTGGTCGCTTGCTTCACAGTCGCATGCAAGTATACGATTGTAAAGCAAGCATAATCTGGGAGTTGACAAAAGTGTCCAGTATTTTTCAGAGGATGGCCGCAGGTCACCACACGCCCCTCCCACCGGACGGGGTCGCCTTAACCACGCCCCTCCCACCGGACGGGGTCGCCTTAGAAGATGCCGCAGCACAGGCCTGTCGACATATCGAAGGCTATCAGATGTCAATTTTACTGGGTGTTCATTCTGTTTTAACGCAATTCTCCATGACCTAAGCACACAACAGCTCAGTCCGCTCCGAGGTCACAGCTCAGCTCAACAACAGCTCAGTCTTCTCCGAGGAGCAGACTGAAACCCCGCCGACCGGAGTGCTGGTTAGGCTGCTGTGCAGCAGCGCACAGCGTCAGGGCAGGCGTATGCGATGGGATCAGGTGGGCGGGCGCTGCAGGAGCTAGTGTCGCACCAGAAGGCGTGCAGAGTGCACAGAGTACACCAGCGGACCACACCACGTGCTCAACAGCGGAGAAAGGGCGTTGCTGGCGGCATGGACTTGAATTTCGCGTCGGCTGGTGCGCCGGGTCGAAGCTGTGCGGTTTGGAGATTTGTCAGGCCAGTGACCCCGACTTCCATCATCACCGGACCGGGAGTTGCAGGATTACTTGCATTTCGACCCCGCGGTGCCCCGGCCCCGCAACCCGGCAATCACCGTTGTCAGCTGTGATCCGATCGCAGCCCGGCTCTAACGAATATATCGCGGCAATCGTGTACGAAGTCCAGCGTGTACCTGTATTACTTTACAAGATAACGCATTTGAAAGATGGCCCCCACATCTCACACGTGGAAAATCTCAGACGAAAGTCAATCATCGCACGCGGGCGCGCGCCACATTCCGGGTGAAACCAGTTCCCGAGTCCGGCTTGTGGAGCACGCTTTTTCTCCACGGTCCGGCGCTGCTCCATGCCTATCCGGCGAGCGGCCGGCAGGCGCCCTGTCCAGGCGCGTCCCGTTTTTGCCGGGCCGGCGGCGCGCCGCGAGCGCCGGGCTTCACCTGCGCCGGCCGCGCTCCCGCCCGGCGCGCTTGCAGCACCGGCGAGGGCACGTGTGGCTCCACAATACGGGGCCGGCCTGTCGGCTGCAGCCCCGGAACAATGTCTGCGGTCGGCGAGCGTCAGCGGTGGCGGACCGTAGATTTACAGCCGACCCGGCGTAACGAGCCCGGCGACCGCCCACCGCGCCGCCGGCGGCCGGCCGCGCCCCACCCTCGGCCGCGGCCGCCCCTCCGCCCCGGCCCAGCGGCGACCTGCAGTCTCCGACGGGCCACTGCTGCGTCCGGTGCTGCGGCACACCGCGCCGTCCCAGCTGCGGTCCGGCCCGAACTCGGAGTCGGGCTCGGACGTGTGGTGTGCTCATCCGCAGTATATTCGTGGCTATTACGGCCTCGCGTTAAGAATATACAACGTGAGAGGTCAGTGCCTATCACTGCCGTTTCCAAAAAATATACGCACAGACACCCACAGTCGTTCAGAAGCAAAAACATAACAGCGGAGCAGCAGAGTAGCGAATAAGCTGGGTCATGTATCACTTACGGTATCTGGCCAGGCTGTGCCCCAAGAGGCGACCAAAATGTGGGATGGGCCCGCCTCAGATCCAGGGGCAGCGAGTAGCGTTCCGCCTCCGACCAACCTCAGTGCGGGATCTGGGCACAAACAGGTTACCATCCTGCCTCGCACGTCAGCCGCGGGTCTCCGTCACGCATATGAGCTCGCCGGTCGGGGTTTCCAGCTCAGTGCAGTCGAGCCCTCTTAGCCTCAGTTTTCTCTGGCTCCTCCTTCTCAGGCTCACTTCCCAGAAGACTATCCAGGGACGCTCAGTTCGGTATCTCCCACTCCCTGGCTGTGTGACGGAGCGTCGCACATTGTCTTCTGAGATCCTCAGTGCAAGCACTCTAACCTTCCAGGGGACCTGATGACCTGAGGGCCAGAGGATTCTCAGACTCCGATGCTGTAAAACGTTCGTCCCGCTCTTTCCTGCCACGATAAGTTATCTCTTGATCTCCTTGACCTACCTCCCGGAGCCCTGGCGCCAAGGTGAGGTGCTCAGATGGGCAAACTGTGGAATGAGGCCACCTTTCAGTCCACCCTCGCAACTGCGCAAGCCCAGCACAGCGTATGTATTGGCTCCTTGTTGACTGTGCGCGGACTCCGCATCAGTCGTGTTGGGCTATGCGTCGTCTGGTTCACAACCGGTTGCAAAAATAGCGCGATTTAAAGATCGCCAGAGAGCAAACGTCGCACAACGATCAAACCGGTAATCTAGAGCGCAATTACTACATGCGCTGCGTCGCTAACCCGCCCCCAGAACTGTTCACGGACGCACCGGTGTGGCTCAGAAGACCGCGCTGACCTCTTCAGCTGTGCGGGAGACCGCCGTGCCCCCCCCCCCCCCCCATCCCCTGGCTGGCTGGGTCCACCGTGAGGATGCACAGGTTAGAGACCGAGCATTGCGGCGTGGACCGGTCGGCGGCGGCCGTCCACGGTGACGGTGACTTGGCAATGGTCACCGGTGCCGCAGACAGCGAGGCGGCGGATTCCTCCGTTGAGGGGCGCGCCGCGCTGCCACCCGGGCATGATTTACATGACGTATGTCAGGTCTGCGAGCCGGAGGATTTTTCTGCGGTTCGTTGGTGGGTGGGCGGTGCAGTTGGTTGGTCTGTCGCTCTAGCCTCCCCCCCCCCCCATCCGTTCGGTCAGCGTCACCCCCCCCCCCCCCCCGACAGCTTTTGTGGCACCAGGAAGGCATGCAAGGATGCTCAGGTAGCTATGGGCTGCACAGAGGGATTTGGCTCCGAGGCCACACCCCAACTTTCAGTTTGGAGGCGTCGTGGGAGGGCTTCCCTCTCACTCCCGTCCTACTGCAAGCCCAACCCCCCGAACATCGTGATGTGAAAGGAAAAACGGAGGGAGTTACGGATCATTGCTGATTGGTGAACAGGCCCCGAGCCAAAGCCTAGGGCGGCGCCTCTCACATCAGCCAGACGCTGGTCAAGCTCAGGACTCCGCAACTAGAGACGGCCAGAAAGGAGAGAGAGAGAGAGAGAGAGAGAGAGAGAGAGAGAGAGAGAGAGAGAGAGAGAGAGAGAGAGAGAGAGAGAGAGAGAGAGAGAGAGAGAGAGAGAGAGAGAGAGAGAGAGAGAGAGAGAGAGAGAGAGGGGGGGGGGAAGGAAGGTATGCGCGCCCCGCGCGCGGGCGGGGCTCGGCCCCCTCCCCTGAAAGCCCCCCGCCGGCCTGGCAGGGTGGCTCGGACCACAAGGCCGGCCATGGTGGATGATGAACAGCTGAGCCACTGAAGCAGTGAGAAGACGGCTTGGAAGGCCCCTGACCGCTCCGTGACAGATAATGCTGGGACCAGCAAAGAAAGCTTAGAAATGGACACAAACTGTGGCGCATAGGAGATGCAGAAGACAGGAAGCATGTGAAAGACACGAAAGAGCACAAAGGGAGGAAAATGAAGCGCCTGTCGAGAAACGTGCTTCAGCGAGGAAGGCATGAGGAAGTCAGGTACAGGCGGAGAATCGGCGTGAAGCTGATGAAAAAGAAGGAATGTGAGGAACCCTGGGCAAAGCGCGGAAGGATTGCCCTAAGGATGGAAACATGCACGCGAGAGAGAGGTTGGAGGGCATGGATGTTGACCAATTAGTATTTTAGACGAGACGTGATGGCTTAACACCTATTTTGCTCCGCGAATCCAAGATGCAAGTGACCCGACAGCTGCATCCCATCTCGTTTCCCTGCCATTTTTCCAAGTTGAAGTACAACAAACGCATTTGTGTAGGACGGAGCACGCCATGTGCAGCCACTGTGCTCATATTGAGCATTGATTGCTTATACGACTATGTTCTGCTTTGATATGCGTGGATATGCAAATAAACTAGCCCTTAAATGGGAACAACCGAGAAAAGTTATCGCATACCGACACTTTGTCGCTTTAATGAAATTTGGGTATCACCGCAAGAAGATTGATCCCCTCCAATTGGAGGTGCAAATCGCCCGCACCATATGAGCATTGATTTTGAACCCAGCTATCCAAAGAATAATGAAGAGTTCAAGGTCAATGGCAGGAATGGTTTGCCATTCTGGCTGGCAGAACGGCAAATGGATTCGCAAGCATCGGTGCAGTCACGCCTTGGACGAGGGAGAACGATCGATGGTGGGGGATCCTGCTAAAAAATTGACCGCTTGACGGGGAAGATGCGAAATCGTTCCATTTACCACTGCATTAAAAAACACGGAAGCCCATCTTGGCAAAACTGAGCCAGCATGTACCTAACCCATATCCTCCCAACGGTTGCAGTGACGCTCGCGAGCATGTGCACCGCGCTCGCCGACGGTGAGCGGCTGATGCTGGCTGTGGATGTACCAACGGAGGCGGTCTGGCTTCGCCAACACGAGAGAGAAGCCAGTGTCTCGGGCGATTGCCTCCACATTTCAAGATTAGCACACATGCACAGTGCTCTGCCACACATCCTTGGCACGTGCACAGTGCTCTGCCACACGTTTTAAGTTGTGCATATTGCTCTGCCATACATCCCAGGCATGCGCAATGCTTTGTTGCACGTCTTTGGCACGTGCACAGTACTCTGTCACACATCCTAGGCGTGTCACCAGCGGCGTTGCCCGGATTATGTCCAGGAGGGGCCAAATCGCGGCATAGGGGGCCATTTCGGGCAAGGGGCGCCACTCTTTCGCTAAAGGGGCCGTGCTTTAGATCCGGCGGATTTATAGGCTTGGGATCCCAGATCGACGCTTTGAGGTACCGTTTCTATGGTTTAAAAGACCAATGGGCGTCTAAAACTAACAAAAAGTACTGGGGGTTTCGACCCTGGAGAGCCTTTCCACATCCAGGGGAGGGGCATTGCCCAAAAATTCCCCTTTGGCCACGGCATGACGCAGTGTTTTTGACTGATAGTCTAAGAAAAGTTTACCCAAACTCGACCTTCATTTGGATGGCGCGTCACGCGGGACAGTCAGCCTGTGGCGTTGTTTGCGATCATAGCGCAGCTCAGGTGCAGCTCGGTGCACCCGGCCTGGAGTTGGGGAAACCCACAACACAGCATGCTCAATACGCGAAAGAAACTCCCGCCACGTCTCATATGCTTTAGGGATGGATTTCAGGGATACCTTCATCTGCTTCTATTTTTGCATCGGTTGAATCTCTTCTACTTTCGACAGATCAACCGATTTAAGTCAGTTTAAACAAAAATAGCTTGGCATAAAATGAGGAGGACAAATCTTCCTCCATTCTTGACTCACCGTCACTAAATCGTGGTCGTATTGTTTCTTTTGCATTTGAAATGACCGATAACAGCGTATCCACATGTATCTACCGGCATGCTATAGGCGTACTTTAAAACGCAACACAAAATACCAAGCAAATATTGCAGCTGATTTTGTGATATGCAAAAATGTCTCCTGAGATCGATCCAGCAACCTACCATTGTACATGGTGTTACGTCCAACATAGCCACACTTACGCCCTACATGCTACTTCTAGGGTTTGAGGTGTTTGCACCTGACTGACAGATCACGCATCCCACACTTTATAATTTTGATACTTTTCAGCCATCGCCCATTCTCTTCTGGCGTAGTCCCACCGTGTTTTCATTTACCACCATGTTATGCTGTTTTATTGGATACATCCTTTGAACAACACTTTCGCCGCATGGCATTTTTCAGTTTCTGAGAGTTTTGCGCCAAGAAGTTTTTACCAGCCAGCTCAAACCGGCTGGCAGAGGCTACTAAACCGGCTGTCACCAGCTCCGGTGCGTCCGTGCGCCCCATTCTTCGCGCCGTACTGCGCCATCAGGATGGAGGAGATGCCGTCGACAGCTACCGCCCAACAGGCGCCTTCCGATCGAACGCGGCCGTCCTCGTTACATCCACCGAGTCGCGAGCCCCTCTTCATCCGATCCGAGCCCCTCCAAACCGGCCAGCGGTGCGGAACAATTGCCAATTACCATGCTCACGCCGGCGTTGAATCGGCGCGTCCAACGCGAGCGTCGGGGCCGACGATGCCGCCGGTAACGAGCTCCGCCGGCGCCGAGCGACTCGGAGCGACTCCCCTGTCGGCTCAGGACGCGTCCGGGCTCGTCCTCGTCCCCGGGCAGCTCTTACGGGCGCTTGGCGCTCTTCTGTAGCTGGCGCGGACCGACCTCCGACGATCGGACGCGCGACAGCACGAGCTCTGAGCGGGCGTGAACCGACCTCAGATGATCGGACGAGCGGCAACACGAGCTATGAGCGAGCGTGGGCCGACCTGGGACGATCGGAAGGGTGGCAGCACGGGCTCTGAGCGAGCCCACATGGCAACTGGCCGTCCCACGCTTCTGATCCGGCTGAGAAGGGCTCCTGTGCTCCATTGACCGTGACTGCCGAATTGAGTCCACGTCGGCGTACACATCCGCCAGAGCGCCGGCAGGCACGAGCGTCGTCTGGTGTTCCGCCGGAAGCTCGGTCCTCGGCTCTGTCGGTTTGTCCAACGGTCTGCAGGTTTGACAAACGTCGATGTGGATGTGTCAGTATGGTGGTATGTCGGGTACGGCTTACCTGTGTATTCGCGTGTCGGGGCTTCAGAGCGTCAGTTAACGTGTTCACGATAGGTGTTTCTGTATGATATCAACGGCAAAATCCAACTGTACTTGGTTCGAAATGCATAAAAATTGGATGAAGCGAAATGAAACGAAACTTTTTTAACTTAAAATATCTATGTAACGGATCAACAAAGCGGGGAAAATAAGGAACATAACTTTGAAAATGTATTTTTCCTTTGAAACTAGATCATGTGAAAAGACTAGCGCGTTGATATATCGCATGCCACAAACAAGCCAGCAGGCTGGTTTGTCGATCCGTTTGTCTGCAAGCGTATTTGTATATCGTGTAAAGGTTTATTAGGCTCCTTTTCGGTCAGTCATTTGCCGGTCCGTCTGTATTTTTACGTGTCCTGATTCGGTGGTTCATTGGTCGTTGCTTTCTCACTTTACGGTGCAGCCGTCACGATTCGCTGCAGTTCCTTTCCATCTGCGCACCAGGTTCGTCGGCACGAACTGGTGTCACACGCCGTGCCATACGACCGTGGTGGCCACGCGTGGCGATGAATCAACTGATGTATCCAAATGTAACTGCCTGTGATGATCCAAATTATCATCCAACGTCCAATCTCATCCAGAGAGTACTGCAGGCTGTTTATATTGTCGCTTAAGTGCTGCATTTCTTTAACAAACCAGAGAAAACGTTTGAGTTCCAGTTAAAACCATTTGGCAGCCTGGTTCACCTGAAAGGCACCGAAGTTTACAATCATACTCACATACCACCTGGGCATATTTTTTCTGATGTGACCTTATGTAGTTAATGACACGCAGCATTAAGTATCTGTGAACAGGTGATCGCACCAATTGATCACGTACTGGCGGTGACCAAAAGTGCGACAAAAAGCTGTCACGCAAGATCGTTTCGGGATAAGGCAGCTGGTGCGCAGCGTAACTAATGACCGAGGCTCGGTCCGGATCACATGATTCTGTTATCCGTTATTACCGACATAGTTATCGATGGTGGAGTCAGCCAAAAAATTACACATCATCATTCACAACGGTGCATGCTCCGAGACCTGACGCACACCAATAACCAATGCCGATATTGTACAATCAGTTTGCCATATGACGCCGCCTGAAACGGACGGGTATCCTTGCGCGGAAACCATAGGCAGTGAGACTGATCGACAGGCTGGGATACAAGCCAGAGGCAGTGAGACTGACCGACAGGCTGGGATACAAACCACAGGCAGTGAGACTGACCGACAGGCTGGGATACAAACCACAGGCAGTGAGACTGACCGACAGGCTATGATACAAAGGAGTGCATCACAATATGGTACATCGTGAGGTAACGGCAACACAGCGCTTTCAGACACCATGCAGTTGAGGCAGATGCTCGCCGTTCACTGTCATGGCCTGACTGTTTCCAGGCGAACAATAAACATCGTGTCACGTATTCAACCCAAGCAACGCCAGAGGAGCAGATCCTCGCATGCTTTAAAATACTTGTATGCGAAACCCAGGCTGAAGCACCATCGAAAAAGGATTCAAATTCAACCAGTTAAGAGCGCCATCTTAAGAACGAAGGGTTGGTTGGCCGTGGAGGAGCCCAGTCATGTCCCCAAGATATGGCCACCTTATATAATATACAAGCTTTTACCTAATTCATTTAACTTCAAGGGCACAGTTGGCTCCAACTAGACGGTCGCCGGTACTCCCCAATGACCAAACTGGGCGGCGTTAGATTGCTTGGGCAACACGCCAACCACAAGCTTTTGGTCCGTGGTTTTAGCTTGTTTTGAGACGAAATGGCGTGTGGGGTGCTCACCGCAGGCCAACAATTGGAGCAAAGAAAGCTTCCTAACGGCGGGGGTCAATGTCGAATGTGACTGCTGTACGTGCTGTATCTTTCTCGTTCTACAACATGCAAACACTCGAAGGATGTGAAACAAACACAAGCCCGAAATACGCTTGGAGCCATGTCCGCCCGGCCGTACAGGCGTCCAAGGTTTCGGAGGCGGGGCGGGAAGGGGCTCACGGACGCCCCTCCCCCTACACCCCTTCCCCGTGATCATATTACCCCTCCGTCATGATCGCCACTCGCCTCCGCCCCGCCCGTCCCAGCCACGTCACTCGGGTATGCGGCCTTCCGGCGGCGGCGGAGGATGCGCCGCCAGGCACGCGGGACGGGCCGCGCGCGCCCGGCGCCGCGCGGTGGGAACGGCGGCCGCGCCGCACGCCGCGAGTGCCCGACGGCGCGGCGCGACGCTTGTGCCCCCGCGCTGCGTGCAGGCTGGCGCGGAGCTGCGTAGCGGTGCTCGCCCGTGGCCGGTGTATGGCGCCGCGCGGCGGGTTACACACAGCATCGCGGTGCACGCGTTGGCGGGAGGTGCGGCAGGATTTCTTTGGTCAGTCCTCGTGTGCTGGAGGCTGCATCATTTTGGCTGGATGGTTTACTCAAATCGCATACGATGAGTTCGACGGTGAATGTTTCAAGTCCGTCGTGTGCTGTGGCATTGACCTGCGTCAGTGGATTCTCAATATGTTTAGACGAAATGATCAGCATTATTACCATACTCTTGGTTGCTGTACTAGATTGTCTGCCTGCATTCGCGGCCATCTGGTACGTTGATGACGAAAAACATTTGAATATCATCTGTGATGATAATCAGTGGAGGGTAGGGTCAGACAATTATTTAACAGATGAGCCGCATTAGGCCTTTTACCTCCATTATATCTTTTTTGACGGTTAGTGTATCGAATTGCTGACCAATACAGAGATAACTATAGTCGATTAAATCAGGTTTTTAGTCCTTAGTATGTCTCAGACATTGCTAGACATAGATACACTATCGATCACAATATGACAAATGCAGTTAAAGTTCCTGCTGTATTAAATGGTGGTTCTTTATTTAGGTATACCTATACCCACGTGGTTCGAGAACGTTCAAGGCCCAGAGATCCGTTCAGTCACACCTCGCCTGTCTGTCCTACTGATGTGAATTACACAGACCTTCGTCAGGTGGCGAACCGCAGCTTCGACCCGTACAAGTCAAGGTTGTTTTGAATACATTAATATTCGTCAAAGTACGCTCCTTAGCAATGCGCTCCAGTTGATGCTGGTCATGCTCCCGAGATGGTTTCGCCTTATACGATTATTTTGTTTTCCAAAACAGAAAATGGTCATAATTATGACTTCCCGCACCGCTCGCTTTAGCGCAAAAGCACTCAACACAGCACAGCACACTAAAGCACATCGATCCCTCTTTCAACACCCACAAATCAGCAGCAGCGCATCTGGCACGACTCCCGTGCCCCCACTTCCAACGGCCCGCGCCGCTAGCAAACGGCGGCCACAGCAGCTAAGCAAACAATCCCCTGTCCACAATTTGTGAAGCCCTGGCGGCGCGCCGTGTCCACTTCAGCCCCCTGTAACAGCGGCGCTGCCACAACACCGTCGCGCTCGCCGCCGGGGCCCAAACACACGCGTCCGCCGGGCCGACGGCGCCAGCGTCGACGCGGCGGGGCGGTCACAAAGCGACGCGGGCTGACCCGACCGCGGGGGCCGCCGATAAATCTCGACGGCGGCGGCGCGTCGGCCGGCCGGCGCGTCGCCGCCCGGCGCGCGCGGGCGCGGCGGCGCGGGGGGCCGCACGCGGGGAGCCGCGCCCTCTGAAGCGCGCCGACGCGGCGGCACCAGGACGGCCCGCGGACCACCGGGGCGGCCCGGCCAGGCTCGCACGCCGGAGATGCGCCCAAGACAGAGCACGCCACGCCGCGAGGAGGGGAGACGGCCGAGCGGCGTGAGACGCGAGGTGAGCGGGGCAGCCGCCGGCCGGAGCGGCGCGGATGGGGTGGAGCGGGAGATGGACGTGTCAGACCGGAGAGGACGGACAGCGTGTAGATCGCAGATACGTCAGCTCCGAGAGACGGTCTGTCGCCGCTGCGGCAAACACCGTGCGGGAAAGGAGTTCACTTATCTGGTCTCCTACGACCCTCCGGAGAGCAGGGAGACCTGTCTTCGAGCTCCGTAACCGTCGTAGTACGTCGACGCTACTTGACGTTAACCGAGCCATGCCAAATAAAGCGCTCCGTCGGAAGCTCTTTTCCTCCAGAAATAAATAAATAATAACTATATATACACACTATCAAACATGATCCCAACTGGGTCAATAAATAACTAAGACGGCTTCCCCCGCTAAGAAGTGCAGGGGAGGCAAGTTGAGCTCGCAGTACTTGTGCTATTCCTGTATGGCAGAGCCACCGCGGTGGTCGTCATTGTCACGGTGACATAAACGTCTCCGGAGTCACCCGCTGGTATAATCGATCCCGCACACGGAGCTCCGGCTGTACCGAACAGCTAACTGGCACCAGCACAATAGCATCAGTGCAATAGTATCAGCGCAATGGCATCAGCGCAATGGCATCAGCGCAATGGCATCAGTGCAATAGCATCAGCGCAATAGCCGGTCATCCCCAGCCGAGCTCTCATCGCTCAAACACTTAAAGCTCCCGTCAAGCTGGCAGTGAGTCCCAAAGTGTCGGCATTCTCAGGTGACAACACAAGGGGCCGGTCTCCGCGGGCCGCACAGAGATCCGTGGATGGCTGGAGAACCAACAGCGGCGGCTCACACGACAAAGGTGCAGGGAGAGAATGCCACAACCACGGCCTTCGGCTCACACGGCAAGGACGTCACACACGTCACGCATGGCAGTGGCCCACACCACATAAGCTCCATACAGCAGTGGCCCACACCGCACACTTCACATACAGTAATGGTCACGTACACATACGCCACATACGGCAGCGGCCCACACCACACACGTCACATACGGCAGCGGCCTATACCACACACGTCACATACAGCAGCGGCCCACACCGCACATTTCACATTCAGCAGTGGCCCACACCGCATACTTCACATACAGTAACGGCTTATACCACATACGCTACATACGGCAGCGGCCCACACCACACACGTCATATACGGCAGTGGCCCACACGGCACACTTAACATACAGTAGCGGCCTACACCACATACGCCACATACGGCAGCGGCCCACACCACACACGTCACACACGGCAGTGGCCCACACTACCAACGTCACATACGGCAGCGGCCTACACCACGCACGTCACATACGGCAGCGGTCCACACCACAGACATGACATACAGCAGCGGCGCAAACTCCACACATCACATACGGCGGCGGCATAAACCACACTCTCACGTACGGCGTATACAGGGCCCACACGGCAAATACGGCAAGCGGAGCAGACGCGGCACATACGGGCGGGCGCAGCACCACCGTGCCGCAGCGGTGCGTCCTGGAACGGGATGAAAGATGAGCTCTCTCTATGTTTGCGTCCTCTCTCCAGCCCGGAGATGCTCAAAACTGCGAGGAGCTGCGCGGAGCTCCCGGAAATCGCCCCGTAACAACGCCGCGCGGACCTGACCTACCCAGAGCCGCAAGAGCCGATCAGAGCAGCCCGGAACTGGCCGGAGCCGTCCCAGCCCCCGCTGCCGGCGCCGGCGCCCCGCGTCGGCTTCGCCGTCGGGCGCCGGCTGACCCGACAGAGCGCGCCGCGTGGCGCTGCTCGGCGTGTCCGTCAAACGGCACGGCCCGCGGCAAAAACCGTCCGGCCGCCGGCCTCACCCACCTCGGCGCTGTCCGGGTCGCTGTCGACGCAGGGCTTGAGCGTCGCGTCGGCGCCGTCCTTGGGTGCCATGGCGGCGTCGCCGGGCGCGCTGAGGGCCGTCAGCTTGGCGGCGGCGCACTACCCGCGGCGCGCGCGCGGCTCTCCCCGTCCCGGGCGGCGGTCGCGCGCGGTCTGCGGCGCGCCGGCCGCCGCGGCGGGAGGGGCGGCAGGCCGGGCAGCCCGCCCGCCCGTCCCGCCGCCACCGAGGGGCGCCACCGCGCCGCTGGCCGCCGGACGGGGCCGCTTGCCGGCCCACCCGCCCGACAGCGCGCCCGGCCAGTCCGCTTGCCGGGGCGAGGCGCTCAGTTTGCACGGTTCGCCGCCGGGGTCGGGGGAAGGGGGGAGGGGCACACTTTGAAACAGCGATGGGGAGGGCAGGGACATCGTCTAAACTGCCAGTGGGGATGCAAGAGGGGACGCTTTCTGACCTGCCTATGGGAACGAGAAGTGCAGTACTACAGCACTCACTGCCGGGGAAGGGATCCGGCTCACGCGGTGGAGAGCTTCAGACAATGCTCGCATCAGCATGGGAGCTGAGGCATCGCTGTACCGACCGCCGCCATTTGGGCAGGGATAGCCGACAGTCTCCTGTTTAGTGTTACGAAAGTGTTACCTGCTGAAACTTTGAATTTGGACATAGTGCACTGCCTGTCGTGATTCTCGACCTCCACATACCGCCCTCACATAGGACTTTGTACAGTATCCACTCACAATAATTTCGGTGCCAAGAAAATAAGACTCCGAGAGGTGCGAGGGTGGAACACGGACAGCTGAGCCGCACGCATACTCCTCGGGATTACGGAGATTAGTGAGTCCATGGCGGGCCCGGGCCCTTGTCCGGGCCACCGGCGAACACGTGAAGACGTCATCCGATCCATCATCGGGGGACGCGAAAGGGTACACCACCTGACCCGCCGGGGACGGTGGGGACCGCCCCGACAGCCGCCAGCGGCCCGGCAAAGGGGACTCCATTGGCTTAGCACCAGGGGCGGTAAAGAAGCACCGCCCGACCCTACAGAGATGAAAGGAAGCGGCCACTCCATGACCAAATGCCTGCTGTAGGTGGAATCGATCTGCCCGTAGATAAAGTACCTAACTGTGGGCCGTCCTTGATTGTGCTTTGGGTTTGAATACTGCAAACAGAGCCGGGTCAGGGGCGTCTGACCTGCGGCTGTCCTTACGACGGGGTTGCGGCAAATGGAGGGGGGCGAGGACTTCCTCCCCCCCCCCACACACACTCCTGAGGATTTGCACAGCCCCCTGCGTCATCACCTCCACTGCCTTAGCGGCCTAGCCTCCAAAGCCATCAGTGACCCGTCCTGAAGAGCCATTTGGAATCCCCCGGGTCGTCGGTTAGCTACCCAGGCGTGAAATCGTCTTTAACACACCGGCTCCGCACTTTACGCTGCTGTACGATCTTGGGGCTGATACCGTGCGAACGTGCACTGGCAGAGGTCGTGAGTGCAAAAGGTAAAACGAGTCACGTGGAGGCTGAACCAGCGAACCTCCCACTCAGCCACGCATGACAGATGGAATTCGCGGTATGAGTAGCTGGTCCGCAATAACATCCTGATGGGTTTTGGTAGCTTATGGGATGGTCAGGTCTGCTAACTCCATATGAATTCTGCTGAGCAGGGATGAGTTGAATGTGACTGGTCTCCTTTTCAAAACGGTTCTTTGTTGATAGGTACCAGAGGAAAGCAGGGCAAAACGCCCATGTTTGCATTTTTTGAACCATCTCCCTGGCTTGTTACAACCCGATAACATGGAATTAATTATCAACTTTTTAACGCGTTATTTTATCCGAAGACACGATCTTCGGAAGCCATGGATTTTGACCTGATCGATGGTGTCGCCACCATCTGGAAAGGACAGGTCATACTTTCGTATCACCTTTTCTAGCTGTAGAACTATGTCTGTGGCGTGACATATAGAGCCACAACATACAGAAACGCTGATGGCTGGCTTCCAACCCTTGGCCAGTGGCGGAACTGCTGAGCCTACTTGCTTCTGGATTGGTTTTGCTGACCTGCCTTCATTGCGCGCTGGAGTTCCGAGCAAAAATATAATTTACAGGATCTGAACGCGATTAGGCGACAGAAACCGACAAATCTGTTTCTGTCTTTGGCTAATCATGCATTTAGTTTAGTGGAAATGCTGGTCATGAATGCTTACTCTCATGCGTGATGATAACGATGGAAGGTGGATTGGTGCAAATCTTGATCATCATTAAAATCATTACCTATCTCCTACTACTCATTTAACTGCTGTGCAGATAACCGCGGTTTTTTGGCTGCTTGCTAACTAGGCTGCATTGGCAATCTGTATGGAACATACCAGCCTACACGCCATGAATTGGTCATGACGCAAGCTCGTTGCGAACCTAGAGGGATATTTGTCACTTTTTTCCCCTTCTCTAAATTGCAAACGTGACCTCATCGTAAACATTTGACAAAGAAAACATATTTCAGGCGGTTTGAGGTCACCAGGAACTCCAGCATATCATCGGATAAAAGGAATAGAGATTCAGGTGAGACAGTCACATACGGCAATGGCATCATCAGCACCAATGACAAGTTGTGTGGCGCCGCATGCAGACAACAACCACAGCGAAGCGCAAACCGCGGTCCCTGCAGCTTACGCCCCAAACAAGCCCAGCCGTGTGCTGTAAATCTGGAGCGGGGGGGGGGGGGGGTCTCTGGAGCAGCGCCAGCCTGCTGGCGTCCGACCGGCCGGCACCGTACTCGGCAGCGGCGTCCTCCTCGACGGCAGCCGCCAGCCTGGACCGCGCCGCCGCCAGACAGGCGCGCGGCTGGGCCGCCAGCGGTGCTCGGCATCGGTGAGCCAGCTGCTGCGCGGTTGGTGGGCACCGCTCGCCGCACGCGGGCTGGCGAAGGTCGCGACGAAATCGCCGCCATCGCTTGGGGTGCACGATGTCACTGCGAATTCCCTTCCCTCACAAAAACACCAACTGTAAAAGACTAGGTATGTCTGATTTCTGCCAATGAGTACAACGTCTGAGCCGTACCCGGTGTTCCTTTTGTGTAAAGAATCCCAAAAATATTTTACGAGGCATTATTTTGCTTAAACTTGGTAGTTAAAAGGCATTCGTGTTAATAGCCATCATGACACTGCAGTCTTTTCTTGTGAGAGCATAATCTGATTTATTACTACTGCTGTTGAAAAACCGGAAGTTCTACAAAATAAATGGACAATCTTAGGACATCAGTAAAGATGGCACAGTGTTGTAGGACTTAAATTAATTTGTGAAAAATAGCTGCCGCACAACAGGAGGTCGTGGGACGCTTGAAGGTTCATTAGTTAGCGTAAGTCTGTGTACAGGGGCGCCACTTTGAATACTTTCGGGAGGTCTTGAGACCCCCCCCCCCCACACCCCATGCTGACTAGGTCCTCTTAATGCTCTCCTGATGCCTGTAATAATTATGGGTAAAAAGGGGAACACTGTGCTACTGAAATGCAGCAAGTGTATGAGCTGCTAGCGCACTGGTTACTTCAATGTATCATTATTGATATTATCATCGAAACATATCATCATTATCAGAATGACGTCAGCTTCAAATGGGAAGTCATTCTCCAACATCAAAGCGATTTTGAGACCGATGAAAAATTTCTTGATTTGTTTTCGACATCAGGGACACAACTCAAAATAGCCGAAATCCTGGAAGAAATCAGTACTTAGGGTTCGGTTAGATCAGATGTATTGGCTAAGCCCTTCCCAGCCACTTTTAGAAATCAACATTCCTGACTGGTGCATTTGTACAATGATCTCAGATTACCGCAGACCTTTCCCTAAAAGAGGTCAAAATGACCTCGCACAACACACGCATTTTGGGATATGTTTTATTTGCAAAAAACTTCTGGAAATCCTGAGAATGGGCATGATATTATTTTTCTTTATGTCCTGGTTATATCCTGGTCCTATGGTTTTTTCGGCGTGGTTCTATCCTTGTTCCTTCTTGTCGATACTGAAGCGTAAAATTGTGCTAGGTGGAGGTGAAATGAAACCAGACACCTCAAAATGAACTTAGCAAATAAAACATGCCAATAAGCTCAACACGATATTTGTGGATTAAATGTTATCAGTCTTCCTTAAAAGATATGTTTGCCTGATGACTAAGGTTGTGGTGGCCTGCAATGTCCCAAGTCCAGCGTCACCAAGATTCATCATTGAGATTGGTCAATATGCGACCATGTAGTGTCAGACCGAAGAGATAGACGAAAGTTGGCAACCCCAACACTAGCTGCGAATGAAAAACCATTTCCATTTCCGTCTTCAAGTCCATGACAGCTGTGATTGGATGGCATGGGCACAAAGTTTTAGCAAAAGAAAAGGCAAAACAGGGTTGGACCTTGCAACATTGTCGGAATGCCGTGGGGGGTTTTGTTCCGTTCATGCACCGCACGGAGGTGCCACAGCGGGGGTGATCAATCACGCATGTCGAGAGGGAGATAGAGCACGCTAGCAAGAATTTCATCGGAACACTATGGCGCCGGTCGAGCTAATCTGGCAACTGAACGCCTTCGGATCGTATCGAGTTCTACGGAGTTCATATCCACATGTCTAGAGTGTACAGTGTTCATTATATTCATTCTTGTGATTGACGCCGCTCAGGGATAATGTCCCACTGTAGATAAACCACAGCTCGCTGAAGCAGAAGGCCAGTATTCAGGCTGTTTTCTTACAAGCGCATGACTCCATGAACGCAAAAGCATGGTATCTAGAGAGCTCGTCTAAAGTTTGTCTGTAAAGGGCTGAACAGAGATTGACTTCGGAAATTCAGTGTGCGGCGATGGCAGCCTGGAAAAGAAACCGGCTGGAAAAACTCCAAGTGTAGCTGAAGACGCGACGTCACGTGTTCATTATACAGATGCTATAGCTGAGAGAGACGTCCGAGTCGCGTATAAGAATTGAATATTTCGTCGACGAGTTGTCCCCAGTAAAACCCCACTATCAGTGCATTTTTGTCGTCTCGTCCAATGCCAGCACGAATGTAGCTTGCGAGTCTCTCTAAAAGATCCGGGTTCGGTATTAATGACCATGCTCGACCCTGCGAGCCATGTCTGCTCGGCATTTCTCCGGGTTTTATCGATGCGATGCATGCGGCTGTGAACAAACCCGCTCAGGTCACCAGCGTACTTGATCGGTGTCGAACAGGGGCTTCATTCAGAAGCGTTTGTAAACGAAGGTTTGGATATCAGCATGCACGCGTTTTGATCGTGTTCTGGTTCAGGCTGCGTATTGGATGGGATTCGTCATAACAGTCCGGCTTCGATCAGTGTGGGGCGAGGATGAGAGCCCTATTCATGCATCGCGCGATCAACGACAGCTCCGTCTTCAGCCGCAAAGCAACTTCTAGGCCAGTTCGGATCAGATAACGGCTGCTTCTGATTCAGTTCGGATTAGCCCCCCCCCCCCCCTACAATCGGTTCGGCTTTTGCAGTTCGGGTCAATTCAGCATCAAAGGCGTTTCGATCAGTTTGATTCGGTCTAATTCCGTTCAAATTTAAATTGCTAGTTCAGTTAAGCTCAGTTCGGTTCAGTAGTACGTGAGCTCGGGTCAATTTGATTCGGCTCAGTATAGGTTTGATTGAGATCGACATGGAGACTGGCCTTTGCCGGACTGGTATACGTCAGGTCAGTAAGGCTCACGTCAGGTCGGTTTAGTTCACACCAAGTTAACGTCAGGTCAGATCAGCCCACGTCAGGTCAGGTCGGTTCACGGCAGATCGGTTAGGCTCAGGGGCCGAGCTTTGCACCCTGCTTTGGAAAAGCCAAAGAACCGCCAGGTGATGTCACGACTTTTGAATGGGTAAGGGCCAAAAATACGGGTTTCCGGTTCACATTTAGGCTGCAGGAGAAACGGCCGTCAAGGGATGGATAATAAATTCGGTCAGTTGAAAAGGCGAGGGGCGTTTCTATTGCTAAAATGAAGCCAGCAGTACGAAACTGTGCGTGATAAATGCTAAAATGAATTAAATTTATACTGATCGTCTAGGAAGCGCGCAAAAATGTTGATTTCTTGGACAGGACAATAAGACGAGCATGCACCTTACTGAGTCTCTATTTTTTTTATTATAAAATAGTGTTCTTAAAAAACTATTGTCTAATACAGCGTTTTCAACGAATCTCAGAAAAGCGTCCCATCAATATTATTGTCTTTTCATTGGCATTGATGAATAGTCATCACATGGCTTTCCTTTTTTCCTATGGCTTATAGTGTCTCGCAGATAGCAGATGGCAGGTACCATGAAACAGTTTACACGTATGACAAAAGTTTTGGCTGTTTGTCAGCTGTGCTGTGCTCGCATAACTTGTTGAAATCAAGGCTTCTCATCAAACCAAATCTCTCTTATAAAACTATGCTTAAAATCCTGGTGTAGATCGGAGCTCTGGTGATACAAAGCAAAACGAAAATTTGCTGAATGAAAAATATCAACATCAGCCGTAGACCCCGTACTTGAAGATCGAAATTAACATCAAACAGGGGTGCAGTTCCGCAAAATGAGTTGGGGGGGGGGGAGGCTGGACAGTAAAAATAACGACCCCTACCCCCTAAATACGCCAACAGACGGGGTTTCTTCACTTACTTGGCCCACTTTCAGCTTAAAGTTGAGGGGAAAGGAGACTAAGTGGGAGCTGCCCCCCCCCCCCCCACACACACACACCGCTCACCCCACCACACACACGCAAAAAGTGAATAAAAAACTGCGCCTTTGTCTTAAACTAGCACTGTGCGAAAGTGGCTAAAAAACATGCATGTCCGATTCTTTGGAGCGGGCGTAGACTTAGAAGGGATCTGATTGGGGAATTCAAGATCGTCTAAGGGATAGACAACGTAGACCTACAAGGAGCACTTGAAACTAGGCTGAGACTTGGAGGGAGCCAGTTTCAATAAGCAAAAGGTAGTAGTAGAACCATGCACAAGCAGATGTCATTTGGTCAAAGAGTAGTGAATCATTGGAATGAATCGTCGGGCGAAGTTGTAGGAAGTCCCTGTCTAGCAACATTTAGAGACCGTTTAGACAGGTTCTGTCAATCTAAGGATCTCATTTATAGCTAGCTTCAGGCAAATCCAGTGGTGAGATCAGCGTCGAATATGTGTGCGGAGCCTGAGGTAGGTCAACCTCGATGGGCCCTTGTGGCTCTTTGTAGGCCTCATGTTTTCATGTTTTCATGTCACTGCACCGCAAGCCCCAAGACACCCAGAAAGCCCAAGAAAACGAGGAAGGTTACAAGACTGTCAAGGTAGCCCGCAAAGGTCAAAGGGTTTCCAAAACATTCGAGAACAGGAGACGGTTTAGGATCCACAGATGCAAGGAGGGACCCCAATAAATGGCTAGGGGCTTACAAGAAAGCCGGACCACGCGGCTCGCTTCGGCGCTATAGCACAATAAAGAGCGATCCGGTCGACGTAAGTGGCGCGTGACTGCGGAGATGTGGAAGAACCCGGACATGAGCTGAAACGGCCAGGGTCAATGGATTATAACAGCAACTTCTCAAAATCCAAACAAACCATTTGGGCAAAATTGGATAGCAAATGGTGGGTACCAATTTTAATGTGAGCGGACTTTCGTCTTTTCATCGTTGCATGCTTTGTTTAAGCCTCATTTTGCGCGCACAAGTGATTGAAAGTTGATGGGAAACCGTTGGAAACTCTTTAAAAATTTAATGGCCGACAAATAGCCTCATATTCTTGGCGTTTGGAAAAGATTGCACGGCACGTGATGTGTATGTGCTTTTTGCTGGATGCTGTTGCTCGATGGCAACATAACAACAAACTACGCATCACGCATAACTCAATACTAGTCCCAACAGACATCATTTGTGTTGCGTACTGTGCATTGGAAAATCTTCTGTCATGTTTTGGGCAAACTATTATACTTAGTTACATGAAAAGCTTCCATTAAGACCCAGTTAGCGACTTTCAAGCTCAGAGAAGGTTGCAATGCTTAAGATTGGCTGGTTACGGTCAGGGGCGTGGTTTCGCAAAATGAGTTGCGCTGGGTAGACTGTGCAATGAAAATTAAGAAATCTACCTTTAAGATATGCTAACAGCTGGGTTTCTGCGCGGATTTGGTCCACTTTCTCCTCATATTTGGGGCTGGCGCCAAGTTCAGGGAGAGCTGAAGTACCCCCGCCCCTGTAACAGGAAACTACATCACTTGCAAACTATGGGCGATATGGTGACCTTCGATCACCATTTGTAAAGCGTTGATCTCTTCTCTCCATTGGTAAATGCTAAGTTTATCGATATTGCCTGGGTGGGCTTGGGCTTTTACTTAATTTGTCACTTTGCCCCGTGTCGATTTAGAAAGACTCTAAATAACGGCTAATCGGTTTCAATACTTTTTGGCTCGTGCGGCAACTCATATGTCGTTTTCACCCGGGAGGAAGTGCAGACTATTTCGGAGACTATTTCAAAGTCACCCAGGCATCTATGACGCCACAATAACACCATTCAAATCCTGTCATTTCATTGGCCATGCGGTGATATACACTAAGAAAGATCATTGTTGAGTCGTTCACATCTTGCGTTCGGAAGCACAATTTCCATATATAACGGCCGTCAATTGGCTCTCAATTAATGTTGTGCAAGATGCGATGTTGTAATCAATGAGGGCTGGGCAGCATATTTACTAAACAGAGAAACTGTGCTATTTGAAGTAGTTCTTTCCACTTAAAAGTATGCGAGTAGCTGTAAGTGAGCTTATTTCATCATATTTCACCTTATGTCTGCTTTAATTCTTCAAATGTGGAGCATTCCCTTCAATCTATTTAAGTCGCTGCATACATGATGGTACATATTCAGCACAAGACTTAAAGAAACTTGATGGGAAATACTGTTGTTGAGCACACTTTGTTTTGCGCCATGCTCTGGATGAACAAGGAGGAAACGAACAGTATTTGTTGACTTACGGAATTGTGAGCAAGTGTTGGGGTCCGGAAAAGTCAAGAATATATCTCGTTGCACCACTAGCAAGCCTGACATACAGCTTTGATTCGTGGCCTCGAACCATACCTAGGCATATTTAAGCCGGCAGCCAACAGCTGATGTTATGCACCTGACCGAAGGAGAAGACTGCATCTGACACCTTCATCGACCGCCTGTGGCGCGGCGATTGCGTATCATGTTTTATTGTATCGAGCGTTTAAACGTTCAAGTTACCGGCGAAGGTTTTCACAACTCCCCTGCAGTCACTCAGAGTGACTGCTGGTGTGCGATTAGCACTCGGCGGTCATTCGCTCTCCTTCTTCCAGGGCCAGCAGGGAACACCGCACCGGTCACTGCAGGTCACTGCGCGATGGTGCTCAGCTGCTTCTGGGAGGAGCTGAAACCCGGGTGTGTCGGCCTCGACGCCGTTTACGCCCGGCGTCTGCATCATAACGGTGTGTCTTCCCACAGGTCTCTTGGGCTCCGGGATGGACTTAGGACTAATGTAAGGAGTGTGTTACCTCCAAGAAGGCGCTGATTTCTGGGGCTACACTCTCCCGATCTAACATAGATGCATTGATTTTTGTGGGGTGTCTGAAAGAACAAGTCTACCGGGACTCGCCACAGGTCTCAGAGAGGTGTAGCTGACAATGCGAGCAGCACCCACGAAGATCCCGCGGGACATGTGCGCCCAAGCTACGAGACGGGTCCTGCGGCAAGCTGAGCTTGGCTAAGCGTGCGGGAGACAGGTGGAGCAGGCGCTCCGGATCGATGGATGTGCGCTGGTCGTGGTATTTTCAATGAATAGCCTGATTTGAATGCTAGTTCAGTGCTTGACGTCGGTAGCTGACGCAGGTCATGGCCTTCAGGATGTGCTTCCTCTTTGGGGACTCCCTGTGTGAGACGCGAACCACCCGAAGGATCACAAAAGTCTTGAAAACAGCAAGGAGCCATACTTTCTTCAAAATATTTGCATTATAACACTCATGGATTTCATGATCATCGATTTTCTTTTGAGGATACAGATGGTACGGCATACAGAAGTCCTTTATATGGGTTTTTAACATTCGTGGTTGCATTCAATGAGCAATGAGTTGCCGCATCTCAACACGTCATTACTCGATTGCGTCATCGTACCTTGCATAGCATTGATTCAGAGGCAATTTACGACCGTTATATTGGAAATCGTGTTCACGAACGCCAAACATGAACGACTCGACAATTACATTTTCCTTGCTGTTGATCGCCGCACGGGCAACGGAAAAGTAGGATTGACTAGGAATAGGTATGTTAAATGGCGCGGAAGAAATGAAGAGGTACTCTTGGATTATTACCTAATTTCATCTCAATGATGATAGCATCTCCGATGAATGCATTTGACATGCTTGGCAGTTAAGTAGAGTGGTATCAGAATTGAGCTAATGGACATGCTTAATGATGGAAAGTGTTTGAAGTGCTCATGATTCTATTGGTTGAATGACCTGTATTTTTAGTAGACATTAGTTGTGAGTTCCCTTCCGACAATAATTGGCCACTAGTATGCCAAAAGTATATACTGGTTAAACGAAGTCGTTAAGAAGTAATTCGCGATATGGGCAATTTCAAAGTTGACATGAGTTTTGCCAGCATTTCCAGTTCCTCCTTGGTAGAGCCAATTTCTTCTGGTGGGCATATTGAATGTTGTTTGCCGTCAAAATGAAGACTCAATGGCAAAAACCCTCAATGGCAAAAAAACCGGGTAAATGTATTTCTTAATTATATCACGTGCTGACGGTAAAGCGGATTGTTGGAAATCGTGCGTAAATATTGTTTTTTCCTCAAGTAAACAGTGCTGTACAATTTTTAAGACGAAAGGGAGGTTAAAGCTGCTTTTTTATTATGTTCACAAATAAATTGCACCCAGAACATAAACTGGTAAATTAGGCGCATCAGATTCAGGTCGCAAATCTCTTAGGACAGCCGACGAATTTCGTAGAAGCACTGAATCATTCGTATTGGTGACCGGTTGATATTTTTTCATAAAGAGAAGTTTATTCGGTCACGGAAATCCTTCTAAGACTAGCAAGTACAAAGACTAGTTAAGCTGGCCGGGCTACAGGTGGACATGGGTGTGGTGTGTATGGCGGGACCACAACCCCCTCGAGCCATGGCGTTGAGGTCAGCAAAAGGGCATGTTTGGAGACCCATAAGGCCTGGCGGCCGTGTCTCAGGCCGCGCTCTGGCGCTAATCTCATTCTTGGGAGACTTGTTGTTCGTGGTCTGTTCTTTCGGCGACGCTTCAGGCTGTCGCGACATGCCGTCTTTGGGATGGGCGTGCACAGGTATTTCTTTTTAGAAACTGGATCAAGTCAATGTTACTGAGGCTGCGGTCCCTCGGACTATGACCTCCTTCCCGCCCGACTAGGAAATCAGCCTGGCCCCAAGATTTTCGACAAAATTTGTCGCCAGTGGGCCACAAACTCGGCCGGTTTCAGACGTGACTGGTCGGAGCTGAAGCCGCTGAATGCGGCTCGAGTATTGGTCGGGGCTGAAGGCGCTGAGTGTAGCTCGAGTATTTTTTGTTCTTTCCTCGTTCGATATCTTAAGCTGCGGCGCCAGCGGCTATCGCGGAAGGAATAAGGCTGGAGGCGGCAAACCAATTTGTGCACGTGGCATCCCACGCCAGGGTCTTACCGTGGGCAAACCGAAATACGGTCATCCCACCGGGCCTTTTATCGTGTCCCCGGTCGATGTCAGTGGGTTCCCAGAGAGATGTGATTCCTGCCGGCCGTGATGCGCGCTTAATCACGTCATTGAGTGCCGCGTGTCTGGACAGTCGTCCAGCACTCAAATAAGTCAGCGCGTGATATCCCTTACCGTCCGCCTTTAAGCTGCATCTGCATTTATGTGGTTGATCGCTACCTAAGTTCAGAGAACACGTTGCTTTGGCATCAGCATAGTCATAAAGAATGTCTGTGCATACCTTACATGAAACTTTGCCGCTGAATTGCAGTGGTGTGTTTGGTCGGATAGCCACGAATATATCAGTCATTATTTCGTGTACTTGCGATGAGAATGGATGCTATGTCAGAACTGATGACTTGCCCGCATAAAGGCCCATTTAGCGCAAAAGTTGCTGGGGACATACAGACACCGTTGGTGGGAAAATTGCTGGGGCACACAAACCCAATGGTGAGCAAATTGCTGGCGACACAGAGACACCATTGGTGGGCAAATTTGCATTTAGGAAATGCCGCTTTATCCCCAAAAACAACATTAAGTTCCGCACGCGGTCCGGTTCGGTACAGATCCATCTGCGGCAGGAAAGAAGCTTTTCCTGGCTGGTGGCGGCCACATGTCACGGGGGAGAGGACTGGCACGCTGCAGGAGCTCCCGGTTCAGGCGGCACCGCGGGACTGGATGTCACAGGAGAGGGAGTCCTCCCCGGTCAGGCGGCACCGCGGGACTGGATGTCACAGGAGAGGGAGTCCTCCCCGGTCAGGCGGCACCGCAGGACTGGATGTCACAGGAGAGGGAGTCCTCCCCGGTCAGGCGGCACCGCGGGACTGGATGTCACAGGAGAGGGAGTCCTCTCCGGTCAGGCGGCACCGCAGGACTGGATGTCACAGGAGAGGGAGTCCTCCCCGGTCAGGCGGCACCGCGGGACTGGATGTCACAGGAGAGGGAGTCCTCTCCGGTCAGGCGGCACCGCAGGACTGGATGTCACAGGGGAGGGAGTCCTCCCCGGTTAGGTAGCACCGCGGGATTGGATGTCACAGGGGAGGGAGTCCTCCCCGGTCAGGTAGCACCGCGGGATTGGATGTCACAGGGGAGGGAGTCCTCCCCGGTCAGGTAGCACCGCAGGACTGGATGTCACAGGGAAGGGAGTCCTCCCCGGTTAGGTAGCACCGCGGGACTAGATGTCACAGGCGAGGGAGTCCTCCCCGGTTAGGTAGCACCGCAGGACTGGATGTCACAGGGAAGGGAGTCCTCCCCGGTTAGGTAGCACCGCGGGACTAGATGTCACAGGCGAGGGAGTCCTCCCCGGTTAGGTAGCACCGCGGGACTAGATGTCACAGGCGAGGGAGTCCTCCCCGGTTAGGTAGCACCGCAGGACTGGATATCACAGGGAAGGGAGTCCTCTCCGGCCAGGTAACACCGCGGGACTAGATGTCTTGGGGAGGGGACTGGCTGCAGGACAGCAGACAGCCCCTCCCCTGGCTGTCCTACGCAGCATAGCCGTCCGCTAACTCAGGTTCGGTTCGGATTACACGCCGGCCGGCAACGACGAGGAGGCATAACGTGAACTATGACTATGCCATAACTTTGAATATGCCATAACATATTCACAGGCATAATGAAAGCGCGCAGAAAGTGTAAACTCAAAGCCAGCAACGTCTGAATGAATAAGTTGTCAAAGTTTTGTACTTTCTGCATGATAAAGCCCAAGTTTCATTCGATGATGCAAACCATCATGCATGTCATTTCTTTCTTTTTTTGTTGTTTTTTGGGGAAGTAGATTATTCAAAACACTTCCCTGCTGCATTTGTTTATCAATATGCCATTTTTAAAACAGGTCTCCAAAAACGGATTCCACCGAGGTGCATTACGATCCGATGCACTTCAAGGACCGCAGTTGGTGGCCGAAGATCTCAGACACATTGCGTGAGCCTCGCCGAGCGCCCACCAAGCTCCGCACTGCCGGATCGGTCCCTCGACTGGCCTGAGAGGTGTAGCCTGCCGAATACAGATCCGCGGACGGTGCCAGCGCGCCTGACGTCATAAGTGAGTCATTAAATGCCGCAGAAATGCATATCGGTCCTAACTGCTAGGATAAAGACGCACCTGTGTGAGCGAAAAAGTGGATATGGTACAGGGGAGGAGAAATGGCTCGTTGAAACAGTGAGAGTATGAAAAAGCCGATAAGACATGGAGGGCTATAAATCAGGATCATTTATTAACGTCAAAAGCTGCAGTGGGCACGACCGAGATTGTGTTTCTTGCAAAGTTTACAACTCTTTCAGGAGGGTGCTGTGGTGTTCGCGAAAGCTTACTGCAGTAAAAAGTCATAGCCAGTTTCATGGCGAGCAAGGTAGCCGTTTTATGCTGTTTTTCCCCTTTACATTCATTACAATGATTGGTGTTCGCTGGTGTCGCTTTGCCTGGTATTCAACGGCGCACAAAACAGAGACGAACAAATTAAGCTGGAAGCATAGGTATGGGAACGTTTCAAAAACTGAGGATGGCATGGGGTTGGTATTCCCTAATTCTGCGTACCAAGCCGGGTGTTACTGGAGCAGGCGTCTAAATGCCCACCACGAAGGTAAAGCGGGAGCCTAGCCTTTACAATGTTTCTTTACCCTGGCTCAAGCTTGATCAATTTTTGAAACAAGGCGCAAAATAACTGTCGCGGAAGTAGATAAACCACCATGTCAAGTCATTTGCCCTAATGATGATGTTTTCCTTGGACGGTCGGCACCACTCCTTATTGATGTGTTAAGTATTTGAGTAGTTTTAAGTAAAGTAGCACCTATTGCCAAATGTTTTACCTTTGCACGTTGGCATAAATGAGATTTTAGTGGGCTGAAATATGGTTTGGTCCACCGAACATTCAGTTGCCCTCTGACCAAAGAACTCTAGACTTGTGTGTGGGACGAAATCTCAGACCTTTAAACATATCGTAACATGATGTTCTGTAGCATGTAGCAGTAGCACCACATGCTGCTACGACTGGTATGATAATATGATGGCATAGTTTTGTATACAATCAACAGAAGCTTTCTGTGATATACAGTGTGAAGTATATGAAGCCATTTTGTTCAGTGCATATTATGGTGAAGGACTGGCGTACTGTATAAATTGTCACGCAAGTTTAGACAGGACTATCATAAGTTGTAAATGTGATAATGACGTTATGTGCAGGTAACCTTCAGGCTCCGAAAGGTAGAGTACACATAATAGTTATCAAAATCTACGGAAGCTATTCAACATTGTTGCCTTCACCCTGAAAAGGAGAAGGATCCTCGCCCTGCCCCCCCCCCTCCCATCTCATCCCACCACCGCCCCCACCCAGCTGCTCCTAAGTCAGCGATTGTTATAAATGTGTCGTTGCTTTTTCAGACCGCGCAGAAAAAAGACAACGTCCATAAATATTTCATTCAGCCTCATTCGCAATGATGCATGTGACATTGACATTCAATAAAGTGACAACACACTTTGGATTACATAAACCGTATGATAACTCTATCCAAGCAAAGAAAAACAACGTTTCGGGTCTCATCCCGCGTGAAGTTGTTCACAGTGCCTCACTTTGGTTTACTGGTTCAGAGTGCCTCACTTTGGTCTACTGGTTCATCCAGTGGGGAAAGTAATGGTTATTACACATCCCTCTTAGATCCATATATTGAGTTATGAGAGACTCGTGTATCTAAATGCATGGATTTCTCGTATTTATTCATATGTATGACTGTTGGGGGTGCAGGATTGCGTGCTGGGGTGCAGCTACATTCCAGAAATAAAATTTGGCATGTGACCGTGATGCATGAAAGCACGTCATTATGCATCGTTAAATACACATATCGTGCGAACACAACCCTCGAACCTGGGCCATTTCGAGTTGCTGTTGACCACGAAACTGAATCTTTGCAAAAAGCAGCCGTATTTTTATTTGGGCCGGTGGTGTGTGTTTTCCACGACAGGCGGATGTTTGGCGGATCGTCGACGGGCCAGTAATTGGCGCTGCGGGTTGAGAAAACAAACATTTCTGGACTAGGTGCACAAACCTACGATACCTCATATAAATACAGATAGATCTTCATCCAGACCTGGCATTAATGGCGTTCGATTCTTGTTAATTGACAGCTGCCGACAGGGGTGACGGCAAATGATGTCAGGATAATAGTCCCAACGCTGTCGTGAGTTACGTTCTCGATGAGTAACTCGTTCGATGAGTGGGAGTTTTCAGGACCGCCGTCGAATACCCCTTGAAGATGTGCTATTTGCGTAGGCTATTTATCTGCATGAAAGAAGGCCGCTATTTATATACCCACGTCATTATACCAAATGACATACGGCCTATCCGATGACAGCACGGACAGCACGCCATGAAGTGGTACACATGGCCCTGAATGTCGTCGTTTTTCTCATCAATTACACAGCGCAACACTTAACAAGGCACCTCCAATAACACGATAAAGTTTCTGAGCCTGTCTGCTGCCTTCATGCTGACATGCTGGCTGATCAGCGCTCAAGTCAAATGTATAGCTTGTAGCATCGCACTGTTGCCCCGCGGAAGCATCCGAAAAAGAACTTCCGGCAGCAGAGAATGCCTTAAGGTACACCTAGCTAGACTCGTCTCGTGACGGTCTACCGTGCCATGGCGTCACACTCGTCACATAACACCGTCCACCGGCGTCACGCCCGTTTGGCCCCGAGCCGGCCAGCCCTGACGCCGAACAGCTGCGGTACAACGGTGGCCGTGGCGTCCTCGGCCCGCGCCGCCGTATCCCACGTGCAGCGGCGGCGATCGCGTGTGGCGGGGGGCCGGCGCCGTCTCCAAGCGGGTCGGACCCGACGGGCCACATGGCTGCACCGAACTCGAACCTCGCCGGTCCCGGCCGCTCGGCGGTCCCCGTGGACACGGCTGGGAGGTCCGGGGCGATTCCGGAGGGAGGTCCTCATGAACACGGCCGGGAGGTCCGGGGCGGTCCCGGAGGGAGGTCCCGTGGATACGGGGAGGTCCTCGTGGACACGGCCGGGAGGTCCGGGGCGGTCCCAGAGGAAGGTCCCCGTGGATACGGCCGGAAGGTCCGGGGCGGTCCCGGAGGGAGGTCCTCGTGGACACGGCCGGGAGGTCCGGGGCGGTCCCGTGGACATGACCAAGCGGTTCGGGGCGGCCCCCGTGGATACGGTCGAGAGGTCTGAGCCGAGGACTGGCTCGGCCCAAGGCCGCCTGACTCACCCGGTCGTGGCGCGGCTCGAGGCTGGTCGGTTCTGGATGGTTTTTGCAGCATGGGTTGATGGTAGCATAGCTCATATAGTCTGCATTGGAACGTTCGAGTGCAGGGATGGTCCAGCCGCGTTCGGTTTCATCGAATTCAGCCGGGAATCGTCTGATCCAGTCGGGCATCGCCGTAGTGACTGATGCCTTCGAATTGATCCGATCCAGCACCGTGATGTGATCTGTGTGTGATCCGATTTATGGCTGCTCGGTCAGGACCAGAACCCGTGCGATCAGATCGCACCACGCGCGGTCAGACCAGATCCCGTGCGGTCAGACCAAACCCCGTGCGGTCAGACCAGACCCCGTGCGGTCAGACCAGACCACGCGCGGTCAGACCAGACCCCGTGCGGTCAGACCAGACCCCGTGCGTTCAGACCAGACCACGCGCGGTCAGACCAGACCCCGTGCGGTCAGACCAGACCCCGTGCGGTCAGACCAGACCACGCGCGGTCAGACCAGACCCCGTGCGGTCAGACCCGGTCCTGTCTGCAGCGTCCTGGCCCGGCGCCGCGTGCAGTGTTTTGATCTGGCTGGGACGGCCGTGTCCAGCTGGCCGGGTGCCGTCCACTCCCTCGGGAAGCGCCGGATGTGGCCGCCTCCGCGCCGCCAATCGCAGCACTCCGTACTGGCCGTAAATATTTATCCGTTCCGTTCGGCTACCCGTCTTGCGCCTGCCGCTGGAGAATGAGACGGTCGGCCTGCCGGCCACCAGCCGTGCACGCGGCATCATTATCAGCGCTGAGGGAGCGCAGGCCCATAAACACGGCTCGGCGGGCGGCCTGGCGGTGCGGCGGCTCGCAAGCGGGGTCGGAGGAGCGGCCTGGCCCGCCCCGCCCGTGGGCGGTGTCACCGCGCTGACCGGCGGCCGCCACGGCCGGATGGTGCCGCCCGGGTCCGCTTTCGCCACCGCGCACCGGGAGGCAGGGGCGTGGCTTCGGACCAGCAGGTCAGCAGTTCGGCGGGGTCTCGGGGTCTGCGGTGGGCGGTTGCAGCGACTGATGAGGACGCTGCTGGCCGATAGACCCCGGGCGGTCGGAAATATTGGTGGCGGCCCTGGTGGAGCCGCGGCAGATGTTCGCCTTCTGCCAAAGGGAGCAGTCAAAACATCCAAACGAGCGGTGTGCTGGCCCGGAGATGATTTATCGGCGCCGTAAAGCCCTGGAGTCCTCCCGAAATAGAATGCTGGCAATATTGGCCTTAACATTTCGTGCAACAAGGGATCAGAGTTGAATAAAAGCAGCGTTGAAAATGCAGGTGGGTTGGATTAAACGAATCTTACCTACATATTGTTCTTGGCCAAATAATCAAACCCTACCTGATTAACTGCATCAATAATGAGGAATACTACTCGAGCAGACATGTTTATTAGCCGTAAGCACTCCCTTGGCGCCGACTGGGCACGAAAGAAAGCATTGATCAGGTACCCAAGAGCTAATATGTGTGTGCAAATTATCTTAACATTGACCCATGGCGATGGGTGGCGAGATCCACTTCAAAAGACCGTTTGGCCTACCTACCGCTCGAGACGTTCTTCCGCTCCTGGGCGTCCAGGCGGCGACTGGGTGGCATCAAAGTCACATGCAGGATTTCGCAATAGGGACGGGGTGACATAACTTGCGCCAAAGGCGTGCGAAATGACTCGCGTGACGTAAACAATGCCACCACAAGTCAGTACGCGTGCGTGCCCTCCGAGAAGGAAACGTTACACCGACGTGTACGCTCAATCAAGCTCAGGCAGCCAGAGCCAGGGGGTAACGCAGACGTCGCTGTCAGCGACTCAGTACATGTCTGTAACCGCATTTGTCGCTGCTCGATTCTTGGTCTACGCTGGATGTCGTTGATAAGTGAGCCAAGCGCGTGTATTTTCGGATCTCCACGAGCACCACGGTCGCCGGGGCTGCAGACGTCCACACCAAAGCTGGCATCAGCCTTTAAGATGGCAGGATTGACGAATGTTTTACGCAATTTAAAAGTCACCTGATTGCCACCGTGTCATTAGGCATGCTAAAGAAGAACGTGTTGTGAAAATAAGGTGCAGTTGTCGCATAGGCGCGAGCTCAGACGCGTGAAACCAGCTTAGAGAATTGCATAGGTTTGGCTTAGGTCGACACTAGCATCGGCTTTTGATGAGTACAAGGCAGGTCAATATTGGCTGTGGCCAACGAGGATTTGATATTCAGGAACGTATCAATATGGTTGGCACTCATTCAGGTTCAGTTGCCTTTGCCGTGTCACTGATTTGTATTTGGATCTGAACCATACCATGTCGCGGTAAATGTTAGGATAATGCAATTTATGGCACTCGCCGAACGGCCAAACATTATGTCATCAAGCAAGTGTGACAAGTGGGATCTCACTATCCAAAGTAAAAATAATGCATCGGCGCGGTACCCCAATGAAAGATCACACTAAGTGCAGTTAGGGACACTAGTACACGTTTTCGCAAGATATTTTCGCAAGAGCATTCACGGCCTAAGTAACCATCGTAAATAAGTGTGTTTTATTCGGCGCTCGCAAGTTGACCGATATGTACCTTAAAATATGCCCAATGTGGGTATCGGCCGCAGTCCACACTCGAGCTTTGCACATTTGGCGTCTCCTACAGAAGCTGAGAAGCGAAAGCATGCAAAGAAGAACACGCAGATGAAAATAACGCATGTGTAAACAAAGGTGGGCACAATCGACGCAAAGATATGCTTGGAAACGGACACGTATCATCAGTCTGCGCTGCACAGCCAACGTAATCTTCTTACAAATCACCTTCCGCGCACTTGCGAACAAAACTGCTTCAACCTTTCGTAACGGTACCTACCTTCCTGAAAGGCGCCAGCGACATGGAAACGTCAGAATAAGAATGGCTTCAACGCTTCAAACAGGAAAGTCAGGAGCAAGAAAGAAATAGATCACTCGAGGAAACTTTGTTTTCATTTTTGGAAATCACATATTTTTGTCACGACCATGGCAGTTTAGATCAGTGGGCGCAATCCTCGTGGGAATTTTGGTCTCGTATTTCACTCATATATTGCTTTCTAAAATAAATTCACCTTCCAGCCGTCCACATCGTTTCCACAGAGACGCAGCTGGCTAAAGATTATTTCATGCTTCGGTGGTGCAGGCTTGGGTACATGGTGTAAGAACTTAAAGGGCACCAAACTAGCAGGGAGCTATCAATCGGCCCTGAACACTTGTAAATACAAGGATATCGCTAAGATATCATTTAACATAATTGTGGTAGGCTGCCGAGTGGCATCATCGTGCGCCAGGCCGCATTTGTGGCCGTCGGAAGCTGACTAACCGTTGCGAAGTGCAAGATGTCGTATTGAGCAGATTCCACAAAGAACTAGCAATGTCGCCTGCAAACTGTCCGAGGCGAGCAAACAGTTGTTAGTGCGAGAAGGCGCCGGTGGTTTGAACAGAGTCGCATGGTCACGCTTTGGTACCCTGCAAAAGCGTGAAGCAGCAACGATCAGTAGTGTGATTTCGCGAAAGGATTTGGGGGATGGGCAGGGAAGGTGGCTAAATCTACCCCCCCCCCCCCCCCTGCAACTCAAAACCGTAGTTCTCCTCGTCTTTGACCCATTTTTCCCTTTAAGTGAAATGCTGGAGCCCAGCCCCACGTTGCAATGCGAGCACTGCAATACCAGCCAGAAGGCCTTTTGCGCCGATCGGGGCCCTTTAGTTGATAATGGTCGATATGTCGATCGGACCCCATCAGCACCGCACCGTCGGCTCCGTGTCGGCATGGGCTTGGAGGCCCATTTCCCAAGTAGGGAAATAGGCCTGTGCCGGTCAGGGGCCCATGTTGCCTAACAGGGGGCCATGTGTCGGCGAGTGACCCCGAGTCCTTCATGGGCTTTGTTAGAGGAGACCCGGACAGGGGCCGAATGATCCCTCGGGATTGAAGATCAAGGACCTGATTGGAAGGCTGAAGGGGCTGAAGGGCCCGAGGACTGGCCTTAGGTCGCAATAAGGACGTCCCCGTCCGTAGGGCTGTGACCTCAAATGTTAGTCAGAGGGCCTTTTGCATCGATTGGGGACCCCTGAGGTAGTGTGCTTTTCAATTTCGGATAGAGATCACTCACACCAAACAGTCGCCACACTTGCAATCATTTCTCCTGCAAATGACGTTTTACAAGGCTGGGAGCTTGTTGCCACTACGTGGAGCCAAGCGCCAGGATGTCATGCACGGTGTGGTAGATAATCAGTTATTGGAATAGGTCTTACAGGCTAACTATGTGATCAAAAGTCCAGAGCCCAATAGCTTTACTGAGGGGGTCCCAGGCTTACCACCACAAAGCCGGAACTAAATCCTGCACAACATTCAGAAGTTCCGAAATAAGACACAGTCAGCAGTGTGCAAAAAAAAAACAGGAAAACCAGCCGAAATCATTGAAGCGGTAAAAAACGATAGTCCGTTTGCCCAAAGACCCGATAAGTCCTGTCGGTGACACTCACAATAACCTGGACCAGCGTGCCATGTCCACCACTGGGGTGTCGATCTGTATCCTCTTATGAACGTCCTGGATTGATTAAATTGATGGTGAAACTGATTGATGATGAAACCTGGATTGATGATCAGTCGCTGTCTTCAAGCGAGGCGCACTTCCACCTCAGTGGCGTCGCGAATGCCCAAAATCTCCGATTTTGGAAAAGGAAGTAGCCGAAGGAAGTAGCCGAAGGTTGATGTGACGCATGTCCCCTACCTCAGCGAGAAGCGCACTGCTTGAGTGTTTATCAGTTCTCGTGACATAACTGGACCCCTTAAGTCGCATAATGATAGAAAGGCAAGGGTAGTCGACCAGGGAAGTTATCGCACACTCTTTGCAAGTACTTCATAATCTCCGAAATCCCCGTGTTAACCACAGTATACAGAAGATTCAGTAATATGGAGCCACCTCCCGTGCCGCGGGCAAACAGGGAAAATGCTCTCAAAGGCGTTCCAAGGAAGCTTGATCTGTCTGGGCACATCTGAAGACAGGGCACGGGTGGCCATCTCATTCCCCCAATCGCGGCCCATTTGGTTTCTTGTTTCTTGGCTAAGGAAAAAGTTGCGTCCACAAAGGCAAAGTCAAATAATCTAGCAGTAAACGACAGGTATTGTAGAGCTCTTGGCAAGGGCGTCGATGTCTTAAACTGAATATGGGGGCGGACATCCTAACCTCCGTCAAACCTCCCGCCAAGTGAGGTTGTGATAGGATTTAGCCACATTATCTTGACTGGCGCCAATTTCTTTCTTAATTTTTCGTATTACCAACTAGTTCACTTAATACCTTACCAGTGCACTTACCAACTAGTTCTCTTCTTGTGCAGCGTAGAAGCCATGGTCATGACATGACGCACAGGGAAGCGACAGACTATGTGGGATGCTCAAGTTTTCCCGAGTTTTGCGACAGCCCAGCAAAAGCTATAAGCGGTACCAAAGCAACATTGGGATTCCAAATCAATCTTGAGTGGGTCAGGACGCTAACAAAAGGACACGGATCGACCGACACCCTTGGTCCTGGGCTATATTTCAACGGCCACCTGCAAAGGGGTGACGAAGAAGTTACCGCAGCATCAATCATGCTTGCCAAGCACTCCACGGAGGGCACATCCAGCGCGGTGCTTGAAGGTGCGAAATTTGGTGGCGCGACAGTGGTGCTGTTGTTGATGGCATTGTCAGAAATGGAACGTCAACCAGATTTCGCCAACGGCCTGGTCACAAAAGTGGTCGTGTGTGTAGTCGAAATTTTTTAGGATAGGCATAATCGAGTACACTTTCAATGTACATTATGTGGTTATGTAAAGTAATGTGTGCCCAAGGACGCATCACATTTTCAAATTAACACCAGTCAAAAAGATGTCATGTTCATTGGAAAGTTTTTTAAAAGCGCTTCTCACACCACTCTGCCTGTCCTGTGGTTACGCTTAACATACCTTTCCGTTGTGGGAATAACCCAAGCCACAAATCGTCATTAGGCACTAGCACAAATACATACCCTTGAATCAAACACTTAGCACTAGATTGTGTTCCTGTGGTCCGCTACTCATGCAGACTTTATTGCCCCCATTGTAAACACATGGACGCGGTGCGTCGGTGCAGATGCCGGCCGAGGCCGCCGCTGCAAGTCAGCCCTGGCATCCCTCTTCAATATGTAGAGACGCAGCTGTCCTCGAGAGTCCTGCGCTCGTCGAGCTCATGATCACCTCCTCCTGACAAGACGGCTCTCCTTTGCAAAGCCAACATTCTTCCATTATCCATCGTACGGTGCGAGGGCCGTACCCGTCCCGAGGGGCGCCTTGCTCGGCCTGAAGGCCTGAGAGTGCCTTTCCCGGCCTGCGCGGCGCCCTCTCCGACCTGAACGGTGTCTTCCCGGCCTGAACGACGCCTTCGCAGGTTCCGAAGTATCGCCGCCGCTGCCGTTTTCCGCTGACGCCGCCCCCGAACGCTGTTTGTTTTAGGTTTGACAGCCGCCTCCTTATGACGTCATCCATCACGGCCGGGCCGAGCCGTCCGACGCCTTGATGCATCGCGCGTGAGCTATGGTATCCTCCGCATGCCGGAAACGAGCACAAAAAATGGGTCGGGCGGCGCGGCGCTGGGCGACGGCGCAGTCAAATGTACGACGCCGTCCTGCCCTGTGGGTTTAGTGCATCTGTGATTGTTTAATTGGCGGTAATAGAACGCGCCGTATCAGTCGCCGGCGAATGTTGGCACTGATTTACTCCCCTATGACACCGATTACAGGCCTCAATGGTCTGTCTGCAACGCGCATTAGCCTGATCATGCACACCGCCGCGCGAGAGAGAGTCAGTCTTCTTGCGACGTAGGCGGCGGCGCTGATGGCGCTGCCCGGGGCGCTGGAAGCTGGGTCGTCCCGGCAGCGACCGTGTCGCGTTTCTTTGCGTCTCTCCCCGCGACACGCCCGCCGCGCGGGCTGCTCGCTCACGCTGCTCGTGGGCGGCCCAGTCGGCTGTCTTCTAGCATTCTAGCAGGACGGCGCGAGCCCCCGTGGTCCGGTGTTACCCCAGTCGGGTGGAGCAGGGGTCGCTGCGGGACCGGCTGCACGGTGCGGTGTGACCCCAGTCGGATGGAGCAGAGTCCGCTGCGGGACCGGCTGCACGGTGCGGTGTGACCCCAGTCGGGTGGAGCAGAGGTCGCTGCGGGACCGGCCGCACGGTCCGGTGTGACCTCAGTCGGATGGAGCAGAGTCCGCTGCGGGACCGGCTGCACGGTGCGGTGTGACCCCAGTCGGATGGAGCAGAGGTCGCTGCGGGGCCCGCTGCACGGTCGTCTGCTGCCGACGTCCAGCGAGGCCGCACCTATCGTGGACGCGTCGCCCCAGGGCACGGCAGCAGGCGGCTCAGCAGCCGGGTGCGGGCTCTCGGGAAGCGTGTTGCCATGTCATAAAGAACTGTTACGAGGTCAGAGTACTGCGGCAAGTCGTAGGCAAAACATGTTCGTAAAAACACTATTTCCTCCTTGAAATGTGTGCTTCTTTTTCCTTTTCCATAGGGATTTCATGCTTCCCGTTCTGACACGCGTCGTTTCGACCACAAAATGTACCGCTGTATGCCTAACTTTTAAGGCAGTTACCGTCTGGTACATGACCATTTCTTATATTGGCCATGCCAAAACAGTCAACATTTCTTTCGCCATATAGCTCAGCAGAGAGAAACTGTACAGATAGAGCAACGTAGAAAAATACAAACGTACAGTATCCTTTGTTCTTCACACGCTTCCTGTTTGGGATGGCGACCTGAATGGCTGCATGGATGAGCTGTTTTCAAAATGGCAGTCGAACGTGGTATCGGCGCCTGTGCCCGGACAGATACTAACTGTAAATAAACACTGCCGTTCAGCTCAGTGACGAGTTCCACACTCCGTGGAGCTTCAGCAGCATTCAAAATGGCGTCCTGCGGGTCGCCGAAGCTAGGTTTTGTAAGCTAGGGCCGACAATGAGGCTATCATCTTACAGGCAAGGGTCTGCATAAATAAGAGTCGGTCGTGAAGCTGGATCTGATGGCGTTTGATCGTGAAGCTGGATCTGATGGCGTTTGATCGTGAAGCTGGATCTGGTGGCGTTTGATCGTGAAGCTGGATCTGATGGCGTTTGATCGTGAAGCTGGATCTGATGGCGTTCGATCGTGAAGCTGTATCTGATGGCGTTTGATTTTCGGAGGACAAAAAAAAACACTGCTGCAATAGTAGTAGCTTTTTGACAGACATTTAGTGTCCGTCCAGATTCATATCTTGTTATTCTTGCGACCTGATCTGTTTTTTTGCCAACGTCTTCGATCGTCGCTCGTATCCGCTTCTCGCCAGAGGTCTTTCACAGTCGTGCCCCATATTCATCTCATGCAGCCTCAGCGAACATCACCTCCAGTCGTCCCTCACAATGCGTTACAGTCGTCCCTTACAGCCGCGCCTCGCAATCCTTCCTGATCGTCATCCACCATATTCATCCATCACAACCATTGCTCACTGTCGTCTCTCACGATCTCCTCTCGCATTCATCTCTTGCACTTTTTTGTCGTCCTTCTTCCCGTGCAATTGCCTAATCACCGTTGACACGATCCCTAACAATCGTCCCTTCCAATTGTCACTTCAGGACTGTTCCCTCAAGACTGGTTCCTCTACACCATTATCCTTACTATCTCTACGCTATCATTTACCAATTTCTACCAGTTTGGTCAATCCCTAACCGTTCCTCCATCGCCACCCATTCTTGACTGCCCCTCTTTTTTAAAGAATTGATCCGAACCATTTCAATGGATGGATTACTGGGATCAGAGCTCATGCTAGGCAGTGCTTGTTGTGTGAGCCCTGACCCCTACCACCCGATCGCGCAATTCCATGTCAACGGCAGAATTTGGTGACGAAATCTTAACGTGCCGCAGTGCTCGGCAAGGTCCGTCCTGCCCTCTGACATGAACTGACCTTCAGCGCGACCGCCGTCACCGGCCGCCGGCCATAACTGTCAAGGGCAAATAGCGAGCGCCCTAAAGCGACTCGAGACCACCCCGCCACGGGTGGGTGGATCGGAAGGCAGGCGCTCTAACCAAATGAGCCACCGGAACGGAATTGGGACGGACGGACCTCTATGGCCATCCCCCATTCATTGTGCTCCACGTCACCTCTCTGACTGCCCTCTGTGGCCGTCTCTCGGCGGCCGTCGCTAAACAACCATCCCTCGCTGACGTTTCCTTAGAGGTCGTCTCAGCCTGACCGTCTCACCCTGACCGTCGCACCCTGACCGTCTCACCCTGACCGTCGCACACTGATCCCCTCACCCTGACCTTCTCACCGTGGGTATCCCTGCCTGACCGCCCCTCCTCGCTTGTCCCCCTGTCTGTCCATGCCTTACCGGCTGTCCCATGACCGTCTCTCTGTGGCCGTCCCTGCCCGACCATTCCTTTGCGGCCATCCCTCCCAGACCGTTTCTCCTCGGCCGACTCTCTCTGACCATCCTTCCGCAACCATCCCTCCCTGACCGTCTCTCCTCGGCCATCTCTCCTTGACCCCCCCCCCCCCCCCACCGCGGCCATCCCTCCCTGAGCGTCCCGTCCCTTCCTGACCGTCCCTCCGCGGCTGACCCTCCACGGCCGTTCTTTCCTGACCAACCCTCCTCGGCCACCCCTGCCTGACCGTCTCTTCATGGCCGTCCCTGTCTGCCCGTCCCTCCACAGCCATCCCTCCCTGACCGCCCCTCCACACCCATCCCTCCCTGAGCGTCCCTCCACAGCCATCCCTCCCTGACCGCCCCTCCACAGCCATCCCTCCCCGCGCGTCCCGTCCCTCCCTGAGCGTCCCTCGGCGGCCGTCCGTGCAGCCTGCAGGCGCGCCGGCCTTGCCGCCATCTGATGCGGCCGTGCCTCTGTCGGGAGGTCGGGCTTTATTGCCGCTGCGAGATCGGCGCCCGCTGGTGGCGGAGCCCATTGTTATATATTTGACGTTTTAATCGGAGCCGGCGTCGGGGCCCGGCGCGCGGCCGGAGGGGGGCGGGGCGGGAGGGGAACGGGGGCGACAGAAGCTGCTCGCCGTTCAGGATGTGCTCGGCGCGTTTTTGTAGATTTTCGCCGGCGATTGTAAAGCTTGCGAAGAACAACAGCACCATAAAACAACAAGGCTGTCCAGGTTTTATTTTCACGAAGGCTTCTACGGCTTTACGGTGTGAGCTTTCATAAACCTTTACAGGCCGCGCTTTACTGCTTCCATGCAAAAACGCAGCCACTTGGGATGATGGCTTTATCGGCTGACGGTGACTTTAGTAGCCACGCCGGCCCGTAAACCCTCCAAGCCGAGATCATGATCGGCTTTATTGTTTGTTTTATTCTTGCAAAGTGCTCTTTAACTGGGCGTCTTGCTGTGCTGAATGGGACGCCGTGCCAGAAAGCGTGCTCTTCAGGCTGGTGAAGAGGCCGCCGGTGTCAACGGAACGCCGTGCCAGAGAGCGGCTGGACTCAGCGGGGTAGCTCTCGCGTCAGTGTCTTGTCGCGCTGCAGCATCGTGCCGGAGAGCGGCTGGACTCAGCGGGGTAGCTCTCGCGTCAGTGTCTTGTCGCGCTGCAGCATCGTGCGGAGAACGTCCGGCCACAGAGACCGAACTGCGCACCGCTGTCTGACACATAGGCGAAGTCTCGAGCCAAAGGTGCCAAGTCACGTTAAGGCAAGCCTTTGCTGATCTTGCAGGAGCCACGCCGGTACTCGAAGGAAGCACAACATTACCGAATATGTTAGCACCGAGCACATTCACATGACATTGGCATTAAGGCCTGAAGGGACCATGGCATGACAGCAGGGTTATAGCCATGTGCGTATCACTTCAGCGTTCATAGAAATAAAGGTGGAAGGAGAAAACCATGCACCATTAGGTGCATGCGGCATGCACCATGAGGCGTCTTGCCGGGTCATGGGTACAACATCAATTACTACGTAAAACCCCGTACCCATGTGCCTAATCTGCAATATTCCAGAAGTTACAAGCACGCCGAGCATGGCACGCCCATTTTCTGTGCCACCGTCTGGTTTCAACCATGGGTAGATTTTAATCTACATATACTCATAGGGACACTTGCCCCACACCACAGGCTACCACGATTCTTGGGAACTCAAACCGGTGTGTCCGTGCTGCAGAAAGCTTCTTCTTAGGACACATTTTATCTCTTCGCAATCATTAGCGATGCTTTTGAAGTGCTTCCCCGCGACCTTTAACATTTGTTTGTAGTCGATGAACGTCCATTCATCTGAGTAATGTGACAGTTGCAGATAATTGGGGGCTGCAATGGATACAAATGACGGTCGTGTACGTCTCGCGCGGCAGTTGTATAGGGAGCCAGAACTGTAACCAGCAAGTCCCTTCCTTCCTAGTCGCCTGCTCACCTGCTGTCACCTACTCTGCTCACATTCTCAGCAGCTAGATGCTCCTGGCGGGTGCCATCCCTTTCATTATGCTCGGTATTCCACGAAACTGCTTTTTATGTTTAGTTCAGACCTCTTACAGATATCATTTCAAGGGCCAGAGCTAACGCTGGGCAGTTTTTTTTTTTTGCGTGAGCCCTGACCGTGTCTGTCTGATCGCGAAATTCCAGGTCAAGGGCAGACTTCGGTGGCTAATGGCTAACGTGCTGCAATGGTCGGCCCGGTCCGCCCCACCCTATGACCTTTAGCACGTGACATTAAGCGCGGCCGCGACTGTGTCCTGACGTGCATCATACCCCGGCCGACGGCTGCACCTCTGAGCCCGCGCGGCCAGACCCACCACACCATCAGGTCACCCCGTGCCGCGCCGGGCCGGTCGGCCCCGGCGCCGATGCCGCGCCGCCGCCCTCGGCTGGTGACGGACACGACCTCCGACGCCGGCGACGCGTCTGCGGCCCGCTGCACACCCGACGGATTGATGACGCCCGGCCGGTGACGGCTGCCGCCCGGACCGGACCCGGCCGCTCCTCCGCGCTGCCGCCCCGTCTGCGCCGCCCGCGGGTGCGCCGCTGGCGCCGCCGCCAGCGCTTCAAACGGCACACCGCCGCCGAAAATGTTTAGCTCGCGTCGATCTCCGCGCGCGCGGTGCGCTCTGCCTGGCCTCAATGTGGCGACTAATTAACGTCGCCAGCGTTGCGGAACTTGAGCTGCACTGTGTCATCGCAGGGCAGATGAGTGGCAAGCTGGCCTCGTCACGGGTCGGCAGCCGCTGCCGGAGCAGGGTTCCTCACTCCTCCACGGCGGGGTCAGAAAGCGACCTATGCCCGTGCTGGGCCATAAACAGGTCGAGCCTCACTGAAGGAGCGCAGGGCTGTGCCGGCCGTGGAGGTAGTGCAAAGAGCGTCGGCGGTACTCTGGTCGCTGCTTCATGCACTGACAGCCCCCCCCCCCCCTCGCCGACCCCCTGACACGGTCACGGTCCGACGCCGGCAGCGGCCGGTCTGAACAGAGCACGGGTCACGGAAGTGCGCCGCGTTCATGCACAGCCGACTGCATTGCATGGCGACCCCAGCGCGCCCCCCCCCCCCCCCCCCCAGGGGCAGAGCACGGCGTGCGTGCGTCGACCCGTGCGCTGTGCGTTTCCGGGGGTACGGCGAGCTGTGTTACAAAGGGAACGCAAACCACTCGGCTCACCGTTGTCTTCACTCCGTGTCTGCTTCGTCAATGGTGGAGTTAAGGACGTCTGCTATGACAAGGCATGGGTAATGTCCCTTCCTACACTTTACGACGCACGCCGCCGCGTCTGAACACAGCCGCAGCTGTTGTTTACCAGGTCAGGCCAGGTCACCGGGTCAGGTCGGGTCATCGGTGCTTTACTACACGCTCTGCCACCGAGGCTCCGTGTGCCGGTGTCGGCAAGCAAGCATGCCCGTACCTGGTGCATGCTTAGCCCCATGTCTCCCGCTCGCCTGTGCGTCTGTGTGCGCCTTCGCCAGCGTTTGCGTGTTTGTGCGGCGGCCGGCGGCGCTGGCGTGCCGCCGCCAGCCGACCCCCGTCGCCGGGTGGCCATCGGCGCAGTGCGAGGCGCGGAGCCCCGCCGACTCTCGGCTGACAGCCGCCTCCGCGCCGCCAACGGACGGCCGCCGCGCACGCAACGGCGCCGCAGTAAACCTGTCCAAAAATGCTCGCCGCGCCGCCGAAAAAAGCCCAGCTATTCTAATCCGATTAACGACGACAGACAACAAGGCGCGCGCGAACTTGCGATGTCCGACGGCTGGCAAGAACGAGTGCCGGCTGACCTCGCTCGCCGTGAACTGACCTCTCGAGCGGTAACTTTCCCGCGCTGCGACCCGACACCTGCCGGTGTCGTGACCCGTCCCTTTCGTGACCTGACCGCTGGGCGCATGACCTCGCCTTTTCGTGACCCCACCACCGGGGCCGGGCGTGACCTCGCCCCACGTAACCCCACCACCGGGTCCGGGCATGACCTAGCCTCTCTATGACCCCACCACCGGGGCCGGGTGTGATCTCGCCCCACGTAACCCCACCTCCGGGTCCGGGCATGACCTAGCCTCTCTATGACCCCACCACCGGGTCCGGGCACGACCTAGCCTCTCTATGACCCCACCACCGGGTCCGGGCATGACCTAGCCTCTCTATGACCCCACCACCGGGGCCGGGTGTGATCTCGCCCCACGTAACCCCACCTCCGGGTCCGGGCATGACCTAGCCTCTCTATGACCCCACCACCGGGTCCGGGCACGACTAGCCTCTCTATGACCCCACCACCGGGGCCGGGTGTGATCTCGCCCCACGTAACCCCCCAACCACCGGTCCGGGCATGACCTAGGCCTCTCTATGACCCCACCACCGGGGCCGGGTGTGATCTCGCCCCACGTAACCCCACCACCGGGTCCGGGCATGACCTAGCCTCTCTATGACCCCACCACCGGGGCCGGATGTGATCTCGCCCCACGTAACCCCACCACCGGGTCCGGGCATGACCTAGCCTCTCTATGACCCCACCACCGGGGCCTGGTGTGATCTCGCCCCGCCCTGACCCAGCCGCGACAGGACGCTGAGTGATCGACATCGTGACGTCAGGTGGCATCGCCGGTGTGGCATCAGCTGATCCATCGGCCGCCGTGTCGGTCGGGGAGGGGTCGGCGGGCGGTCCCTGTCGCACGGCGGGCGGCCGCTGGCGGGAGCGGACCGGGCGACACGACCGCTGACAAAGCGGCCGCATTCTCGTGCGGCGTGTGGCGGACCCGGCGGCCGGTGCGGGGTGGGCGCGCTGGGAACGACAGAGGCGCGTGCCACAGCCGGCGGCGCTGGGCCCGGTCGGAGGGCGGGACGCTGCACAGTCGGGCCGGTCGGTCGGGTCGGCCTCGGTCGGGCCGGGCCGACACTGAGCCGCCGGTGTCAGCCAGCGGCGCTGGGCTCGGTCGGCGGGCGGGACGCTGCACAGTCGGGCCAGTCGGTCGGGTCGGCCTCGGTCGGGCCGGGCCGACACTGAGCCGGTGTCAGCCGGCGGCGCTGGGCCCGGTCGGCGGGCGGGACGCTGCACAGTCGGGCCAGTCGGTCGGGTCGGCCCCGGTCCGGCCGGGTCGGCGCTGAGCCGGTGTCAGCCCGCAGCGCTGGCTGCCTCGGATGTCGCCGGACGTGTAACGTTGACGTGAAGATTGGAAGAGCGTGGTGAAGGGTGGAGTCGTGCCGCGCCCTGTCACCGGGCGCTCGGTGCTGCAGTGGATGGGTCAGCGGGTTTGCTGGCAGGGCAGACCCAAAACATGGTCATCCGGGTTTGGATTAATGTGGCGGCCGATGGCGATTTTGCCGATGTTCAGATCAATTTTGTTGTTGTGTTGCGGGCCTCGTCAAAATGTACGGGTGATTCTTCACGAGGTTTATCTCTGCGTTCATGATAGTTTGGTATTTGTTAGCTGCTCTCTGACATAGTGATTGCATGTTCAGGAATTCCAACGTGCAACTCCTGTACGGTAACAGCGTATCCGAATGGTTGCTGCAGAACGTTATCACGCCACAATTTTTGCCAATTACTCCTTAAGTCATTGACAAGAAGAAATACGCGAGCGTACCACACATAAATCGTCTGGCAATCCATAATGGCGCGAGCTGTCGGAAAGTGGGCACTTTTGTTCAGGAAGCATTATTCACTGGCTTACATGCACACACCTTGTCGAGATTCATAAAAGATACCCATTTCAAGCAATCGCTAAGTTACTGGAGTTGGCGCGAGTAAGAATACATAGCCCATTGCACGGCAGCCAGTTATAGCAACGTTATAGTCCTGTGTACATTAAGCGTAAAGTTTACCTAACTGTAAGATGTCTCACAAAAGTTAACTTAACTGTAAGATGTCTCACAAAAGTTTACTTGACTGCAAGACGTCTCACAAAAGCAGTCACGGAATGTTCCAGGCAAAGAGCTTTCAGGGCCTTGACTCGGAGCTCGCTATCTAGTTATAATTCCTGAGCATGCATGGTTCGCTTTTCTGGTAAACCCTGCTTGTGCTTCTTGGGCGGACTTTAAAATCGGATAAATCGACGAATAATACTGAACTAATACATCCCGTTGACCATACGTGGGCGGTTCTATCCGTATCCATGACTAAGCTGCTCCAAAAACGCACAGCAGGGGTGCAAATCAGCAATGTGTCAGCTTGTCGGCACTGTCCAGGGTGTCGCAGCTGACATAAAATCTGCCATAAACAATGCCATTCAACTTCAGTTCAGAAAACTGTCCAACCGTTTCATCGCGTGCTGCGTTCGTTTCCAAAGAAATATGTCGGAAATCATTTAAAGTTCATTGCAATAGTCATATAGATCAGCAAGAGCTCCTACCCGGAGGAAACGCGTCCAAGTCATGCCGATCCATAATCTTATACAGGACACAGTCGAATTTACGTGAATGCTGAACTCATGACAGATATTTCTTACATAGTGGCCCTACTCATTCCATCAGACGGAGAGCGCACTTCTAGCTGCGAGGCTGCCCGCTAACCTGTCTCCTCCCAGCGGCCAGCGGGCGGGTGCGCTGGCGCTCCTGACCAGGCCAGTGGCTGGTCCAGACCACGCGCCGCCAACTCCAGGGCCGGCTCAGGGTCCGCCGCCAGTCATCCTATCTCGACCGGCGCGCCTCAAACCATGCGCACTTATGCGCCTGACTGCCCGTCTGGTCTGGACCTGACAGCCTGCCGAGTCTGTATAGGATAGCCTGCCGAGTTTGGATCTGACTCTCTGCCGGGTCTGGGCCTGACTGCCCGCCGGGTCTGGGCCTGACAGCCTGCCGAGTCTGTGTAGGATAGCCTGCCGAGTTTGGATCTGACTCTCTGCCGGGTCTGGGCCTGACTGCCCGCCGGGTCTGGGCCTGACAGCCTGCCGAGTCTGTGTAGGATAGCCTGCCGGGTCTGGATCTGACTCTCTGCCGGGTCTGGGCCTGACTGCCCGTCTGGTCTGGACCTGACAGCCTGCCGAGTCTGTGTAGGATAGCCTGCCGAGTCTGGATCTGACTTTCTGCCGGGTCTGGGCCTGACTGCCCGTCTGGTCTGGACCTGACAGCCTGCCGAGTCTGTGTAGGATAGCCTGCCGGGTCTGGATCTGACTCTCTGCCGGGTCTGGGCCTGACTGCCCGTCTGGTCTGGACCTGACAGCCTGCCGAGTCTGTGTAGGATAGCCTGCCGGGTCTGGATCTGACTCTCTGCCGGGTCTGGGCCTGACTGCCCGTCTGGTCTGGACCTGACAGCCTGCCGAGTCTGTGTAGGATAGCCTGCCGAGTCTGGATCTGACTTTCTGCCGGGTCTGGGCCTGACTGCCCGTCTGGTCTGGACCTGACAGCCTGCCGAGTCTGTGTAGGATAGCCTGCCGGGTCTGGATCTGACTCTCTGCCGGGTCTGGGCCTGACTGCCCGTCTGGTCTGGACCTGACAGCCTGCCGAGTCTGTGTAGGATAGCCTGCCGGGTCTGGATCTGACTCTCTGCCGGGTCTGGGCCTGACTGCCCGTCTGGTCTGGACCTGACAGCCTGCCGAGTCTGTGTAGGATAGCCTGCCGAGTCTGGATCTGACTTTCTGCCGGGTCTGGGCCTGACTGCCCGTCTGGTCTGGACCTGACAGCCTGCCGAGTCTGTGTAGGATAGCCTGCCGAGTCTGGATCTGACTTTCTGCCGGGTCTGGGCCTGACTGCCCGCCGGGTCTTGACCTGACTGCCAGCCGGGTCTAGATCTGACTGCCCGCCGAGTCTGTATCTGATAGCCCGCCAGTCTTGATGTGATAGCTCGCCGGGTCTAGATCTGATTTCCCGCTGGGTCTGGATCTGATTGTCCGCAGGGTCTTGGCCTAACTGCCAGCCGGGTCTGGATCTGACTGCCCGTCGGGTCTGGATCTGGTAGCCTGCCGAGTCTGGATCTGACTACCCGCCGGTTCTTGATCTAAAAGCTCGCCGGGTCTGGATCTGATAGCCCGCTCCGCCGGTCTGGATGGGTCTGGATCTGACTGCCCGCCGATGTGAAGCAGCCGAGGCCCCGCGCCGGCCGTGCCCTGCTGGGCGGCGCAGACGGCGCGCGGCCGACCGCGCCGACCGCGCCGACCGCCGCCGACCGCCGCGACCGCCGCCAGTCCCACCGAGGAAATCATCGGCCAGCTTTACGGCCACGCTGAAAAATGAGCCCACACAATATCGGGCCCGGAATTCGCTGCGGCCGGGCGTCCGTCGCGGTGCAAGAAACATGCTTCTGTTGGAAGTTTTCTCTGCCAGCCGCGCCGATGACCGAGCTATGCGGCCCGATGCGATGATAACAGAGCCGGTCCCCGCGGTTTTTCTGACCAGGCACCACTAAAATTCGCCTTGTATATTGTCAGCAGCCGGGCAGTCATCGCACGGCTATTTTGTACCTCAAAAATGTGACTTACAACATTGGTCAGACCGGGTTTTTCTGTGGCCTATTTCGGGGGGGGGGGGGGGCGGAACATCTCTGGGCGCAAGATACTACCCGGCCCTCGTTGTGGTATCGTTACACGGCGCCATGCAAACAGTGGATGGACGAGTCGTGTTTGCTGCTTAGAGGCAGTCATGGGTAGGTGTACAACACTACAAACGCAGTTCAATCTAAGGCTCTTAAAAAAAGAGTGGGGTACGCTCTCGCATGGTGACGTTGCATGACAACTGACTGATTAAGAAGGTTAGATTCCTTGCGGCCGTTGAAAGTCTCCTTTCCCATGTATAAGCGACTATAACTGTTGAATTATTGAAATATACAAGTAATCGTTCGGAGGGTCGTCCAATCCACATATCCTGCAGCACCCCCTGCCGCTTTGTGCCGTTCCCCCACCTGCCCAATTCAATCACGCTGACAGGGCACCTGCCAGGCCTGCCAGGAATTAGGTGAGCGTGAATAATGACATGCCCTCCATCCGCTCGGCCCCCTCTGCACCGATAAGTGGCTATTCCATGGCAAGGTCTTGCATGCCCTGCTCATTATCACACGGCCTTTGGAGATCCAGGTGCATCGCTTGGATTGGCGGATGGGTGTGCTCGGAGGGATCGCTCCTCTGGCGATGTTTCGCAGGCATCGAGTGAGCTCCCTCGGGAAGGCTCGACGTTTGTGTATTTGGTTATTAAATAACAGCCAACGCCACACTCCGCAACGAACTGATAGACTGGCTGGCATATCGTAGTTGCCTGAAGTCGCTGCATTTCGTATCATGACATTCGACGAAGCCCGTTGTTTGTGCTGTGCTGGTTACCAGGGAGCCCCAAACTCTGAGTAAGCTATCAAACGCGCACCGAGTGGCGCAAGTCTTGGCCTAGGCTCCCCTCTTGACCTGGCGTTGTCGAGGCTAGATACTAACAACACAAACTTGTAACCAACCGCGAGATCTTGCTGAGGGTTATCTGAGGCTTGAGCTCCGGGGAACCGCCAAACTCAGGGCAGGCTACAGGTCGATGTCACTCTGGTCAGTCGGAGGTGCCCAGAAGACCCAGAGTTCAGGAGTCAGCCGGTCCTTTCAGTTAGGGGTGCTCAGCAGACCCGCAGCGAGGTCAGTCGGCCCACTCAGGCGGAGGTCAGCGGGGTCAGCAGTGGGCCGGCGGGGCCGCTGCCCGTCCGTCGGCGCCGGTGCCCGGCGGCTCGGCCAGGTGACGGTCACGCCGAGCACGGTCATTAACAAACAAAACCACCGGCTGACGTATCGGTCACCGATCGCGGCGCCGGAGCGGAGCAAACAGCGCGAGCGGCCCGGTTCCCACGGCCGCGCCGTCCTTCCGGCGCAAACAGCGCCGACCGGATCGTACCCCGGCGCGCGCCACACGCGGCCGTGCGACCGAGCCGGCCAGAGGCGGCGCCAGGCGCCCGGCGGCGGGGAGGGGGGGGGGGGGGCAGCGGGGAACGACACCGGCAGCGGCGAACGAAGGTGAAGATTTACTAAGTGGTGGTCGCGAAAGCGATGGGGAGACGGCACCACTGAGCGGCAGCTTCGCATCAGGCGACCGGCGATGCTGGAGACGCCTCTGGGGTCGCGCTGGCTGTCACCGATATGCCGACGGAGCAGCCACCGATCAATGTATCTCTGCATCGCTCTGTCAACGTCAATAAGCCAACTGACGTTATTAATTGCTGTAATGTCCTGCCAAAAATCGAACGATGTTGCAGCGATGTCAGGCGCTTGGACTGAGATCAGGGAAATGATACAATTGACCTGTCCGCTTCAGTAAGGGAACAGCATTCTTGACTCGATTACACTTAACGTGATAGAAGACCTTAAGTCTGGCAGAAGTCTGTTCAGACACTGTCTGTCCGGAGGCTTCGAAATTGACTCCTTTATAGGTGCCAAGTCATCGCCAAACATTCCATTCTTTTTGGTTTATCCATTATCAACTGTCTTTTGAGCTTACTAGTCCAGACTATGTGAAGTGCAAAGCGCCGTTTAAGGTATCCAACACCACCCTTTATGTGAGAAGAATGGTGGCTATAAGACTTGACCAAACACCGTTGCAGCGACATGACAAGAGCATTTCATACACAGGGCGCAGAGCAGCAAGATATTATCCAGTTATCATGACCAAAGACGGCAATCTCTGGCGGTTAAGGAATTCCATTGTTCAAGCTTCTTCTCCAGGGACATGCATTCAGTTCACAGTATGCTCTTTAGCAGACAGACCGTGAAGACGGCGGTCGATGGTCGTGGACTTGACTGCCGCAGGCGATCAGAACATCTGTGGGCAAACGAACTGCATGGTACAGCCGCGGTGGACTGCCCCAACTGCATGGTACAGCCGCGGTGGACTGCCCCAACTGCATGGTACAGCCGCGGTGAACTGCCCCACTGAGGCGGCCTGTTGTGATCAAGGACAGCGGAACCAACCCGGACAATGGGGGGCTTGATGAGAAGGTCGGGTGAATTCGCGACCCCATGGGGTCTTGCATCTTCTCACCACCGCGAGAAGTTGCGGTGGAGAGACGTCCATACCTGTTCCCAATGGCTCCCCTTCTTTTTGCCGCTGCTCTCAACCAGCGCTTCCCACTACCTTATCCTCAAACCACGCATGATCGGTGATCACCCTCTCTCATCATCTCAATTCGACATGACCACGACACTCTGCAAGCCCAGCACCAAAGTGATGAGCTCTGAAACCTGACGACCACGCTTCCCCGGTCACCGCGTCAAGAGCATGCCGCTAATTGACCGGTTGGGTCCCGCTCCGGCGGCGCGGCCGCCGCCCGGGCCGTGGCCGCCTTCTCCGTAGGAAATTTGCCTAAAAGCCGGCTATCACACGCCGCGATCGGCGGCGGCGCTCGCTGACGGCCGCGTGACAAACGACGGCGCGGCGCGGCTATCGGCGCATCGGGCGGCGATGGCGCGCTATCCGGCCGCGTCCCGCTGGGCGGCCGGCCGCCGGGGCCGGCGCACGGTCACCTGGTGACGGCAGGCCGCAAGTGTCGGTCAGCCGAGCGGTCCGCCGGAGACGGCGAGAAGGCAGCAGCAGGGGGCCTATGAGCGGTGCACGGGATGGCGCGCGGTGTCGTGATGTCGGCGGTGGGCTGGGCGGTGCGAGGGACGGCCGCCGCCTCTCGAGATGCTCCGGCCAGGGCCAGCGAGCTGCGCCCAGCTGTTCGGTCCAGCGGATAGTGACATCCCGCACAGCGGTGACCAGTGACCGACTGACGTCATATGAAAGCGGTGATGTCATGCGATGGCCATTTGCCCCGCCTCCAGCTGTGGTTCATTACGATCATGTTCGGCGATGAAATGCATGTTGGCACAAGTCTCTGGCAGAAACAAGTAATAACGAACTTAGGGTGTGGAAGCAATGACGTTCAGCGGAAGGGTTACGGCAACAATAGGCCAATGTTAGCCCATAGTACATGCACAATGCACTAATCAAGAACAGCCAATAAACGCGTATGGTATTCCCAGTGACGACAAAATTATCTAAATATGAAAAGCGATGGCATTCCGTCTACTACCTTGGGTTTTCTTAAACCAATGACAATAGATCGGACCGCAGATTTTTGACGTTACTGAGTTGTGGCCTGACAGATGAGAATCAAAGAAGTTAAACCCCTCGAAAGCTATTCAAGCTTCATGAAACAATGCAAACAATGCGAAGTAAACACACAAATCCTTGGGCTGTTGAGGAAAGAGCCTGTGCTAGAAAAGTATGCCGCATACACAATGATAGCTCTTCTAAGCTGCAAAGCCAGCGATTCTAAGGCAATCCTGTTTGAGGCAACTGCCTGACTGCAGGGGATGGACGGCTAGCATATCACGGATGACTGTTCATGCCCGGCGTTAGGTCAGCTGAGTGATGGGGGACAGTACACTGCCTTCAGCTGGGGCTCGTTCGGTCGCACGCACCCCCCGGCCAACATGTCTGTCTCCGCAAACGCGTCCCATGCGATCGCGAACCACCAGGCGTAGCGTTATCCGCTGTGGGCAAGACGGATTCGCAGGTGCCTGCTCGGTTCCATCAACACTTCTCGCCAGGCAGTGTACGTGTTCGCTACTCCTAAGCTATCTGTGCGTCCTCGTTTCCTAGTTCCGAGCCGATTCAAGCTGACTTCGGCCGCGACAGCCTCGGTAGACCGAGGACGCACGCGCGGACCGAGCAAGCGAGCGCGCGCGCGCGACCCCTGCGCGGGAGGCGCCCGCGGTGCGCGCGACGCGCCACTCTCGCCGCGGCGCGCCGTCAGCGCGCGATGGCCGGATAGCGTCGGCGGCCCCGCGCGGCGGCCGGCGGCGCAGAGCAGCGCGGCGCTAATCACAAACCGCGGGCTCGGTGGCCGGGCGACCTTTTTACGCGGCGGGCGGGCGCAGCCGCTGTCGTCGCCGGCCGGGTGCTCATTACCGGAGCGGGCCGGCGGCGGACGCGCCGGCGTGCCGTCACCTGCCGCCGTCGCGGCACCTGGCGCAGCGCGCTCGACCGGCGCGCGCGACGCCCGGACGCGGCAGTCGTGTGCCGCGGCGGAGATGCTCGTCAGACGACTCTGGCCCAGCACAGCTGCCCCGTCTGTCTCAATATGCGACGTCCTGTCCGCGCCAAGGAGTTCGGTCGCTGGGAGAAGGGGGAGGGGCACCGTGTTGGTGAGTAAGGCGGCTGCTCTTATCCAGTTCGTAGATAATCAGTTAGAGACATCTGTTGCAGATAAGTCCCGTAACAGATCTGGCATTATATCCACGGCGGCCTTGCAACTCCAGTCCTATGGCTCCGTTAGCATTAACAGATTGGGTGTTTCTCGTGGATAGGTTAGTGTCATCGGTGCTTGCGTGGGATGCTGCGGTGGTGCCACTGATTCTCCTTGGCACAATGACAGCATCGCTCTACTTTTCTCCAAAACGAGATTCAGATGCTCTGTGCCTCATCGTTTCTAGACTGCACCGGTTACATCAGTCCCGGTTGAACCCCCGTCTGGTGGATGATACATTGTTGGTATGGTCGGTTTAAGCCTGATGAAGGCTTTTGCTTGGCATTGGTCGGCCAGCCACACAATTCTCTGGCTGATCCAAGAACGTGCCGAGAGAACCCGTGCCCCACACCCCTAAGACGATGAAAACAATGTATTGCTTAACACTTTGCTTTCAGGTAATCGTTGCGACATCGAGACCACCTCCAAGACTCGACACAGGATATGCCCTTGACACAACTGCACGTTTGTAGAACTTGGCGTCTGTCGAGATGCTATCGGACTATCGGGAATAGGCCTCCCATGCGCTGGCGCGTACGCTATGCACGCCTCCGCTCGCAGCCGCCGCTCGTCATGGCCGCAGTCAGCTGCCGCGCGCCAGGTGTCGGCTGCGCCGCACGGCCCGGCGGCGACTTCAACGGGCGCCGTGCCGGCAGAAGAGTAGCACCTGCGCGGCCGGCACGCGGACCCCACGCTCGGCGGCGCCACCCGGTGCGCTACGGACTAATGCAGAATCGGTGTCGGCTCACACCGCTAGCGGCGGGGGGGGGGGGGGAGGGGAGGGGAGGGCGGGGCGACCGCCCTGCACGGCGGCTGCCCACCTGGCGGCCGAGATTGGTGGCCGGCGGAAGGACAGGTGGGCATGGCCGGCTGCCGCTGCAGATGCGGCGGCATCACCGGCGCACGCCGCCAGAGGCCTGGCGGACGGTGGCCGACGTCGCTGGCGGCATTGGGTCCGTCCCGTTGGCTCAGTTGTTTAGTGTCACTGCCTTCCGACCCGACCGCCCGTGGCGGGGTGGGCTCGAGTCACTGAAGGCGCTCGCTGTAAGGCCTTGACAGATATGGCCTGCGGCCGGTGGCAGCGGCCGCCCTAAGTTCAGGTGACATCAGAGGGTGGGACAAACCATGCCGAGCACTGCGTCCCGTTCAACTTTCGCCGTCAAATTTTACCGTTAAACTGGAATTGCATGACCGGGTGGTAGGAGTCAGGGCACACACAGCATGTACTGCTTAGCGTAAGCGTTCATCCCAGAAATCCATTCATTCCAAAAGTTCGTATAAAAATGGGAGCCTTTAGAAAAAGATGGGACCACGGGCGGCAGATTAGGCGACAGACATGGCGCCCATCTCCCGCCCCCCCCCCCCCCCTCCCCCTCCACATGCACACATCAAATTGGGAAGGCATATCTTTATGAAGCTGTGTTGGGTGTAGCGCAGACAATAGAGCGACGCTGGATCGCAGACAGACTGCAGGGTGCCAGCCAGCAGGGTCAGGGGAGAGATGATCTCAGAGAAACTCTGCTTAAGAGGCGTAGTGTATTTCGTGGCCGGCAGGTGTCTCTTCATCACCCTACAGATGACAAAACATTTTTCCACAGGGCCGAGGTGATGCTACAGTGCACCGCTGGATCTCCACGTTTTCGCCTGTGGGTTACGGTGCCCATCAAAGGCTAGAAGAGTCGAGCCTTCCTGCCGCCCGAGGCAAGAGCTTCGAGCAGACACAGGGCCCAAGCCAACGGTGTCCATCGAGTGGCCAAGAGCCGGCTCTCCCGACCAGAGCCGGACCAGGACTGTTCGCCAGGCCACATGGAGCGTCCTTCCTTTTAGTGCCATCGGAGGCCAAGAGCCGGCTCTCCCGACCAGAGCCGGACCAGGACTGTTCGCCAGGCCACATGGAGTGACCTTCCTTCAGTGCCATCGGAGGCCAAGAGCCGGCTCTCCCGACCAGAGCCGGACCAGGACTGTTCGCCAGGCCACATGGAGTGTCCTTCCTTCAGTGCCATCGGAGGCCAAGGTCTCGCTTCAAGTTCAAGGGCTCATAGGATTTTTGTCCATCGCCGTTCACATGCGGGTGCCGCTTATCTGATTTCCTCTGACCAGCTTTATGTGAGCTTATGTAGCTGGTGTGTCGGCGGTGTCCTGTGTGCTGTCAAAGCAAGGATGGCTAACGGTTTTGACGTCTACTGTGTTGCTTTCCTTGTGTCTGGAAGGGACACAGCGTGGTGAAGTTAAACTGAACCAATTTAGCCTTAACCATGGCCCAAATGTTTGCGAAGCAGAAAACAGTGCTTGGAAGTTGGGAGCCATCTGATGTAGTGAAGCGCAGATGTCTTTATTGTTCCTCAAGCAGTCTGCGGCTCTGAATAAGTTTCCTTCGAGCTGGCGCGAGTAAATTCGCACATGTTTCGAAAGTCTCAGCGAAGAATGTGCGATTAGCAAAGCTGCATATAACAATAGGTAAGTATTGTCTGCCACGAAGGAAAACAGATCAGGGGGCGCAGACGCGATTCTTTCAGGAGAGATACCCTCTTTCTTCTACAAGTCCATGGCCGACTAGATCACCCCTGTAATTAGACAAAACCTGTCTGCAGTCATACCGTGCATCCGTTCTGTCGCACGATCGCATAGCAAATATGTCATGGACATGACAATGAACAAAAAGTCTGAAACTTCCGGCCTTACCAGAAAATTGCTATTCGTGGCTGAGCCGCAGATGGGCGAGCGCGTCTAGAGAGATGATAACCAGTCCATTGCAAAAGCTGACTAAGGCACATCTGGCCAACATCGTCTGGAAGCTCACACAAGAGTTGGAGAATAATCGTCTGCCTCGGAGGTCTTGGGAGCTCAAAACTAGCTAGTCATTCCGCTTGCAAAAGTACAAGATCCCAGGACTGCAAAGGCTGCATGAGTGCGACTCTCTTACTTCCAGTGCTCTGGATTGCGGCTCTGCGAGATTAATTCCCGATTCCAGCTACAGCTGCTACCGACCTTCATTGCGATCTTATTTTCACACGCGTATGACTGAAGCAACCAATGTGTGCATCATCCGTTTTCTTCTATCCCATTCTTCCTCAACCTTCCTTATCAAGAGCGAATTGGAAGGCAAACGGTAAATGTCTCATCTCCTGCTGTGTGCCCCACACACTATGTCAAAATTCGAGTTACTTCTTGCCGAAAATACATAGGTGACCAACGATTTCGGGCTCACGGTATCATACTCGTTCCGTAATTTTGATCTCCCATTTACAAACAGATTAAATTCCCCACCGATCTAGGTCTCTTTCTGAGCTTTGGGGAAGACGTTGTCAGTCTGCATGGCACGTTTGCTGATGTTATTTTGACGCACCGGGCCCACATCGCCCCCACCATCGGCGGCGCCGACCCAGTCCCCGACTAGCCCAGCGGAGCGTCGTCGACAGTCCGTGCCGCTCCAGCGACGTCGGCAGCGTCCCGGGCCGGCGCGCCGATAACAAGCCGCCGCTCACCCCCCGCCGCCGCCCTGTTTGCGGTGGCCCGGCCACTTGGGGCGCCCAGCTGGCCGTCTGCACGCGCTGAGCCGTGCCGCCGTCGTGACACGTGACCCGACGGCTCCTCCCCCGCGGGCGACGCTTCCTGCCGGCCGCCGTTGGCCGCGCGTCGGCAGCTTTCTTGCGGTGTTGCGTTTCAGCGGCGGCGGCGCGGCCCCCCGGCGCGGGCGGCAGGCCCCCGGCGGCCGTGATGGATGTGACAGTGATGACACTCCTTTGGGGACACTCGCCGTGGCCTTCCGCTGGCCGTGGTGTAATGAGTGGGCAGACGACAATTAATAAAGACACATGACCGCCAGACGGCCGGGCGGCGGCGCGGTAAGCGATTGGGTCACACAGCGGGGGTAATTGCCGGCTTAAGCGGTCACGGGCCAGTGGGACACCGGGCGTCTGTTTACCTAGGCCGGGCCGCACGGCCGGATGTCCCCGTCCGTGTCGCGCGCCGGGAACAGCCGGCTCCCTGCGGAACGAACTGAGCCGCCGAAATTTGGACTACGGGATGAAGTGGACCGCGGAAGTTCGGACTGCAGGGACAAACTGGCTGCAGAGGTCGGACGCTCAGACCCAGTTTTTCGCCCGATTGCCGGCTAATTGATGATTCGTGCCGGGCGATAGCAATAGGTCTTGTCGCTCGCCGGTCGCAGCAAAGGACATTTTTGTGGCGCGTCAAATGCGGCGCAGGTATCCAGAAAAACAAGCCACAGGAATCGGGAGCAGCAAGTCCGCTGCGATAAGAGCTCTGATGAACACTTAACACAGAACATGGTTGTTCTTATGTGCGGAGCGAATAAAGTAGGGTTATTGTCGTTTTTATGGCACTCTACAAATTGAAAGGCGATTAAGTTTTAGAGCGCTTAAATTGAAGATGCATGTTTAAAGATAGCGGGTATCAAACCTACAGCGCACTAAAATTTATGTGGGGATCGCTAGCCACACAATGCTGTTCAGAAGTTTGACAGCGGCACACATTGAATAAACGACAGCACATGTAGCCATTGCAGCGGGTCATTTCAGAACGGTCTCAAAACAAAGCACGTCTACATACCTTTACGACTATTTCACCACAACCAAAAGCATGTGTAAACGAGACTGTTTTCACTGTGGGATATGCGCAAGCTTTAGACGATGGCAGCAACTGCTTCAGAGACCCTGCCCGGATGTTGTACATCATCTTGACCGGAGCAATAAGGAATGCTGCTAGTGTGCAGCGCCGCTCCTATAAAGCATGTGCACACTTACTGCACCTAATTTCCCATCCCGGCTCTGCCGCCAGCTCCTCTCTTACCTTTGGATTTAATGTGCAAATTTGAGATCATAACAAGAGGCAGATTTCAATTCGGACCGAACGTTGCCATTCTGTCGGCCAGCGCCGTAACTCAGGCGGTTTTTAATCGATGTTGCCTCGTAATTTTCGGCGCCGGCCTGTTTTATCTCGCAGCGGCCGACAATAAAATGTAACATATAGCCGCCGTGCGCCGCCAGCGCGCCAATTTCGTCTGCGGCCGGCCGCCGCCGCCGCTGAATACCAAGCGCGTCCGCTGCGCGCGCGCAGTCCGATCAGGGGCGCCCGGTAGCCGGCCGCTATCGCAGATCGCCGGCGACGGATCTCAACGCGCATCTGGGGCCGGCCGGCGACGCGCGGTCGGCCCGGTCGGCCAGCTGTCAGTGGCCGTACGCGGGGGCCGGCGGCCGGTGCCGATCGACGGCCGCGCGGCTCGCGGCCGGCCGGCCGGCGGACAACGGCGCGCCGGCCGCGCGCGTCTCGGCTTTGTTTACAGTTAGGCCGTGTCGCAGCCGGGGGTCCCGGAATGGGTGCATCATTAAGCCGGGCGCGTGACGCGAGCTCGGCCGACGAGCCGTGACGCACCCGGAGCGCCGGGATTGCCGCATCTGGGTGGCCGGCGGCGGGGGGCGGCGGGGGGCGGCCGCCCTGGCGCCGCTTTTTGCCACAATCACCGGCGCGGCGCGTAGTATAATGCGTTTTTATTGAGCGCGTGTTGCGAGCGACGGTGAAAGTTGCGGGCGGGCGGGCGGCGGCGGCCGCTCGCGCAGTCGCCCGGCCGGCGCCGACACAGCCCACCGTGTGTAGCTCGCATCGACGGCAGTGCCTGATAACTACTGGCAGTGGGCAGCGTCTGTCCGGCGCGTGCTTCGCCCTCCCGACGGGCCTGAAGTGGCCCCTGGGGGGGGGGGGGGAGGGGTGATGAAGGGCCAGTGGGGAGCTCAAGTCGCTCCAGACGTACTGAGCGGTGCCACGAGCGGCGCCACCTGCACCGCCGCACCGCTTGTCGTACCGTTCCCTGCTGCGAACATCACGGTCGTGATTGTCAGTGGAAATAAGAGCTCGAAGCGTTGCCGCACGCCACTTATCATGACCTCAACCTTCTCATAGTTGTTGTTGTGGTGACCTGTGGGTTGGTGGCACCCAAACACTTAATTAAAATACTGGACATCCTCTGCATGTTTGATATCACGTCGTTTTGTGTACTCCACTTCCGGTTGGGAGAGGAATCAAACCGATGCCTATCTTTGCTGTATTTCACATAAACGTCGGCTCACTGATATTTTGAGCTTGCCTGGGAAACCTGCAGCAGGGCAAACCCCTACACACAAGAGCAGCGACCACGCATGTGACGCAGACCTTATCAAGCAGTCACAGCAAGAGCTTATGAGAGCGACTATCAGGCGGAAACAAACGGCCGTTGTTACAGATCTGCAAAGATTTGTGCTGGCGGCCCTGGAAGCAGGTGGCTCGCTGGCCTGGCGGATTGTGCGTCGGCTTACGGTCAGTTGCCAGTGTACCGCCGCAGATGCTTCCGTCCGAAGACCTTCACCATATGAGTCAGGATCAGCGCAGACCCTCTGTCCAAGATGCAAGATCCTGGCATACTTTTTAGCGGTTTTTGTTGCTTCTGTATGCCAGCTGTATCTGAGAATCGCCTTATGAACATGCGGTGAAACTTTTTTCAAGTCCCGTCTTCTTGGGTCTAGGTTTGATGAAAGCCCACACTTGCTACTCAGCAAGGGTATGAAGTGACTCTGCGCACCAGCATTGTCCGACGCAGTCCGACGTTGTGGAATATCACCTCAAAGCTTAAATTTACACCGTTTTTGGACCGGGAATACTTTGCACTCAATCTCAGCACTGTGATCTACGGTGTTTAACACCGTACGGGCAGAGCCATCTCATCATCCCACAAGTTTGAAAAGGGTACTTTGCTTTTTGCTGGTGTAATGCCATGATTTTTCTTGTCGTGCGACCATACGACTGTTAATTTCGATGGCGATCGCGGCGAACCAGAAGCACCTGCTGCTTCTGATCGGCTCGTGCTCCGTGCCATGCGCCCCGTTGGCGGCTTCCAGCCGCTGTCTGGCCGGCGCCAGTTAATCGTGACGTGTCACGAGTAAGTAGATAACCAGAGGACTACTGGTGAAGAGCTGTTTTCAGAAGCAGCCTTGTCGTCTTCCAGGCCCTAAATACATGTCCGGCGCGTGACTATAAAGTCGACCGAGCCAGCCTATGCCGAGCCCATTACATTATGTTTATCTAGCGTGGCACTGATGCCGCACGTTCGTTTTGGTCCGCGTGATGAACAGCTGGGGAGACATGCATGCAAAGCAGCAGGTTCCGGCTGTCTGGGCCAGTCCTTCCATTGCTTTGGTGAGGTTGGGGCGAACCCGATCGTCAGCACACCATGGACTGATCCTGCTCAATACCAGCTCTCGGCCCAGCATAAACATCAGCCTGGGCATTAGCCTAGTCATCGGCGGCCAAAACATCAACCTAAACATCAGCCTACACATCAGCCTGGTCATCCTCAACATCAGCCTGATCATCAGCCTAAACATCAGGCTGATAATCAGCCTACACATAAGCGTGATCAGCAGTCCAAACATCAGCGTGATGATCAGACTAGACGTCTGCCTGATCACCAGCTTAGGCATCAACCTTATAACCAGCCTAAACATTAGCCTGAACACCAGCCTAAACATCAGCCTTACCATCGATCCGAACACCAGCCAAAACATCAGCATGAACATCCGTGTGTCGTATGTCCCGGAAGTGCAGTTGGCTAGAGCGCACGCCTTTCGTTCATCCACCCCTGGTCGCATGGGTTCGCGTCGCTTCAGGCGCCCGCTATTTGCCTCTAACTAGCACGGCCTGCGGTCGGTGATAGCGGCCGCATTAAAGGTCAGGTGACGTCAGGGGGCAGCACGGACTGTGCCAGACATTGTGGAACGTTAAGCTTTTGCCGTAAAATTCTGTTGTCGACCCGGAATTTCATGATCGCATGGTGTGGTCGGGGCTCACGCAACAAGCACTGCTTAGCGTGTGCGCTGATCCCAGACATACATCCAATCAAAAGGCTCGCTCGAAATCTTCAAAAATAAAAATAAATCGGCGGGACATGAGCTTGGTCGCAGCCAGACCATGAGGAAGGGTAGAACTGCACGAAAACCTACCGAGTGCGGACGGGTGAGCCGCAGAGCAGGGCGGATTGAGCTGCGTGCGAACAGGAGTTCATGCCCAGAAAGTATCAAAGGTGCCTCGCCTGTGAGGCTCATGTCAAGCATATTGTTCTTTCCGACACAATAATGCTGTTTTAATGAATTCTGTTTAAATCGCGCTCGAAGGCTCAGGTTGACGGCAGAAAAGACTTTGTAGTCCACTGTGCCTTGCGATCTCGAACACCACCTGTTGTTGGCAGGATGAAACAGATCGTCGGAACGTCACATCTCTAGTCGCATACAACAATCTGAGAATTCTTCCAACGGTGCACTCAAGAGTAGGAAAAGTGGAAAAACCGATGCTTAATGTCAGGTATCTTACTGGATCTGGACGTTAGTTGATTACAGAAGCAGCTCAAGCTCCCGTATCAAAAACTGTGCATTGCACATAGGTCTCTTTGATTGTGTCCGTGGCAAATGCAGGAAGATGTATTTAGGACAGGGGCGTAACCAGCACCTGCGTTTTCAGAACGCCAGTGGCCGCCTCAGCTTTGTTCAGAAGAGGGTAAGAGCAGCAGTCGCTAGGTTCTATTACTTCAGTACCAATAAGGCTATGACGACCGGTGCTCGTCTTTCTAAGGGGAGAAAGACTTTCAGAAAACATCGGTTACCTGTTTCCCGCAGTGACGAATGTAGGAGTGATAAGCAAGGGGTCTAGGCTAGTTGTCGCTCTATGCCTCCTTTCAAAGCTTCGTGTGTCGATGGCCGAAAACAACTGTCTGAATAAAACGTGTGACCTCTCTTCCCCTTCCCCTCCCCCCCCTCTTGCAGGCTGCATGCCGCCGCCCCAGCCTCGTTTTTTTAATGCATAACGTCCATGATGTTAATTCACAATGCCTGACACCATCCTCGCCGTCCTTAACGTAGGCCTCCGGAGTACTTGTTTCCCTGTCGATGATCACGATTTATGGACCAGAAACTAAGACAGCCCTGACCAGACGGAGATCAGAAAAGAAGATAGCTCCGAGCATGCCGCTGAGGATGTGACCTCAAAAACGGATGCCGTTTCAGCCCACCTGGAGCTAGCTGCTTGGTGCCGCTTCAGCCCACCTGGAGCTAGCTGCTTGGCGCCGCTTCTGTACACGTATATGTACACGTCCTTCACTACCGAAAGCTTCCACTAACCTGTGCTAGCAAGAGTGCACTGTCTGCATAGCTCGTTTAGTATGACTCGGGTAGACAGGTAAGTACTCAGGTTCCTCCTCTCATTACCCCTGGGTTTGCCCCTGGCCGCACACATGCACCACACACCACCTTAATGTTACTGTCCCATTGATGTGATAGACTATGCCATAACTCACTTCTGTCAGACATCAGACGGGTAGGTCAAAGAACATAACAAATAAAAAAAAGAAAAGAGAAGTACATTCGCTTTAAACAACCCATGATTCGTCACGACGTGACTCCCAATAGAATCTCATGGTGTCTGGGGAACATAAGGGCTCCACTTCCACGGTGTCTGGGGAACGTAAGAGCTCCACTTCCACGGTGTCTGGGGAACGTAAGGGCTCCACTTCCATGGTGTCTGGGGAACGTAAGGGCTCCACTTCCACCGGCTGTGTGAAGCTTATCTTTGTGACGAGCTATAAATTTTCAGACATCTTGTACCGGTGGTTTTAAATGTAGCTGCAACATATTACGCGGGAGGGTGTGGCAACGTGACCCCGGCACAAAGCTGAGGCGGAAGAAGTGCCGTAGGGCCTAGGCTACCTGTTCCTTTTCCTGGGTCCACCCATGCGTGAGAACGTCAGCCCCGACGTCGCTTCGCTGGGAGCGCCCGTGCCGCTCTGTACTCGGCTGCCGTCCCCCAGCAGCCCCGACCTCGGGCTCATTATGACGTGCTCGCGCCGTGCGCGGCTCGCTGTCGCCGGGCCGGGGCGACGCTCCGCCCCGGGTTCTCACGCCGCGCGCGGCTCGCTGTCGCCGGGCCGAGGCGACGCTCCGCCCCGGGTCTGCGTCGCCTCCGTGCACCACCGCCCACGGCGTTCCGGCGAGACATGAGCAGAACGTCGATCGATGGGTCGCGGATGCCAGCTGGCAGAAAAACCGGCTGTGCTGACGAGGCCCGAGTCCGCCAAACACGGGAACCTGGTGCTGGGGGCTGCCAATGAACGCGCCTGTGGCCGCTCACATTAATCACGGCCTGCAATCGTGACGAAGTGGGACATTAAGGAATCGATGCGAACCGCAGGTTGCGCCATCAACGAAGCGCTCTCAGAACATTTGCGTGTGGTGGAACGTGCTTTGCAATATTTTGCAATTACCACCAACGAGATAGAAATCACCCGTAATGCGGTCATTTGTGCCGTTAGTTGCCCAAAAATGCGCCGCATTTGACGTCGGCTCAAGGAGCCATCGCTCATCGATCAGATGTTTCGGTGGCTAGAGCCTGACCTTCGGCTGTTGGCAAGGGCTACACTGGGGAACCGCAGCCCAGCCGCCCCCATTGGTTTTACCCAAACCTGGACTAGAGGCCCACCCTGGACCATGGACCCCATCCTGAACTAGATGCTTTAGTCACACCCTGGACCAGGTGCTATGACCACACTGGACCAGACGTTCCACTCTGGACCAGGGACCCGGCCCTGGATCAGAGACCCCACCCTGGACCAGGGCCCCATCCCGGACCGGAGACTCCCGAAGCAGAAGGGCCGAAGCAACCCTCAACATATACTCCGGACAATCGTGCCGCACTGGTTGGCTGTGGAGGACTGTTGGCTGTGGAGAACTGGAACCGCCAGGGTACCGGGCTGATCACGAAAACTGACGTGCGTCACACAAATCCGGCGTACGGAGCTTGGCCGACCATGTGCCGTCATGTTGTAAAGAACGAAAGCGAGAAACAAATGCTGTGCCCGTGCTTGTTTTTGGAATGGATGGCTTGCTGCAAGATTAAGAATCGCTGGCACTTTCGCTTCATGGGCGTTGAAATCAGAGCTCTGACAAACAGAAGATGGACGCGAGCAGGCTGTTGCGGTTATCCCGTGGAAGAACCTGTCGCGTGATTATGTGGTTTTGAACTGTAGGGTGTCGTTAGATCTTCCTTACTTGTCTGCCATGCCCACCGCCAGCTGCCAAGGCTGTGTTTGCTGACAGGTCAGTGTTGATTTGAATTGGCTCGGGTTCTGTGACCCCTGTCGCCTTTTGACCACAGCTTGAAGTGCGAGTCTCTTGCCCGCGAGCGAGGTCTGCAGTGCAGCGAGCTTCGAGCGGTGCAGATGCAGTGTGCCCACTGTCGTCCGGCGTCTATCCGTGAGTATCGACACATTCATGGGAGCATGAAGTGGTGTCGGAACAAAAGCCGCAAGCGCCCAAAATGAGAAATGGTGTCGTTGGGAGGATACGATAAAAGCAGACTAAACTAGTACTTTTCACAAAGGGGCTTCGTCTGAACGTCTACTGACTTACGTAAGACCTCCGTCTGATCGGCTGCACCTTATCGAACTGTGCAAAACGCCTGATCGCCCCTCTGCAGACGGCACGACCCAGACCGGATCGGCTGCTGACGGCCGGGGCTATCTTGTAAGACGCCTGTCCGTGGTGCGCCCCGCTGTTGGCGTTTTCACAGCTTTCACGCGCTATCTGACGAAGCTGCATACGGCTTCTATCTTTTGAAACCGAACAGTATCTGCGCAGAAGATTGACAGGAGGTAGTGCAGATAACCCAACGCGCCTGCACGATGTGTTTAAATTCCGAGAGAAACAATGTACCAGCTGTGCCGTGTCGTAAGCAGAGCATTATGGTCCAGTGCAATGACGATTTCGAACTGGCCAGAGAATGCTTCACTACCGCCTAGTGCATGGATGTAGCCTTGTGTGGACAGTGCTCATGGCCAGAAGTCAGTAGCATTGCCCAAAATCGCATTTATCAGATTCTTCCTGGTAAAATGAAAGTATTTTTTCGCCAGTACAAAAATGAAATATTCGCGATGCTCAAAAAACAATTAGGATGTTAACGATCTGCTCACTTAAAGGTAATTTAACTACGTAAATTGCATATTGACAGAACAATTGAGGCATCATATCGACCATTTCTTTGTTGGCGTTAACAGGCACCCATGGGTGGGGTCTACATTGTCGCAAAAGAGCTCCTATCGACTCACGGCACTGACTGCGGAAGTCATTTAAAGGGGACATGATGGTAAAAATAATAAACGCTCACATACCCGTCGTACATTCGGATGGAACCTTCCTTGTCGTGATTGAGGCTTAACCAGGCACTCAGTTGCTGTGTTCCCGTCGCTGGTAAAATGACTGAAATGAGTTTGGAGGAGGTTTGATGAACGCTGAAATCTGCTGCCACGGAAATGATTTTTAAATATGGATCAGCTGTATGCGTGCAGCTTAACCAAACAGCTTTGGGGCGCTGATGGCGAAAACATTGGAGGTTGAGATCACTGAGCAAAATATATTCAAAATCGTAAATATGTACCATAATAATATTTACATGAAACAAACGAATTAACCTAGAATACAATAAATCTGCACAACTGTGCACACCAATCTTTTGCTTCTCTTACGTGACGATAAACAGGGCCAAAAAGTATATGAATAAACTGTGCCACATAATATCTACTACATGCTCTTCCAAATTCCTCCGAAAAGCACCTTTCCTTTCGGAAAAGTTTAGAGGAGGTTAACGGTGAGCTTTTGAGGGGCCTGGAGGAGGTTGGAGAGGACACAGGAACGATCAGATTAGTTTTGATGAGCTTTGAGGAGGTTAGAGGGGTTAGGAGGAGCTACAGGAACAGACCCTATGTGGTGACGCCTGCCCCTCATCCTGGCAAGGAGGACGGACGCCTTATGGAATCGAGCCCCGTACCATCGACTTCCCAGACACACATGTGAACCACTACGCTATTGTCAGCTCTGCATGATTCCTCCGAAAAAGTACTTCCCCTGAGCTCATATATCATTCGGCGCTTCATATCCAGGCTTCATGTCGTCAGGTTCACGTGGCAGCGGTCGGGGCGGGCCCCGACAGCACGGAGCCATGTCGTTTTCGTCGCCGCCGCCACTGCTAAGCCGGCGAGCGTCCTCCAAAGGATGGCTAGCGACCGAACTGACGGCCTATCATACCAACAGGACCCGGCAACGCCATCCTTAGGAGAAGGATCCCCGGCAAGGTCCCGATGAATCACCCCCTGGTCTCAGAGCTACCAAACCTCAGGACTGTAAGGCTGTCGTCTTTTCTCTGCAGCTGTCGGTCACATGACATTAGGGCGGATGGAGCCGCCGCGGAGTCATGCATCATTAGGGCGGACGGAGCCGCCGCGGGGTCACGCCTTATTAGGGCGGACGGAGCCGCCGCGGAGTCACGCCTCATTCAGGCCCATCGCTTTTCAGGACGTCCGGTCTTACTGCAGCTGTTCGATCACGTGTCCCGGCGGCGGGCGCGCAGTGGCAACAACGGTCTCCCGACGATACTCAACATCGGCGTGATGTCGGCAGAAGCATGGCCAGTGATCCGCCGGCTGGCCCCGGACGTGGCCAGTGATCCGCCGGCTGGCCCCGGACGTGGCCAGTGCAGGCTCGTGCGTTTTGATGGATGTGGAAATGAGAACTATCACAGGCCTGATGATCCCTTTCCCGGTCCGTTTTCGGTGCACGCTGACTTCAGGTTCTGGCAGCGGTGGACTGGCTTTATGGGCGTGTCAACCGCGCAGTGGATTGGTTTTATGGGCGTGCCAACCGCGTAGCTTGTGTCTCGCCTCAGATTACGATGGATGAAGAATCAAGAGCTGTCTCCGTCGATGGCTATCTGTGTTGTGTTTATGGTTGCCATATGAATGTACCGATTTGGTATTAAAAGTGCTTTGCGGGCTCTCAATCCGCAGACTAGCGTTAAATCAAGATTTTAGTTTGCCAGGAGCGGTCAGTACCGTGGCGGGTCGTGGGCGTATATATCTTTGGCTCAGACCAGTTTGTTGGGGAGTTCGCATCTTATGCGTTTCTTTGAGTGAGAGTGCTGCTTTCAAGAGGAGCCGGAGCTTTTTAAACGACAGCGAGACCATCGTGTGACCGCACTGCATAACGAAACTTAGTTCGTAAATCGGGCAGGCGCAATTTGCTACTGGATAACGCAAGCCAATTTAGCCTCGGTATTATTTATTTGGAAAACTGATCGGAAAAACGTGGCGAAAAAGTTGCTCTCCGCTCTACCCGAGTTTAATGTGGTTCTGCTAAAAGGCCTGGCTCAAGGGCCGCTTCGGATCCCGTCGTCCATCGCGTTAAATATTATCCACCTCGACCATTTCCGCAAATGAGTTTTTAATGAACCGCGCACTACTTTCCATGCCCTACCACATTGTAAATAAACCCTGGACGACAAGGCTTCGGTAGTCTTATTGGTAAATTCCACTGCAGATTTAGCGGCGAAGCAGAGGCTGACCAATAACCATTAATACCGCCAACTGTCCTCCCCCTAAAGCTTTATATACCTGGCGAGGCGGGGACGCGAAACCGCAGAAGCCACGCTGACGCGCGCTACCCCGCCGTCGATGACGGACCGCCGCGTGAACGCCCCTCGCCGGGGCCGCCGCTCCGTAACTCAGCCGTCCGTCGCGCTCGAGTCGGCGACGCAGATATACGGCGCCGCGCCCCGCTCTAATTGGTGGATATCACACGACCATTTGCCGGCCGCGCGCCCGCCGGCCGGCGCAGCGTCGATAAACAAGCGAGCCCGGGGCACGCGGCTTTTTGCCGGCGCCGCTCGTGGCTCATGCGTGACCTGCGGCGGGCCAATTTGTCGCTCAGGTGACGCACGTGCGACACGTGGCCCGCGACGCCCGGTAAGTGCGCGACACGTGTGTCGGCGCGTCGCGGGCGCATCCGTCGGCTGCACGCGGGCGCGCACATGCCGCGTGCCGCGTTTGCGTTGCGTTGATTTGTAGGTGGCCGCGCCGCCTGTTGATTGGCTTGCGTGATGCTGACCGATTTGTTTGGTGTTTGGCGATGAAAGGGTGGTCGAGCGGGCGAGGCGCGGGCGCGCGGGCGGTCGGCGCCGGCCGCGTGCTCCAGATGCGTGCCGAGATTGAAACCGAGTTCTGCCGCGAAGCGAATCTTCCAATTAACCTTTCCGCTCAGGTGCCGCCGCTTGACTGACACAATGGCTGTTTGCTATTCACGGTGGTTTTATTGACTCGTAAACTGATTGGTAAAGTAGGTGGCGTGCTGTTATGCATAGGAGCCGTCTCGCCCGGGCTATGAAATCTGCATACCCCGCTAATACGAGCTGCCAGCGAATGGTCGTTTGTTTGACGTAAGGATCAGCGGGCGCATCGCTACTTAAGTGTAGGACACCATGTGAAGGGGTTAGCGATGGCACGCTGGCACGACAGCTGCATAGCGCCACGATGGTAGTTCTGCAAGTGTGGACGAAGGACCCCGCTAGGCCGTGAAATATCAACGTTGGGAGCTGTGGTCAATGCAGCTTGATTTGTGTCATTGTGAACAGTCATATGACATTTTGGGTTCCATAGACAAAAAGGCTAAAGCTGTTGAGTTGATGCATCTTTTTTCGTCATCGACGACGCCTGAGGGTAAAAAGTGGCGGGAGTTTGTTTAAATTCACTGTCACTTTTCGAGCTTAACAAAAATTGCAGGGCATCTGAAATGCATGCAGCTTTGAAGATGCGGCTTATTTCTCAGGGACGTGAAGTAAGCCGTGTGACCATTGGAGTCAATAGCAGACCCGCAACACGCCCTTTTATTTAGCATTTGCACGCAACGAACTTCGGGGGCTTAAACGTCGAGTGTGTTAAGATATCCAAAGACGCTTTGACTTCTATTGAACGAAAGCGAAATATTTAGGCCAACGAGTTGAAGCCTCAGCAGGTCCTTTGCCCACCACCTCGCACAGCCAGTCGAGAACGGTACTCAAGCGTTGCGGAGAAAAGATGGTTTTCCCGCGCCTTGATATGAGCTTTCTTCACATTGCTCAGACCGGAGTCCCCAGGATCTCCAGCCGAGTGAGTTTCGGGTAAATCTGTCGCCAAAAGCAAGCTCGAGGCCATGCTCGCGCTGAAGACAGCAGCTGCGGGAGACGCGAGCACAGCATCACGCTGGCCGTGAGCCCCCCCCCCCCCTCCCCCCTCCCCCATCGCGGTGCTCGTGGAACTCTGCACGGGGAACTAGCGGACGCTCTGAACCTGTCAGCTACAGAGCGATGTCTAAACTCGTGTTCGTTACGAGCTAAGCAAATCAGATTGGGATCCATTCGGGTGCTGTGATGTCGCATGGATCGACCATTGGCTTTTGGAGCATACGGAGGATGCAATAACTGTTTCATGGCGGTGGCCTTCCAAAATTTTGTGCTGACGCCAAAGGCATGTTTTTTTTAAAATTTGATCCGAATCCTTTGAATGGATGGATTTCTGGGATCAGCGCTCACGCTAAGCAGTGCTTGTTGTGTGAGCCCTGACCTCCACCACCCGATCGCGCAATTCCAGACAGCGGCAGAATTTAGTGGCGAAAGCTTAACGTGCCGCAATGCTCGGCACGGTACGTCCTGCCCTCTGACGTCAACCGACCTTTAGCGCGACCGCTGCCACCGGCCGCAGGCCATACCTGTGAAGGGCAAATAGCGAGCGCCTAAAGCGACTCGAACCCACCCCGCCACGGGTGGGTGAATCGGGAGGTAGGCGCCCTAACCAACTGAGCCACAGAGACGGGCAAATGTTCACATATAAATTTATATGTTCACATATGAAACATTCTTTTGAGCCTTTGCTCAATAGTCGCACACCTGAGTTGCTTACGGCAGGACTTCCACAATTATGTCAGTCAATTAAAACCAAACAATGGAACCGTTCGGAAGCTTCTATCAGTTCATAGCAAGGCTTAGCAAACAAAAAATTATCAAGCAACGCGTTTTTCTGTCGAAAACAATGAAAGTCACACATGCGGGCCGTGACCATCCGGTTCAGCTTGACGGGTCAGCGACATCTGACTGCTAAGAGCCAATGTGGCTATCGCTGAGGTGTTAACTTCGCTAGCATATTGTGTGCTGAACTTTATTGTTGAGCCCAGAATTATGAAGTGTCCATAGGCTGTTGAGAAGTGGTAGAATACCCCACAGCGACTCTTCTGTGACTTCACCACTCGTTAATAAGCAGTGGCTTATCCAGAAACGGCTGCTCAAGAAAATGGGTATTGGTGGCAATGAAAATCGTTCAACGGCGATATTCTGTGTCGGGGTGCTTTAATCAGTTGCCAGCGATGTGTGCGCGCATAAAAAAAACTGATAAAAGGGGCCACAACGCGTGCATCGTAAGACACAAAGCACTCCGCAATTATCCTGCATCCACGACAGCTAGATTATTGGCTCATATCGGTATATTATCTTTCCGTGGCCTGTTAACCGCAGCCTGCAGTCAGTCCGAGCATAGCGGCATAAAACGCGCTCCCTCCGACGATTGCATCTTAGGAAATTCCCCGCATGATCAACGGCAGGCAATCGAGGCCAAACACAGAAGCTTACCTAACCACGGGCCGGCCCCTGGCCCGCCTCCTCCCCTCCCATCTCCTCCCGGGAGCGGGCTGCCCGCCGGCGGTTGGGGGCGGCGTGTCGGCTCCGCCCGGTAGGGGGCAGGGGGACGGTCGCGGCCCTCCCGCCTCCGCCCGTTCCCACCCCCGGTCGCTGCCGTTTTTGCCGTGCAGGTCAGAGGTGGCAGATCAAACGCGCCGCCGGTCGCCAGATGAATGAGATGCGCGTCTAATTGGTGTGGGTAGTGCAAGGTGTGTAACGAGCGCGGTCGCCGCGGCCAGCGCGCTCGCGCCGCCGTAATTGGCCGGCCGGCCGGCCGCGGCCGCGCCCTAATGAACGCGCCGATACTCTGAATGGACGGCCTGGCGTTCGGCCGCCGGCGGTAGTGCTGCGCTGCTTCTCACGCTCGGCGCAGCGCCGATCCGTCAGCGCGCCGGCGACCCGCGGCCGCGCGGCGCCGCCGTTTTTATGGCTGGTTAGGCCGCCGGCGCGCCGCGCTCATGGCGCCGTCGCGCGCCACGGCCGACGCGTCGCGCTCGACGGCAGCGACGTGGCGGCCGCCGGAGTCGCCGGAGCGGAACGGGCGCCGGCGGCGGACCCCACGCCGCGCGCAAGGTGTCGCCGCTGCGCCGCCGCCCGGCCTGCACGGCCGGTCGCAGCTGCATCGCCGCTGATCTTCCTGGTCTCGGTCAACGAATCCCATGCATATGAAAACGCTGTGAGTGCGTACCGTTTTACATATGGGAGAGCGGTTAGTCAGGCTTGTTAAGAGCGCCGTGCTGTTCGGTTCCTTTTTGTCTTTATACGATCCATATAAGCGTCGGGAGGATCCGATGGTAATTGCCGATGTTTGTTCTGGACCGGAAACTGGTCTAGTTTACATTTTTAAGCAACACTTAACTGGAGAGTTAAGGAATCATTAAAAACCAAAATTACCACGCTCTCGTATGCAGCGTGTTGGAAACCACATTGAGCATCAATAATAGATAATGTGGACCCTGGCATTATCTCGAACAGCGATTTCATGATGACTTCTCAACAATTTAAGTAGATCTCCCACCACCGGCCAATGATAGCATCAGCACCTGTGCTCTTTTAATTGAAATGTTCCGCAAGGTTTTGATCACCAAGGAGCAGGGATGCGGGAACCGAGTGCAATGAGCAGTTCGCCCGCCCCCCCCCCCCCCCCCCCCGCTCCAACTTGAAGGGCCTGTGGAGGACGCATTCTGGTATGTTAAGGATTGATCCTGAACTGTAAAAGGATTACGCAAAGTCCATTCTGACCTGGCAAGGGGTCATTCTAACCAATTAAGATCCATTCTGATCAGAAGAGAGAACTTTCAAGCTTCTTAAGGCCCATTCTAATTTTTAGACGTCCATTTTTGACTGGAGGATTCATTCTGGCCTTTAAAAGATCCATTTTTTAATCTTTAGAGGGTCCGTTGCGGTCTGTAGAGGGCCTTTTATGAGATGTAGAGGGTGCCGTTGACTGTTGAGCGTCGTCCTGACCGGTGCATGATCCATTCTGACCTGTGGAGGGCCCCATTCAGGCTCGCAGAGGACCCATTATTGACTGTAGCTCCCAACATTTTGTCCTGAGGGGGAGTCATTTTTGGCTGTGGGGGGGGGGGCCGAGTTCTGACCAGCAAAGTGTTCATTACTGACTCGGAAGGCCCATTCTAGCCTGTGGAAGACCCAATCTGGGCCATGGAGGGCCCATTTTTATCTGTATAGAGCCCATTATTGACCTAAAAGACCCATTTGGGCAAGTAGGGGCCCATTACCTCATCCTAAAGGTTCATTGTGGCATTTTGGAATTTCAATGCTAATTACAATACATTTTTGCTACTCAAACTTCATCTTCTTATTTGTAAATATTTATTTGGTTAAAAACCCCTGTCTTGGGCTTGAAATACATACATGCTCGCTTCAAAGCTTCAGTCCAGAAATAATTAATGAAGCACTTTATGCTTTTAGCGAAACAGCCTGTGAGTCACGCAAGTGATCATTTGTGGAGGCTTGGTAAGCTGACAAAAATTGTCCTCTTTTTTCCGCCAAGCACTTTGCAGCTTTTTGGGGCTTATGCGATTTAGCCTGGAGCACGAAGGTTTTACGTGACATAAATCTCAAAGAAGGACTTTAAACGGCAGCCAGCCCGCGTGCCGCTTCTTCAAAAGCTGATCTTATAACCCAGAGCAAAGCTCATGAGTTTTGGCGCTCGCAGGTGATTATTGCCAACTTGTCTGACCCAGCACCCCCACCGCAGCACGTGACCCACAAACCTGGCCCCAGCATTCCCTGAGCAGCGACGCGGTGGCGTTCATCGCCGGTCGCGGCCGTGCCCTGTGACCGCTTTTGCCGCCGCCGCCGCTGCTGCTGCCGCCGCGCGATGACGCCGCGCGATGACGCGCGGAATGGGCCGCAGCCCGCGCGATGACGTCGGCCGCGCGGCGAAGCGGCGATTCACGGCGCGATTGACGTGGCGCGCAGCCCCCCGGTACTTATGGCCCGCCGGCCGACACCTAAAAACGCAGCGCTGACTGCCATTTGACGCCGCGCGGCCTCTATAATTACGCCCGCCTCCGCGCGGCGACGACGGCGCGGCGTGATTTGTCAATTGTTTGGCGGCGGCGGCCGGCGGTGCACGCGGTGGCGACGACGCGCCGGAATTGTCTCCCGATGCAGAGGTGACTGTGACCCGGCCCCAGCCCAGCAGCGGATGGGCTCCGACGCGCCGACCCGCAGCTCCGGTACGTAGGCACGTCGATGATGTCTCGGTGGTTTTGGGGCATAAATTCCACGGCATTAGCCGACTGTGCGACCGCTAGCATCGACATACTTTGCTTGCCACCGTTTTGTCTGTCCCCGTTCGACTGCGTGCAGCTGTGATCCTGACGTCGCCAGAGATCTCCCCGTGCGTGTTTACTGGTGGAGTTCGAGCCACGGTCTTGTTTTTATTGCGAGCGCACTTTTATGAGCAGTCATCCGGCCTTCTACGGTGCGTGAGGAGGACCATCAGCTTACGTGTTTTGGTATTGCGATATCTTACGTATATTGATATCGCCGAGTGGCACACCTCGGGGGTCTATTTTTCGGTGCGTGGATACAATTCGACCTGTCTTTACCCTGCTCAGAACCAGATACCATCACCGTGAACGCCGTGGGTAGGAACGCACAGACCGAAACAAACATAAGTGTGTTTTGGTGATTATTCCCTTCAGCATCTTACGACACCACCAATCTGAAGATGTGTGCACATGTGAGGCTAGCCGAAAGAAAAGAAGACAAAATGCATGTTATTTGAACGCGATAGTCGAAAGCATTCACAGTCGCCAAACTAAGGCATAAGCGAGCCAGTGAGCTGACGCGCGTCAACACACGGGGTCGATAATCTGACGCAAAAACCGTCCAGACAGGGTGACAAACAGGTACATGCGGCCGGACGGCTGAGGCCTCGGCCGACATACAAACCGACGACATCTCACTGACACTCGGTCACTGTCAGCGCGCCGAACGACACGCGGGCGTGCACAGGTGTGCGACAAAGTCGACAAGCTAGAATGATACCATCGACATAGTCGACAAACCAGCATGCGCACATCTTGGCGTAAAAGGAAGGTAAAATACATCGTCAGCGACTGCTCGGTGCAAACGCTCCTCTCCCCTCCCCCGTCCGTACGCCCAGGTGCAAGCAGGACAAACCCGTACACTCACATTACAACACCGATAAACTGACACAAAACGTTTTGTCACTCGCCAGAGAGCACAGAAATATGTCATCACGCACGGACCGGAACAGGGGCAACTCCGGGGCTTCTCGCACGCTCATCGCCGGGGCTTCATTCTGACACTTGCAGCGGGGGGAGCGTAACTGGCCTACACCGACGTGGGCTCACAGGTCACACCGAAGTGGGATCACAGGTCTCAATGTTTTGCTCTGGGGCTGACTCAAGTCAATAGATCAATATGATTTATCTTGGCTGGTGGTACTAGATGATTTTATAATACATTCAAACATTCACATACCGGCTTGCAGCCAGGGAAATCCCACCGTTTTGGGGAACTCGGGGAGTGATGCCCCCTGTGTTCCCTTGCACGAAACCGCGACCTACTATCAACAAACCGACTCACAAACCGGCACACAAACCGACACATAAACCGGCACCCGAACCGGCACAAAAACCGGCACACAGACCGGTACACAAACCGGCACACAAACAGCCACACGAACCGGCACACGAACCGGCACACAAACAGGCGCACAAACCGCCACACAAACCGCCACCCAAACTGCGGCGGGCGAGCCGGCAAACCGGGCGGTCCGCGGCGGCCGCACAAAAACGGCCGGCGGCGGTGCCGGTGATAGCCGGCCGGACGGCCGATGGAGAGGCCTGCCCACTGACCCAGCGTGACCCGGCGGGCGGCCGCGGCGGGGTGCGCCGCCGCCGCCCTTTTTACGCCGCCGAATAAAAGCTATTTAGACCGGCGGCGGGATCGGCTATCGCTGTGCGCCACGCGACAGCGCCGGCCGGCACTCCTGCGGGCGAGCATGCAGTCGGAGAGAGATACCACATGTGTGGGGGCGAGCGGCCTAGGTGTTTTGGTGGATTTCTGCAAGGGCGGTTCGTGGTGTTTATCATTTAACCGTGATCAACAGCACAGCGTAGTATTTCACTTGCCTGGATGCACCTTTCGGCCATTCAGTTTAGGGTCTGGGTAGGAATGACTGCAACACGGTCGCGCCTGACAGAAGTGGCTAACGCGCCGCTGCTTCACAGGTCTGCAGGGCTGCAGCACTGTTATTTTTCAACAATTAGCAGTAATTTTGTTTTGGTGCTACATTTTATCTATGGTCTATGGTCTCTATTCTGTTCAGGCGAAGTCTACTCTAGTCTTAAACCTCAGTTTAGGTGAGCAGGATCTTACTGACCATGCGGACCTCGCTGTAAACAAACCTTGGTGGAAAAATTTGTTCTAAGCTAATCAGACCAGCTCTCAGGCCTAGGTTAATTACCACGCTCCCGACCCTTCCCCCACCTGCACGGATCGTGCCATCTTTGTTGCGTTTTGACGCATCTCAGGAGCTTTGGGTCCTGAAATCCTGGCCTGAGTTGGATCGACTTCCAAGCGAGCCCCATAGCTCCAGCTGATCCCGATATAACACGGTTGGCAGCTTCGCGAAACAACAGACTTTGAGAAAAGGCAACTTATCCGTGGATTGCATGTTGATTTAATCAGAAGATAAGTCTAACCTGTCCCGTGAAGTGATGTTTTGCACGCTGTTCCGAAGTGTACGATGTACTGTGATATACAAAGTGTTGATAATCAGGCCATCTGACACCTGTAGTAGATTGAACCTTTAGACAGCACTCAATAAATGCCAATTCCACTCTGACACTGCTACCCATCACGAATGATAAGTCGGGATTATCACACAGTGGCGCTGCCAATGGAGGAGCCCAGGGTTCCGCAGTTCGCTCCCCGACAGATCGAAGGTCCCGCCCGCCTCCCGGAACGTCCCAGAGGCCCAACAGGTCCGAAATGTTAAGATAATAGAAACCTACGTTGTGTCGTCAGAAACTTGTGCAGTACCAGACCGACTTCGGGAGCAATGTTGAAGGGACCTCGTTGACAGGATTTGCCTAATATTAAATGAAATCCGGTACAACATTGGGGGAGGCTGCGGCTGAAATATACCGCTGGCTGAAGGGACTCGTGTGAGAAAACGTCTGGCGAGATTTGCATGGCACTCACCTGCAACTGATGCGACACCAAGAAATGCCGAATGCATCATTTGTCTGCCAGGCACCTTCCTAACTGAAAACGCTCCATGGAACAACACTGTATCCAGGTCCAAGGCGGTAGGCGGTGTCTACAGTCCCCAGGCGGTAGACATGATATCTATGTACTTCTGGTATAAACTATTTATGTACTTCTGGTATAAACTATCTGCATAAAGGGGAATGCGTACTTCAAAAAGTTTCGGAAGGCATGCCATCCCACTGAAGACATTTATGCCGGCTCACCGCTCTGAAGGCAATCACTCCAAAACTGATCACAACCAAGTCCAGTGACTGCAAACAATTCCCTTTAACGGGCCCGCGAATCATCGCTGGGGCCGAGAGTCGAGCGATAGCCGGGTCCGAGAGTAGAGCCACAGCCACGGTCTAACAGTCGGTCGAGTCACAGTCGAGTCTGAGAGTCGAGTCCCAGCCAGGTTCAAGAGTCGGCTGAGTCACAGCCTGGTTTGAGAGTCGGTCGAGTCACAGCCAGGTTTGATAGTCGAGCCACAGCCGGGTCCGAGAGTCGAGTCACAGCCTGGTCTGATAGTCGAGCCACAGCCGGGTCCGAGAGTCGGTCGAGTCACAGCCGGGCCTGGCAGTCGAGTCACAGCCAGGTCCGAGAGTCGAGTCACAGCCGGGTCCGAGAGTCGGTCGAGTCACAGCCAGGTCTGACAGTCGAGTCACAGCTGGGTCCGAGAGTCGGTCGAGTCACAGCCGGGCCTGACAGTCGAGTCCCAGCCAGGTCCGACAGTCGGTCGAGTCACAGCTGGGTTTGATAGTCGAGTCGCGGCTGGGTCCGAAAGCCGAGTCGCAGCTGGTGTGCGATCACAGCACAGCAGCCTGCGTGCTTCGCCGATGGCGTCTCTTGATCTGTTATCCAGGGGGAAGGCAAATCCACAGTCTCGAACTCATGACGTCACAGCTAAGGAACAACGCATCGGCGGATAACGAGCTGACGATAAGGATACCCGAAAACGAGAGGATTCTCCAAAGCCAAATATCTTTAAAGGGAAATGGGAAAGAAGAAAAGCCGCAAGCAGGCATTTCCTGGGTTCGCACTTGTAAAATGGCTGAGTGCACCGCTGTCCGAGATGATCATGCCTCACAAAAGACTCCGTGCCAGTGGTCATCAGGAAGCCAGTGTCGTATTTGCTCTTCTGCAAGTCTAATCCAATTTTAAGATTTATTCGCTTCCCCTGCAAGTCCAATCCAATTTTAAGGTTTATTTTTGCTGGTCCTTGTCACTGATTGGTGAGAGCTCACAAATGGCCTGATGTATAAGTCTGGCAGCTCCACGAATCCGCCGCCACCGGGTGTCATTTGTGATAAGCAGGGCATCAGGGCACCAAAATTTGTAATCCCATCACGGCACGGCAAAAAAGGACCTGATCAGACCTGACAGTCTTGGGTTCTGAGCATTGCGGCTGCAGCCATATAGGTTTTTGTCACACCAATTGTCGCTGCATTTAAAAGAAGAAGAAAAGTGAATGTGACTTTCGACGCTTTGCCCGCCGCAGGCACCGTGTGCGTGGCTGCTGTCAGTCGCTGATTTCAGGATCATCAGATTTGTCCTGCCTGTTAATGCTCCCACACTCCTTACGGGCATGGCCAAGAGTCCAGCAAGCCTGGCCAAGTCTGTTCTGAACTGATTCGAGTCTCTATGCTTGTGTAGTAGCCGGTGCACATTGAGGTTAAATTCAAATTCATGGGGTCCACCCCTGCGTTCTGCATGGGTTTGAACTTGACTCGTAAGTGCTAGGGCCCCGAGTTCGAGTGTCGAGTCTGAGCGCATTCACTTCCACTGCACACTCACTGCGTGATGTGTACAGCGTTGTGTGTGGGAGGAGAAAATTGCATTTCCAACTCAATACTTGCCATGCATTACTGTTGGATGGGTTTTAAATTTCCACGCAAATAAAAGCCAACGCCCGCCCTCCCTTTTGTACGCTTGTGAAGTCGGCGGTTAAAAGTGTCATACCAGATAAGAGACTAGTTTCCACCTAAGTTGGTTTAACTCTGAGATGAGCCAGGGGCCATTTTGCTGTACACTTTCTCAGTCCGAGTTCGAGTCGCAGTCATTAAGGATTGAGTCTGAGAGCGGATCTGAGTCCTCTACTTCGTAAACCTCTTTTACCGCCAACTTTATAGCGTTGCCTCCGACTTGACAAACCTTAACAATTCCCTTAGATTGGACCCGTATGTTCTGGATGTGATTCCTTTACGAAACAAATCGATTCACGTGAATCTGGTGTCCAAGGGGATTCGAGTCCGGGCTCAATTGCCAGTGCGGTTGAGGACGGTCGGTACCAGGCATTAGCTGACTTTTTTAATCAAAGCTCACTTAAATACATGTACGGACGCACACAGCATTTCACTATGTGCATCGAGTACGTCCAAGGCATCAGAATGCTGTAGTTCGAGCAAATGAGCTTCGTTAAACCCATCTATGAAGCGTATTCAAGACACTTGCTGTGATGACTGTAGGTTTGTTACAGACATGTTGATATCACCCTACCGGCCTGCAATAATTTTTTGTCTTGTGATCGGCTTTTGCTGGGGGCTTTTTTATCAAGACCAGCATCCTAACATTTGTATATGTAATTGCAACAACAAAACACTTTACTGAGAATGCAGGACACAGCGACACGATAACTCAGCATCGCATCACCCACATCATCATTACACAAACGATTACGATATGTTGTGTGTTCGTTTCTTCCATGCATTGTAAAATATAACTTCCCCTCATCAGCGTTATCACGATCTGCAAAATTACACGCTTTATTCACAGTATAGTACTGGCGTACAACATACCGTTGCCACTCCACCCGCACTCCCACTGCAATGCTTGGCCGACAGGGGATAAATTAGCCCAGTTGTAATGCCAAAGGCCAATAAAATGATCAATGTGAAAAGTGACACGTCTAACCCAGCCTGCAGTACTCCAACAAGATTCAGTCCTACTTCACTGACCAAGCCGAATCCATCTAGCGCACAAGCTAATGCATATGATACAAGGTCGCACATTCTTGTCCGGAATCAAGCATGTGTCAGGTCATGTGCTTTGATATCAAACCACAACCGGTGATGACATGAGAACACCGCTGCGTGGCAAAGCTCACAATCGAAACGTCAAGCCCATCGACCGGCCTGCTTCGGCAAGCTGCGTCCGCTTAATTCACTTATAACTCACGGGATAGCGGCAGTGCTTCATTGTCCCACGAGAGAGCGGCCGCCATCTATCCACACTAAAAGCCGTCCCCCGCGCCGTCGCACGGGGCACCTATTTTCCACCTGTTTGTGCCGGACAGTGGACGCCATCGATTCTGTCAGCTCTCCCTATTTGCATGTCAGAAACACTAAGCGGGCTCTATTTGCACATGGTCATTTAACGCTGCGCGCCGCGGCGGCCCGTCGCCGGCGTCACAGGTGCGCCCCGAACGCCGCCAACACACAGGTGCCGCGACGCGTCGCCATGGCGACGGCGACAAACCGACGCGGCTCGTTATCTGCTGTGGGCCGGCCGGCGGCCGCTCCACCTGCCGTATTGTCCGGCGGGCGGTAATCAGCCCCCGCTCAGCCCCGGCAACGATGGTTCACCCGCGAGACACGAGGAGAGGGGGAGGGGCGGGGGCGTCGGCGGGGAGGGACGCCAAGTGTTGGCCAGCCGCCTGACCGCCGACAGGTGCGTCACGGTTGATAGGCAAGGAAACCTGGAAGCACGCGCTACGTTTGAGTACGTCTGGTAGCCTTTCGTCTTGCCACACAAGTCTTCGCCTCGCCGCACCAACTTTTCGCGGCATCGTCCAACCTCTATCACATATCGTCTTCTTCGACTGCAGAAAATGCCCATCTGAGTCCGGTCAACTGCTACCTCTGGACACGAACTGTTAAGTTTCTTCTCAATGCAGGAAACAGTCTGGGGACCTGAGTTCGGGAAGCATTGGCAGCCCGACGGCCTGCCTGCATGCCGCAAAGCTGCATTATGTTGAGCCAGTAATTATGCTTGGTGATCCGGAAGTGCTCAACGTCAGCTTAAAATGCGAAATCCGTAGCTGCTTGCAAAGCTGGCAGCAGAGTAAGTCGGCAGGCGCCCAAAACAGAAATGCTGTGTAAATTAAAACCTCAGTTTGGTACGAGAGAGAGGAAAAGTCCTCCACTACACTCACCTCTAAACGAGGTCGCCATATCGATCGTCCAAGCTTTAATCAAACAAACAACTCACCTAACGTGGCATCGCACTGAAACGTTATTTAAGCACACCCAATATTCCGACCGCGGAACAATATGTCATCGCGAGAAATCAGCCAGCGCCGACAAAAGAACGCAGTTCGTGGTACAGCAGTCTCCACAACTTTGTGCAATAGAAATCTTTGAGCGAGCTTTGTTTTTCAGTCCTCAATAAATCAGACTGGAAAATACATACGTATTCGCTGACTGAATGCACATTCCCGACAGTTTACTTCTCTGAGCTGTCGAAAACCCCGTACGGCTGTTGTGCCGCGATCCCGTGCGTCAGCCCCCTGCCGGGGGAGCGGGGGGGGGGGGGACGGATTGAGTGCGGCCCGGGCCAGCGGCGGCCGGCGACGCGGTAGGCGCTCGACAGATCGATGGCCTCCGCGGCGGGCGGTGCTGCAGCTCACGGGGACACAGCCAACGGTGCTGCAGCTCACGGGGACACAGCCAACGGTGCTGCAGCTCACGGGGACACAGCCGACGGTGCTGCAGCTCACGGGGACACAGCCGACGGTGCTGCAGCTCACGGGGACGCAGCCGACGGTGCTGCAGCTCACGGGGACACAGCCGACGGTGCTGCAGCTCACGGGGACACAGCCGACGGTGCTGCAGCTCACGGGAACACGGGAGTACAGTCAACGATTGAAAGCGTTCTGTAAAGGCAAGCGTAGGCACAATTCGGAGCCGACACACTTCAACTGGAGAAGATATATGAAGCCCTGTAATAAAGGACGAATATAAAAGAGCCTTACTAAGAATAATAAGGTAATATCAACATAAAATAGAAAAGTACGGTTAGCATATAGGCTGCAAGCAAAATTGCAATCCAACGCATTAAAACCACGAACTGCTGACTGGAGGCGCCAATTTTTCTGTCCTCAAGAACACACTTTCTATGCAGCCAGGGACGTAACATGAGTACGCATGCCACGACAACAATCATGCATCGCTATAGTGTTTAAATTAAACTAAAGCTCTCTCGGTCCCCATTTCTACACGCATTCATGAAAAACCGTCGACATAACGTTGAACCTGAAGATGATAGCGAGTGCGCCTCAACTTCGTTTTTCAAGCGGCACCGTTACCGGTCATTAGCGCACAGAAATTATTTCTTCGGAACTGACATCAGGGGTGTAGTTTTCTATCCACTTGGCGAAGGACCTCAGTCCCCCCCCCCCTCCTGACTTTGGCTCCAGCCCCCTCCCCCTCCCCTCCAACTTTGAAAAGAGAGTCGTCTAAATTAAGAAAGGCACTCTTTTGTTGGGGTATTTTAGGATAAAGTGGCGCATTTTTCAAAGTCCGTGTACCAAATCCGTGCCCCAACTCATTCTGCGAAACTATGCCCCTGATTAGCATTCTACAATACCGACAGATGGGGGGGGGGGCGGGGCACGAGGGGTAGCTACTCCAAGTTTTGAAAAATGACAAAAGCCCTGTTGCAACGAATTGAAATTGGCACTGAACGAAACTTTTTGAAAAACAACTTTGCCTGCCAAAGTCTAACGGGCTTCCTCCACCTCAGACGTTCCTCACAACTTAACTAGAATTCCAAAAAGAGTCTGTCTTCCAGCCCGCAGCTGCTTGTAGCGGCTTTCAATCCACGGAAAGGACTGGGAAATCGAAAGGTGCAAAGACCTGGACAGGCTGTGTTCGCTTCACGACCAGTAAATCACACAAAATGTTGGGACTTTTCGTGCTTGTCGGAAGCTGCGAGTCATCTGAGCTAGAGTGCGTGCAGCGTTTGGGATGAAACAAATCAGTGCTCTGATGTGAGCTTTGGGTATTCACCTGTTACAGGCTAGAAACTACTTTTTTTCTACAGGCTAGAAGCTACTTAGAAAAAACGGGCATTTCACGCCAAAAAGCCCATGTTCAGTGAATCTCGACAATGGGACTTTGTTTCGAAAATGTTTGGAAACTAATTGTTTTAACAATCCGTATCATGCCTGCAGGAGCCCTGCTGTTTCAGACATATGAAGACTTCGCCCATATGATGAACAAGATGAGATTGTGCATCAGCTTTGCAATTAAGGCAAGAAGCCACCTCTGTCAACAACATGTGCACTATATTCAAACCCGACTTAATGACATCTATCATCAGCCGTCACCGACATGAAATTAGCTATGTCCAGCGAACGTAAAGGAAAGTATTCCCATTTGCGTTGCTTGAAGTCATGTGACGTGGAGAGACGACGTCGTCTAAAGCGCCGCATGTGATGTGTGTCGTCTATAATGGCTCATAATGTTCGTATATCATATCAGTCAAAGCCAATAACATCGTTGCAGCGCTGCGCTGGAGCGGCTCAGTGTGCTGTCCATTATTGGTGTTAGCATACGAGTAATACGATCTGTATTTCTCACCTGCTGCGATTGTTAGTTCATTCAAGTCTTTCAAGTTTGCCCGACACACTTAACGTGCCTAGATTTTCTCACGATGAAATCGGTTTACACTTGACACCAGAAGCACGAGTTTGCAGCCACTTGAGGTATTACCCTTGAGTGATCACGCTGGATCCGGTAGCCCTTACACCTAATCCGCGCCAGGATCTGGCCAATGCTTCACGCCGCCTAGTGACAGTCGTAGGAAAGCCACGTGCAGTGTCTCGGTGGGCCTCCTGCGTTCCTCTCGGTGGGCCTCCTGCGTAATCCGCGCCAGGATCTGGCCAATGCTTCAAGCCGCCTAGTGACCGTCGTAGGAAAGCCACGTGCAGTGTCTCGGTGGGCCTCCTGCGTTCAACACATGTGATGCCGGTTCACTTACCCCGCGTTGCTGTTTACTCCTGTTCAAAACTACAAATCCGCTGGCTGAAGCGGAAAGGCGCTGATGAGAAATGGGGCAGGAGTTGCTTTTCCCCGACAAAAACACCCAATCTCCGTTGAGCTGGGATCGTATGCATCATATGTTGCGTGCAGGATGTAGCAATGGAGCATGCACTGCGATAATTGCACTCATCAGTACATATGATGGGTCTCTCTCCCTCCCTCTCCCCCTCTCTCTTCCTCTCTTTCTCTCTCTCCACCTACTTCTTACTCTGTATCTCACTCTATTCCCAGAACGTTCTCTTTTTCTCGGTTCCTCTATCTCGCTCTTGCCCTGTGTCCCCCATTAGCATCTTGTATTGCCTAAATTGCTCATATGAGAGCCATAAAAATAGCAATGGAGCAATAATCAGCTTGGGACAATGTGCATTTCAAACAAAAGTAGGCGTGAAATAATGGGCTATGGTGACACCGACTTTAATCCTGGGCGCTATCGTCCTAGCATTTCGGCAGTTTCGTTGATTCGCAATTAATTTGTATTTTCCATACCTGTGATCCTGTAGCTGACAGATGCTCGTACTTCTCTTGATTTCCTTGGATTGATGCGCGTCCGTCATGTGGTTAGTATGCTGGAATGCGAAAGGGAGTTACAGATAGCCTCATTGTTGATGCTCTGGCCGACAGAAGCTGGCAAACCCGCTGCTCAGTGTGCAGGGAGACCGGTCCCACGTGGCCGCTAGAGCCAGAGTCTTAGTCAGGCAGCTGCACAAACCAGGCTGACATATCACGAAGGGCTAATTGTGTGTGTGTGTGTGTGTGTGTGTGTGTGTGTGTGTGTGTGTGTGTGTGTGTGTGTGTGTGTGTGTGTGTGTGTGTGTGTGTGTGTGTTTGTTTTTTGCTCCGAGCCTCAGCCTGCACGTTTCAGATAGCGTAAAATAGATGGAAGTGTGCGCTTCTCAGCTGCCTGTGGCCTCTAGATTTAGAAACATGCGTCCTATGACGTCACCTTGACAACGGCATGCTCTTCGATGGCCCGGACACTTGGAATGCGCCACGTACAGCTGTGACCCTCAGCGGCGGAGGGCGCAGCGGTGATCACTCCCAGGGTCTGCTCCCAGACTCCGGGGCCGGTCAGCACCGGTCTGTGGTGCAGCCGTGGTTCCCATGGCTCCCGTATACGGGCAGCTGATCTGTGATCTGCCAGCAGTGACTGCCTGCGCCCCGGTCTCGAAGGCACGTCCCTAGTCTCTAGACAGCACGTCTGTGCCCGCTTTCCGTCCCTGGACAGCTGCGCTGCAGTCCGGCCCCGGTCCCGGTCCCAGGTCCCGTGTCCCGCTGTCCCGCTGTCCCGCTGTCCCGCTGCCCCGCTGTCACGCTGTCCCGCTGTCCCGCTGTCCCGTGTCCCGCGTCCCGTTTCGTGTGACCCGCGTCCCGCGTCCCGCGTCTCGTGTTGGGTGTCCCGCGTTAAGTATCCCGTGTTCCGTATCGCGTTTCCCGATCCCGCAGTGCGTCTCCTGACGGCCGGTCCGCGTCCCGCCTATTTGTCAAACAAGGCAACCCATACAGGTGGCTTCGCATGTCCGCGAGTCAACACATGGTTTGATGTAAAATAATTGTAATAATGATTTAATGAAAGCCGTGAAATGATTTAATGTATATGAAGGATGTTGTCATCCAGGGGCATTCTCGCGCAGCCACACATACTAACTATACAGGACCGTCTATGAAGAGTCTAAATCCGTCTGCCGCCCGCGTCCGGGGCAGTGGCTATCTATCGCGGGCTCGGCCGGCCTCCTCTGATCGGCCGATTGTGGCCGACTTTTTCGACGACAGGCGTCAGGGTGGCTTCCAGCGACGCAAAAAGGCTGCGCCTGTCACCGCCGCAGCGTCATGGGAAAGGCAGCCGGACTGCATCGAACTTCCAATCGATAGTCCGGATCGGTCAAACGGCTACTTTTACCGGCGAAGGGTCCGTCTGGCCCGAGCATCGCTGGGAGATGACAGCTCGCTCGCCTCCCCAGCGACGGTCCCCCCCCCCCCCCTCGCGCTCGCAGACAGCGCGACCAGAAAAACCCGAGTTCGCTCTGGCGACGGACGCTTGATGGAGCGCCGGTCCGCCGTCCGGCAGAAGGCAGCAGCGGCTCAATGGCTGCAAGCGGCAGCGTCGGGGCCCGCCCGCGCAGCCGCGTCTTGCCGCCTGGCGGCGTCTCCGCCAATGGGCGCGGCCGGTGGAGAGGCGGCGGGCGCCGATTGGCCGGTGGCGCGCTGCCGGCCAGCGAGGGCGGGGCCTGCGCGCCAAGACGGCCGCAGCCGGCCATCGGCGGCCGGCGGCCGGCCGGCGGTGCCGAGTCGGCGACGCATCAGCGCTCGCGCTAGGTGTTTAGCGTGCCGCGTGTTTCGGAGCGGCCGCCGAGGCAGCGCGGAGGCACGGGTGAGTGGCCAGGCCGGCCGGCCGGCCGAGCCCGGCGCGCCAAAACAAGTTTGGTGCGCCGGACGCGGCCCGGGCGCATTCCCGCATGTTGCCGCCCGCTCGGCCCTCCGCTGTCAGCTGTCGTATGTTGCAAGTCCGGATTAGGTGCGGCCAGGCGTGCAGTACACAGTCCGCCCCGCCGACCGCACGTGGTACGCCCCCACACACCGTCATACTGTGTGCGTGTGTCGGGGTGAGTGTGAGTTTGGCCGGTTATTGCGTGTATGTGGTGTGGACGTGGCCGGTTTGCACATGCGTGCTTGTGCGTGTGTATGCGCCTCTGTGTGTTTGGGTCTGGGCGCGGCGCGTGTGGGACCACGGACCATCGCCGTGGTCCGGCGGACCGGCGGTGCGCGCGTCAGAGGCCGGCCGGTCCGCTCCAATTCTGGCCGGTCCGCTGCCGTTCCGGCCGGTCCGCTCCCGTTGTGGCCTCTCGCCGCGATAAAAAGCCGGCCGGCGGCCAGAGCCATGATCGGCCCGATTAACCGTCACCTCCGGTCGTTCCAGGCCAATTGCCAGATAACGCGAAGGACGCGCGCCCGTCGCCCACTGGCTGCGGGCTCCCGGGCGACTGCCGGCTCCCGGTTCCCGGTTCCCGGCTCCCGGCTCTCGACTCCCGGCCGGACGGCGGAGGTCGGCGCACGTGACCGGGCAGGCGGCAGCGAGCAGGCGCGGGCGGCGGGCCGTCGGACTTGCCGCAGTAGTGGCCGGCCGAGGCTCGCCCGCACTCGACGGCCCCAGGCGGTGGCGCTGTGACGAGGGCGCGCTAAAAGACTCTCGACTCTGCCCCGCTTCGACCCGCGCTTGGTCCCGGTCGAACTGCCCCGCCACCGAGGGACATTGCCCCGTGACCTAGCGGCCTGACCCGCGGCCCGGCCCGGCCGGAGCGGCCCGCGACCTCGGGCCAGTGATCTGTGACCGGTGGCCAGCGCCGGCGCCGTCGCCGCGCTGGCGGTGGGGTCAGAGGTGGCGGCCGGCCGGCCGGACGCGGCGCGCGCCGACATGCTGAAGGAGGCGCCGGCCGGGCCGGCCGGTGACGCGGCGCGCCACTGCGCCGGCTGTCGCGGCCAGATCGCCGACCGCTACTACCTGCTGGCCGTCGACAGGCCGTGGCACAGCGCCTGCCTCAAGTGCTACGAGTGCAAGCTGCCGCTGGACGGCGACCTCACGTGCTTCACGCGAGACGGCAACATCTACTGCAAGGAGGATTACTACAGGTCAGCAGAGGGGCAGGCCGCCGGTCGGCGCGGCTCCCGGTAGGGGCCGTCTGAGCTGGTGGCGGTCGCGTTGCATGGCAGTTGTTGAGGGTTTGATGGCAGGAGATAGCTCCTCGCGTGTTCAAATGTTGTTTAGATGTGGAACTGGATCCGCCCGGTGTTGTGCATCGGAAATACTGAGAAGTTAACTACCCCTCCGCAATGCAACTGGAATGCACTGCAATGCTTGCCCCTTCACGTTTGAAATTTCCGGCCGCTGGATTCCCGGATGCTCCTGTGTTTGTCAGGGAGCTGGAGTTTCCGGGTTTGTCTCCAGGGTGCTTCGTGTTCGGGCCTGTCTGGGAGGTGAGATCCCAGAGTTGTCGGCGGTCTCAAGCTGCTGGGCTGCCGGGCTGCCAGACTGTTCAGGGTTGTCCGAGATCTCGGGGCTGTCGGGTTGCCTCTGTTGCCGGGATCGCGGGTGTCGCGGCCGCTCCTGGACTGCTGGAATGCCGACGTCCAAGGTTCTCGTGGTGCCACATAATCACTGTCGCACGTGGCCCTCCGCGCCCGGGCCCAGCCGTTAGTGACGCGTCCCCCGGGGTTCGCGGCCCGCGGGGCCGGCTCGGGCGTTCGCCGCGCGCTCGCGACGGCTCCCGGGGGAGTGCCCGCCGCTGCGCCCTCCCTCGGGGCGTGTTCGGGTCCGGCGGCGGCGGTGGCACCGTCCGTCAGGCCCCCTCTGTGCGTCGGAACGGCGGTGGGCCGAGGTGGGGGAAGTAAGCACGGAGCCCGCCGCGCGGGCGTTCGGGAACAGGACCGGGCCGGCCGCGGAGGTGCTGGCTGGGCCGCGTGCCCTGCCTGGGCTGGGTGCCGATGATGAGCCAGCGCCCTCTCAGAGCCGACGCTCGCCGGAAAAGCCGGGCTGTCCGCTGGCATTTGGTGGCCGACGGTAAAACTCCCACACTGACAGCAGGCTGTGCTTACGTTCAGTCTGCCCTATGCTGTTTAATGCATTATTGATTTTTCAATAAAATAATCAGGTACACGCTGCGCATTAAGGGTATTGGAATATTACCTGCTTTTGGACGCCAAGTGGTGGGAAAGCACTTGAATAGAGTAGGTGCCGTTTAGAGACCACTGAGTATTATCGGGCTCACCAACGCTCCAGCAGCGTTATCCTTAGCAGCAGTGTTAGTTGAGCACCATATCAACTGACGCATCTTGCTGTTGACCGGACTCAAGATGCATTGTCAGCGTCACGCTATAACGGACGAATAGCATTCATAACCGCGACAATAGATTTTAACATCACGCCTCTCCACATCTTCAGAATATTTGTGTCACCCTGAACTACAAGCACCACATTTCTATGTACAGCATAGCAAGCATTGTTTCCGACAGACCTGCTGCACCACACGTGAACACTGACACTCGACTGGTGAGCAGCTCAGGCCTTGGTTTGAACACTGACACTCGACTGGTGAGCAGCTCAGGCCTTGGTTTGAACACTGACACTCGACTGGTGAGCAGCTCAGGCCTTGGTTTGAACACTGACGCTCGACTGGTGAGCAGCTCAGGCCTTGGTTTGAACACTGACGCTCGACTGGTGAGCAGCTCAGGCCTTGGTTTGAACACTGACGCTCGACTGGTGAGCAGCTCAGGCCTTGGTTACATTGTCTTCTTTTGTCCACCTATTCAATACTCCACAAGAGATGTGTCACCCCCGGGTGGTACACAGCAAACGAACCAATGTAATCCGCCCCTTCACGGCGCCGTTGCGACGCTGACCGCGGGGTTGACGGCCCCGTCCTGCGGCAGGACGGTCTGTCAGCAAATGCCGCAGGCTATGTGCAGGCCTCCTGGTTTGGGCCGCGCTGCGGCCGGCTCCTGGTCCGGCCGAGGGGGTGGTGACCCTGGCCAGGTCAGTTCCAGATGTGGGACTGACCTGGGTCAGTTCCGGATGCGGTGCTGTCCCGGGCTGTCCCAGATGCGGGACTGACCTGGGTCAGTTCCGGATGCGGTGCTGGCTCGGGCTGTCCCAGATGCGGGGCTGACTCGGACTGAGGACCGCCCCCCGCGGCTGGCTCCTGGTCCGGCCGAAGGGGTGGTGACCCTGGCCCGGGCTGTCCCAGATGCGGGACTGACTCGGACTGAGGACCGCCCCCCTGCGGCTGGCTCCTGGTCCGGCCGAGGGGGTGGTGACCCCGGCCCGGGCTGTCCCAGATGCGGGGCTGACTCGGACTGAGGACCGCCCCCCGCGGCTGGCTCCTGGTCCGGCCGAGGGGGTGGTGACCCCGGCCCGGGCTGTCCCAGATGCGGGGCTGACTCAGACTGAGGACCGCCCCCCGCGGCTGGCTCCTGGTCCGGCCGAGGGGGTGGTGACCCTGGCTCGGGCTGTCCCAGATGCGGGACTGACTCGGACTGAGGACCGCCCCCTGCGGCTGGCTCCTGGTCCGGCCGAGGGGGTGGTGACCCTGGCCCGGGCTGTCCCAGATGCGGGACTGACTCGGACTGAGGACCGCCCCCCGCGGCTGGCTCCGCAGCTCAGTGAACCTGTAGACTCGGTCGGTCGGAGGCCGCGGACGCTGGGAGCTGTCGGGCGACGCCGCTCCAGTGACCCGCGCGCCGCCAGCGACACGCCATTTGATACTGCCCCGTCCTACTGTCCTTCTGTGGTGCGGGCTCAGGTGTCTGCCCTTGCCTGTGACCCTACATCCGCCCTTTGCCGCGCCCCTTTCGTGCTGCGGGCCCAGGTGTCCGCCCTTGTCTCTGATTCTGCATCCGCCCATGGCAGCGCCCTTTCGTGAAGCAAAATATGTGCAAGTGTGGTGTGATGCGCAATGTCCGATCTGCGGTCAGGTCGAGTTTGCTCCGACTTTTTCGCGTTTTTTAGTTGGTTGTCGGCATTGAAATGCGCATTCCTTGGTGCTGCCCAGCTGCCAGTCAATTTGACAGGCGCATTGACAGCTGTTAATTGTTCACTCGCGTTCTATTTTAGATAGCAAAAACTTCATGTTCTCTCTGCAAACGTAAAACGTGGACAGAGTGCTGTTTGTCAGGACAGGTTCACAACATCCAAAATAACCTGCACTGGCTAAATCCAGCACGCTAACGTCCCCCCCCCCCCCCCCCATTTGACACGCACATAAAACACATTCATCACACACAAACACACACACACACATTTCGCAAGTTTACGGGTAACGTGAGCGAATCTGCACACTCGCATCGCACTCGGTCCGGCGCCGACCCGAGCCGAGACAAAGCGGGCGGACCGGATGCCCCCCTGCACGACCTGTGCAGCTGCCGGGCGGGCGGGCCGGCGCCGGCGCCGGTGCCGCGTGCCCCGGTCCCCGGCCGGCGCCGGGCGGCTCAGGTGCTCGACTGCACCCGCTTTGTCTGCTCCGTCGGCAGACGGGTCTGTGCTGTCCACTGGCTTGTGTGAGCTGGGCTGCACGCAGGATGTGTTGTCCAGAAAACACGGACTTTTTAAGTGGCGCAGTTATGCGTTCGCCGTAAGACGCGGGCTTGTTAGAAAGGTGTGAACATCGCCAAACCAGTCGTTTCTCTGTTAGCTTGTGTAGATTCGTGACGCGTTCTCCTGGCGTAGATAATGTGTTTTTATTTGCCAGGAGTCTTCTCTTAACGGGTGCAATAATTCTGTAAGGTTTCGGTCTTACCATTGGCCGCGATGGAGCCGAACATCATCTGGTATCACTTCACAACGGCAGCGCTTGAGTGCATAGCGCTACTAGCGAAGGCAAGGAACAAGTAACGACAATATTTCCGGCATTTCATATTCACTGGAATTTGACACCATTTTCAACTTTTAACAATAATCTTCTGCTAACGCAAACAGAATAAAAAGACAAAATAATTTGGCAAAGCTGAGTTCACCAGTGGACCCAACACCAAAACCCACGGCAGGTTATCCATGTTCGCCTCAAGGTGCTCGGTGTCGCGCCCTACCGGCCGAGCCGCAGTGTTCCGCTGATGTGTTCGGTGCTCGGTGTCGCGTCCTGCTGGCCGAGCCGCAGTGTTTCGCTGATGTGCTCGGTGCTCGGTGTTCGGTGCACGGTGCACGGCGAGGTGAACCATTTGCAGCATGCGCGCGAGAAGTCGTCACACAGGTTGTGTTTAAATAGGCGCCGGGCAGGTTCGCTGTCTCGCTTTGGACTCAACGCGTACAGGCACTTTGCCGTGCGCCGGACCGGATGTATTCCCTGTTTTATTCATCCTACAGCACACATGCCAGCTTATCGTTTTCCTCCTTTTGTCTCGAGACTCAGCCCAAACGCCGGCTGTGGTGTAGCTCTCGTGCTAGTAGTGTAGTGCCTTCTGCGGCTCCTGTGCCAACTTTCATTGTAGGTCCTTCTTGGTCGCAAATCTAATTAAAGCGGCCACATGGTCCCGTAACTCCGGATCCAATTCCGACAACTTCGTTCCGGATTGGTCTGTAGTTACAGTTCCGTTATCAACCCACACCCCAGGATTCATATGTGTGCTTGCTCGTGCTCCAGCACCTGCTCCAGCCGCGTCCCCTAGCACAGCCGTCCTCCTCCCTCTCAGCCCTGGCTACCGTCCCAGAGTCGGCGGTCGGTGCTTTCAACTTCAAGATGCCGAGGGGGGAGGGGGGCGCCGGCAGGTCACGCCGTGCGACCCCGACAGCCGGTCGTCCCGTCCGATCAGGCCACGTCTCAGACATCCTCCGCACCAGCTGGCGTGCCTTGCAGTGGGCCCCAGGATCGCTCTGGACCGGTCCGGTGCGGTTCTGGGTCGTAGGTCCTGCCCTCCCCGCTTGCCACCGCCCCCGCCGCCTCCGCTGCTGCCACCGCCGCCGCCCCGCTGCCCTGTCGCCGCCCCTCACCCGTGACTAATCCCGTAACATCTCAATAAACTCACCGCCGCCCAATTACGCGGGTCACCGCTCAAAAATACGGCTCATCCCGGCCCCCCGCCGCCGCGCCCCGCCGGCGATGACGTGCGTGCTTCCGCTCCCCTGCGGCGCCCCTCGCGCCAGCGGGGGCGCCGGGTCATGGCGGCTGACCCGGGGATTTCACGGCTGGTTGGCGCGCCACAATCGCGCGCCTCGCGGCCGCCGGTGACGAGGCGAATAGCGCCCCAGTTTGGGCGCGTCACGCGCCAGCCGTCCGGCCGTCCGGTCACGGCAGCCGCGTGACGTCATGGTCACGGCGGGGTCGACGTGACTCGGGGGTCTGCGCTCGGGGCGGCGGCGGACAGCTGGTGCAGCTCCTCAGCGCAGCTGGGATGAGTGGAGGGGAAGGTGGGCGGGGTCTCGCGTTCAGAGGCTACTGCGGCGAACACTGATGAGCCAGATCGATTTTCTGACTTTCGGATTAGGTATCCGCACGTAACTATCGGGCTCTTGGACTGTTATATCTCACCAGATCATCCGTCCTTAGCTGCACGGCCCCAGAGCACATCGGCGATGAATGTTGTCCTTTGATGAATGTTGCTCAGACTCGGCCCTCGTCGGGTGATACTCGCTAATTGAGAAATCCCCACCCGCTGCACTGAAACTTAAACTTGACGCTCTTCGGCGTATGTTCTAATTGCGGTGTAACATTCCCATTTTTCGTCGGGTTTTGTTGGGCGGGAAGGGATCTCTGCGGCGACTGCGCGCCCAATAACAAAGACGACGCGGTTTTCCCGGCTTTTTTAACAAAACCGACGGCTCGGAAAGAGCGCACGTGCCTTTTGTACTGCCCACATGGAGGGACAATGGTGGAAACGCGCCCTCCTTACATACCCCGCCTCCTGTGAATGCATTCCAGCCAGCCAGTCTCCTCTAATCCCATTGTAGCCACGAATAAAGCCATTGACTCGGGCCAAAGGCCTCCTCTGGCGCGCGCCGGATAACACTATTGACGTAGCCCGGGGAACACGAACGCGTAAGCCGGCGGTGCGGTGCGCGCGGTTGTCGGAGCCGAAGCCCGCCGGCGCCGACTCAATCAACCGGTGTTCTCACGCGTCAGAATGGGGAGACGAGAGGGATAAAGAGCGTGTCGCGACCTCCCGAAGCGCGAGCGACGAGCACAGGGCAGCACACGGGAGCTGTCGGGCGACAGATTGGGAGCACACACACACACACACACGGAGCAGCACACGGGAGCTGTCAGAGGACAGACAGGCTGGGAGCACACACACACACACACACACACACACACACACCACACACACACACACACACACACACACACACACACACACACACACACACACACACACAACACACACACACACACACACACACACACACACACACACACACACACACACACACACACACACACACACACACACACACACACACACACACACACACACACACACACACACACACACACACACACACACACACACACACACACACACACACACACACACACACACACACACACACACACACACACACACACACACACTCGGGAGCTGAACAGCACTGCTAACCTGGCCCCGATGAAGTCTCTCCAGATCTCCATCAACACATGGTTTTGAAGGAGCCGAATTTGGGAGATTTCCGTTTAAGTCGCGGCTGACGGCATCAATGGTCGTCTGTGTCTTAAGGAAAAACGAGCTCACCTTTTGCAGACCCTTTTGAGCCACTGTAAAACATAGAAGCCTTAAGAATACCGAGAACAAATCAGTGATGATAGCAAAGCGATTCTCTCTCTACATACTTATTTTTTCTTAGTCATGGTCAAGAAAAACACAGATGCCCATGACCTGGAAGCAGCCTGCAAAATGCACTGTTTCACCAAAGATGAAACAGCTTGATGCCACAGCATGTAGTAAGAAAAGCTTGTTGGCATGCTTGCATCGTCCGATCACAACCGATTTGAGAACATTTTACATCAAGTGCGGGGTCATCCTGCGCTGCAGAATCCTAAGCGCGCACCATGCCTTAGACACGATCGTCGTCGTTAAGGCTCACCCTCATGGCACGCAAAACACAACGTCACTCGGGTGCCTCCCAGTCGCGTGCGTCTGCGGTGTCGCCACTCGCGTCCACAGCGTCCGCCGCCGGCTCTGTTTGAGTGAGGCCGACATTCCAAACGCGCCGACTTCACGGGGCCCTCGGTCTGCCTGCGGGCCCCTGGTGATGACGCATGGATTGTTCGGTGGCGTCAGACGCTATGTTCGCAGGACCTGCAGTGTGTTGCTTAAAAACGCTTCAGATTCGAACCGTGCCTCAGCGCATCACACGAATATTGCGAATTGCATGTTGCGAGTTAAATGGCGAGCAACAATCCGGTCAACAATCCGAGTTCCCCTTGCTCAGACGCTCGTGCTGCTTAGAACGCGAGGCAGAAATAAATCACCCTGGGTGAAATATATTAAAAAGAGCTGCTTTCACGCTGACAACATTTGACCGGAGCAACTCAGCATGGGGCAATCAATCAAGCAAACTGTAACTTGTAAGCTAAAACTGACGACGAGGCGCAAACCATTATCATGCAAACACGCACACGGGCTCGTGTGCACGCACACCCTCGACTCAGCAGATCTCTCTCACCGCTCCTTGCCTGCGGTCTCCCACGACGTCCCTGTTGCGCCCATCCAGCCCGCATCCGCGACGAGGCGACGCCTCCCGTCGGCTTCGACGAAGCGCCTAGCGACGCCCGCGACGACCGCGGTGACGGGGCCATTCGAGTGGTTAACGGTGTTGGCTTTGCCGCGGCGGTGTTTTCACTGCCGCCATTTCGTCTGTGGGTGGGTGGGGGCGGAGGGGCGGAGGGCACAGCCGCCGCAGGACCGAGGGTAGCTCGCGGCGCCGTGCACAGCGTGCACGGTGTGCAGGTGAAATGGCGTCGTCGAAGCACGTCTGTCGAGCCGCTCGACGCTGGACGCTGGACGCGGGCTGACCAGCCTCATGCCGGCCTGGCTTCCGTTTGGCGTCGGCCGTGCGGATCAGTCGTGCGTAATGTAAGCAGCGGAGATCTGAGTGTAGGTACGAGACATCCAGACATTATTTGCGAATGGGCGTTGTCTCAGATTGTTTGTCGACGTCTGCAACCGTTAATCTCATTGCTGTTGGCACGGCCAGATGGAGATCGACCCAGTGAGCCTTTCCCGAGGCTGTCAAATGGGGATCTCCTTATCCAGCGACAGACTCCTGAACCCCTGATCGCTTTTCAAATTGTCCTTCGATTCTAAACCAAATGCGTGAAGGTTTGTTCCTGCTCGGATAATCACGTCATCGTGTGTCTGCGAAGTGCAAGAAATGTTACAAAAGGCCAGGTGGGGTGGGGGGGGGGGGAGGGGGCACGACCAATCTTTGCTCCAGCATTTGTTTTGCTACACCACAGGGCTCATGTAAAATGTTCTCAAAGATATGCCCCCCCCCCCCCGCTGCCCCCTTCTGCTTCGTGTTTTAAGGCACTGACAATGCGGATGTGCGCTCATGTTTGCTATGCTGCGCTGTTTTGGGGAGCTGCCAAGTTGAACATTCTCCTCGACATTTTCATGACAATGCGCTGGGATGAAACAATCAATACCCTACCCCAGAAACTCCAGAACAAATACGTATCCGGTGAGTCGTCAATCGACTGATATTTGTGTCCCTTAGTTACAAGACTTGATCCATCTGCTAGTAGATTTCTTGAAAATATTATTTTTAAAAGTCCGGAAAATTCTAAGAAATATGCATGCAGAAAATTGGTACTAAAGAGTTGCAAGGATTTACGTCTGCATACCTAGAGGCACTGGACGTGTCTAAGAAATCCAGATAATAACCCTTTTACGAGGGATTACATGTGAAAACTTTTTAAACGCTTCAAAAACTCTTCAGCGCTTATTTTCTAACCACACACTGTTTATCATCGATTTTCGACTAGAAATGTTTCGCAGAGATTTAAAACATGCTTATAAAGGCGCATAATGTAATACAAGTGCGGTTGGCTGGCTGTAATCAAGATCATGCTTTCATGGACAGGCGTCATAACAGATCTTTTCTTATCAAAACTTCTCAAAAGTTTTTTTTGAACATTCAGTGGAATCTTTGACGCAGCGGCGACAAAACAACTTCCTATATCCTTGTAGCGTACATGCCCACAGGTATACAATACTTACAGAGCTTACTTTCAGGACTTACAGAGCTTGCTTACGGCACTAACAGAGCTTACAGGGCTTACACACCTTAACATGATCCAAAATGCATGCTCCTTGAATGAAATAATCCTTAACTCCGCCTTGCTCCACACAGCACCGATGTAAACAGTGATGACGCAGCCAGCATCCAACGCTCTCGACCGATTCTTATCGCTGACTGGCATGCCTAGCATATTCCTTGAATTTGGGTGAACTAAAGGAATAGGCTGAATAATTGTCTATAAAAGGGTCTCCGTTTTGTATAACAAACCTATTCTCAATTGGATACACGTGGATTGCCTATTGCATGCCAATGGAATTGCATAAAAACAGTTTTTCAGTGTCAGAGTGTTCAGTGTCTAGCAAAACTCCATAGAAACATTTAAAACCCTTCCTAAATTTTTTAATGTGTATCAATCCATCGTAAAACGGCTAGTAATTAGAAGGATTGGGTTTTCACGTCTCACCGTCTGCCGGGGCCATTTCGAGAAGGAAGCCTTCATAAGTGCCATTTAGGATGCAGTCGTGATATGGTCGGAACCATAACCCCAGACCGACCACTCCAGAGTTGAGCGCCCTAACCTTTATACCACCACCGCCTCCTTAGAAATCCATAACTTCAAGTGTTCCGTGCACTCGCTTTAGTTGTAACCAAACGATCATTACATCTTACGTTTAACTCGTTGCGTTAAGTTCAGAGTGTTTGCAGGGGATGGTAATGTATCCAAGCCACTCATTCCTATATTTAAAATCGGTCGGCGGCGTGCGGATTTTTGTCACAGTTATGAAGCATCTCAAATATACTTATTAAACATCATGTGTTTCCACTGGTGACTGCTTGAAAAAGCAAGTGGCACTAGTCAGCCTGTTTTTCGAGAAAAAAATGTGATCCGATTATGCTCCGAAAGGTTCGGCAAGCTCATGTGCATCTACAGGAGCTTAGAAGATGGTTGCAGGATATTAACTGTTGAGCTAATTCTACTGTATGAGTACATTTACCTCCTGTTGTCTTTGTCATCCGGCATGGTAATAGGTATCTCAGTAAAAAATATTGTTTTCAAGATTAAAGCTTAAAAGTTGAGCCTAATAACATTGTGTGAGGACACCTGGGTGTCGTAAACGTCCGTCTAGAGCAGAGCTGACAAGATCGTTTCTCAAGAAAACCTGAACTATGAAACTCAGAATGCTGTCCCGACCGGGAAGCTCAGGCTTCTGTCGATTGTAACGACTCTTTTTGGTTATCATACCTATCTATGGAGTCTCGACTTTTGTGAGCACGGCTTGGCGACTGGTACGGGCGCTATGCTGTTCCTGATCTGGACATAAGGTGAATGGCATGTGAGGTAGGAATTGCTCGAGCTCACTGAGCGGTGAGCAGTGCGTGTGTTTTCACCGCACACAGACATTGCTTGAATTTCGGGCTTATGAGGATATTTTTATGATTAGATATGGAGAAAAAATCACGATTTGAATCAAGGTGATCCCTTAGGGTGCGGCTATTCCGCGACGACTGGCGGGATTTCGTTTCAAAATTTGTGGCATATGATGGACATGGAGACAGAAAACGGGGAAACGACTCGGCACATCGCGCCTCCACCCCGCCATCCCGCCACGGAGAAGACCATTTCATCGCCGCCCTGATCCCCCGCAACGGATCATTTGTACTTGATGGCCGCAATTGGCCCTCCAGCTGCTGCTGCAGCGCCAGCACCGTCCCGCCAGCAGCCTGCAGCTGACTGGGCGGCGCTGCGAGGCCGCGAGCCGCCGACACTGCGGGACGCCCTGCCTCTTCAAGAGCGCCTGTGGGAGCGGGCGGCCTGCCCCCGGGCCGGCAGAGCCAGACGCAGTGGCTCGTTCGTAGGCCGGGTGACCCCGCTGCGTTCGTGAGCCTCCGTCGGGAGCGGGCCGGCGTTCTGGCCCAGTGTGGCGCCTTCAACCGGCGCAGGTTGTCTGTTCGGGGAGGGTGGTCCGTATCATTACAAAGCAAATTACGACTGATCTGTCATTAATTACCAGCAGGACTGCGCCGGTCGACTACCGGGCCTCGTGCCGTATCATTAATCCCAGGACGAGGCTCAAGCTGCGCACACCGGGCTCAAGCCGAGCCAGCCACCGACCCAGACGCCGCCGGCCCGCCCGCGCACACGGAGCCGGCCGCAGGGACAGGTCCGGGTCGCGCCCACCGTGGTGGAGGAGGCCCTCGCAGGGACGCGGGCGACGGGTGAAATCGGCCTGGACGGGTGACGGAGACTGGAGAGGAGAAATCTCGCTCTCGCAAGAAAACCGGTGAAGTGAGGGCAGCGGAGGACAGGCGGCGCTCAGATGTGTGGTCACGGATATATATTTTTCGGAAGAGGTTATATTGTCATCTTAGTTACATACCACATAGTTGTCATATAACTCCTCAGATTTTCTTAAGAGCGCGAATGAATGAATGTTAAAAAGGCGAAGGGACACTGATAATGTCACCAGTGAAGCCGAAAACATGTGGTTAGCGTGGTGCATAACTGATTGCGTAATTATTTATCATGCATCTGCCATTACAGCAATTAGTCACTGCATGCATGAGTGGTGGCCAGGGGCGTGTAAATGGTCGCGTGATCATGACAAATCATTTCCCCCACATGGCGTCCGCGTGCGGCATTTTTGCCTCCCAAGTCGCCATGGATGTTTGTGGTGCAGCACAGGGCACGGGGCACAGGGCATAGAGCGAAGGGTATAGGGTTGATATTTACACCGACTGGTGCTGGAGACCGCTTGATTGCTTAACAAAAGGTCCAGATATAAGCGTTTGAAAGTATTAGCTTTACCTCGTTACCTCTTGGATCAAGTATTTTGCATTCAGTTGTCTACAGCTAAAACCATGCTGCGAGGAATGAGTCATGAAAACCTGTTGGTCTCTTATGTTGGCTTCAGACCGTATCTGAAGTCAACTTGTACAGAAAGCATCTGAAGTCAACTTATGTTGACTAATGTTAACTTATGTTAAACGCAAGTTGTCACTTGTTTGCGTTTCCCATGCTGATTTTGCGCTCATCTGTATTGAAGTGTTTAGATAAACTGGGATGCGATGCTCCAACGCAGAGCTTACCAACACGTGTTAAGGCTGGACCCGTCGGCAGCCGATATATACAGCAGTCTGTAGTTTTAGGTCGAACTCAACGGCCTTTACGCCGGCTTTGCTTCACGTCTTGCACGGCTTGCATCACCGCTGCATGTGAGCTAAAATTCCGTCATCCCAAGATTTAAGGTTCCAAACCAGTCTTGCTCCGCACCAGTTCTCTGGTGCTATCGTTGGGCGGAACACTGGCTAAGTCAGTGGGCGTTTGCGACACTCGGCTGGAGCCCGCCCTCAGCCAGCCGAGCTCGGCTGGAGCCGCCCTCAGCCGGCCGAGCTCGGCTGGAGCCCGCCCTCAGCCCGCCGAGCTCGGCTGGAGCCCGCCCTCAGCCCGCCGGGCTCGGCTGGAGCCCGCCCTCAGCCCGCCGAGCTCGGCTGGAGCCGCCCTCAGCCCGCCGAGCTCGGCTGGAGCCCGCCGGCCCTCACCGGGGCCTCTCTCGGCGGCCGGCCGACGCCTGGTGTCAAACAGAGGCCCGTCTCCGGCTCCCCCCCCCCCCCCGTCGGCCGCTGACGCTTGGTGTTGCAGAGATGCCCCGCCGTGTCATCCGGCTTGAGCTGTCCCCTCCGCAGCGCCGGTGTGAAAACCCGGGCTCTGTGGCGCCGCGGGGAGCGCGGGAAAGGGTTTGTGCCCGGCCTGTTCCTAGTTGTCAGTGGTGGCGCGACGGCGGCGCGCCTAATCGCCACTTGATTAATGCCTTTACACAACACAATTGCAACACCAGAGCATGTCGTGTCGTATTTTTTAAAGATGATATTTGTTTATCTGTTAATTCTTTATCGTCTATGTCAGGTGTTATTTGCGCAACACTTCACGTAATTATATCAGAATAACGATGTGGCTTCTAGCAGAGCGATGCTCTACCCGAACAGCTGCTCGTTCCAATCAAAGCTGAGTAGTCAAACACAACTGCTGGGCATGCGACTACACCGCAGTTCCGAAGCGCCGGGTCCTGGCCCTCGGATGATAGCATGCTGCTGGAACATACAAACTGAACAGTTCACCTGCACCCTAGGCGTGCGAGCCTTACCTTAGGCCCAGCAGCCCAGGTGACCCCGGGGAGCCAGGCTGACTAAGCAAGCCTCCTCGCCGCTGCCGAGATGAACCCGCCCCAGCGCCGCACGACGAAGGTCCCGCCCCGGTGCTCACACACTCCCCCCGTCCTCCCGGGGGCGTCCTGTTCACCTTAAGCCCCAAAGAACGCGTGCCGATACTGGACACCGTGTGGAAACTGTTTCTAGTACAGATGTGTTCAGAGTGCGGTCCTCTGGCGGCGCCAGCCGTGTGCGATAATGGCATCGATAACCGGCGGCGTTGTAACCGAGGGTAAATGAGGGGAAGTTGGGGGAAATCAATGGCGCGGCCTCCCCATCGTGCAAACTGTCTCGCCGAAATTCTCTCACGCATTTGCATAGCGACGCCGGGGGTGGCCGATTGAGCAGGGACCCAGTCACGCTCGCCATGATTGGGACTTGAGAACCGGTCGTAAAAGGCATGCTTTTCGACATTCGTCGGCCGCGTGTTCGTGGGATGTTATATAACATAGGACAGGAAATCCTCTCCACGGTTGCGCCTGTCTGTTTTGGCGACATGCTGTTTGGCCGGGTTAGGGTCTGACAATGCGCCCGGCGACTGACGGGCAGTCCGACATACCCAATCGTCTCCGAATCACGGGAATAAATACGTCACGCGCCGCTATCGACAATGTCACTAACAGGTTCTCGGGACGCCTGGCCGCGTCCGAATCATTCCTGTAGGCGTACACATGTCGCGGCGCGGGTCCGCTGGCGTCAGCCGCGGTTCCCGTCGAGAACGGCTGTCTGCAACATCGCCGGGCGTGTCGGGCACGGGTAGCACGCCGTTCCGGCCCCGGGGGGGGGGCTGGTCCGCTGCCACTCACGGCTCCGATCCGTGAGGCAATGACGTGAGCGTCAGAGGCCCCGCCGGAGGGGACGCGCGTCTGCCGCCGCCGGCCGACACCACGCGCGTCCTCCGCCGCGCGCGAGGCATGGGGATTCGAGCTGGTGCGAGCTAGCCACGGATTCCTTGTCCGATCCGCCTGCACGTCAAAACTAGCTTCCTATCTGATGCGCTCGCTGTTTGCTTTTTACCTGTTCGTGACTATTCCGCCCGAGAATGTTCGCTGTCGGGACACGTTTTTGGTAAGCCCTACGCTGGATGCAAGTTTTGACCTTTGGAGTCAGCTAGTAGAGTTCGTTCGACTCATGACGTGCGGCAGGCACCAGAGGGAGGCTCATGACGTGCGGCAGACACCAGAGGGAGGCTCATGACGTGCGGCAGACACCAGAGGGAGGCTCATGACGTGCGGCAGACATCAGAGGGAGACTCATGGCGTGCGGCAGACACCAGAGGGAGACTCATGACGTGCAGCATACACCAGAGGGAGACTCATGACGTGCGGCAGACATCAGAGGGAGACTCATGACGTGCGGCAGACACCAGAGGGAGACTCATGACGTGCGGCAGACACCAGGGGAGACTCATGACGTGCGGCAGACACCAGAGGGAGATTCGCAACGTGTGGTAAACACCAGGGGGATGCTCATGACGCATGGGAGACACTAGAGGGAGATCCATGACGTGCGGTGGACGCCAGGGGGAAACTCATGATCTGCGGTAGACACCAGAGGTAGACTCATGACGTGCGGTAGACACTAGAGGGAGGCTCATGACGTGCTGTAGACACCGGAGGCAGACTCATGACGTGCGGTAGACACTAGAGGGAGGCTCATGACGTGCGGTAGACACCAGAGGGAGGCTCATGACGTGCGGCAGACATCAGAGGGAGGCTCATGGCGTGCGGTAGAAACCAGAGGGAGGCTCATGACGTGCGGCAGACACCAGAGGGAGGCTCATGACGTGCGGCAGACACCAGAGACAGACTCATGACGTGCGGTAGACACTAGAGGGAGGCTCATGACGTGCTGTAGACACCGGAGGCAGACTCATGACGTGCGGTAGACACTAGAGGGAGGCTCATGACGTGCGGTAGACACCAGAGGGAGGCTCATGACGTGCGGTAGACACTAGAGGGAGGCTCATGACGTGCGGCAGACACCAGAGGGGGGCTCATGACGTGCGGTAGAAACCAGAGAGAGGCTCATGACGTGCGGCAGACACCAGAGGGAGGCTCATGACGTGCGGTAGACACCAGAGACAGACTCATGACGTGCGGTAGACACCAGAGGGAGGTTCAGGACGTGCGGTAGTCACCAGAGGCAGACTCGTGACGCGCGGTATACACGAGAGGGAGACTCGTGACGTACGGTAGACATCAGAGGGAGACACGCGTGGCAGGTGCAATCTGAGCTCTGGCGCGCACCGAGAAACTGGCGTGAGGTGAGCAGCGTTCAAACGCAAAGCTGAACAGAAAAAAATCACTCGGAATGAAGGAAGTGAACAGCGCTGTACTTTTGCAACATAAGTTGGGAAAGCGCCCGAAAAAATAGTGCAATATGTCCAAAAAATGAACTAAAATGCAGGCTCCCCACCGCATTTGGCTCACCTTTCTATTTAGATTTGGGGAAAGGATAGGGAACTACAGTACAGAGCTAAATACAACACTGCGCCTGAGGGCCAGCAGCCAGCAGGCGACCCGCGAGAAGCAGCCTTATACGGCAGCCTGGTCATGGCACCAGGCCGCCGCTGTACCCCTTGGTCCTTGTCTTGGCGCCAGGCCGCCGCTGTACCCCTTGGTCCTTGTTTTGGCGCCAGGCCGCCGCTGTACCCCTTGGTCCTTGTCTTGGCGCCAGGCCGCCGCTGTACCCCTTGGTCCTTGTCTTGGCGCCAGGCCGCCGTTGTACCCCTTGGTCCTTGCCTTGGCGCCAGGCCGCCGCTGCACCCCTTGGTCGACGTGACTCCGGCGTGACCTGCAGGGCTGGGAGCCGAGAACCGAAGTGCTGAGTGAAGCATCTTTGGTTTTACACATGCTCACACCGGCTGTGCTTAAGCTGCGCCGCTGCGGCGGAGATGGGCGATTGCGACGCTCCGTCTATGCGGCACATGTGAACCTCTTGATTATCGGGAAACTGTGATGGCTGAGAGCCCTCCATCACCTCCTCCGACAGGCTCTTCTCCCTGAAGCGTTGCGAGCGGTGCCACGGCGGCATCTCTTCCAACGAGTTGGTGATGCGGGCCCGCGACTACGTCTACCACATCCACTGCTTCACCTGCGTCACCTGCAACGTGCCGCTCTCCAAGGGTGACCAGGTGAGGCTTCGCCCCGTCCGTCCGCCGGCCTCGGCGAGACAGCGTTGCTGGGCCTGAGGACGTGTTCAGCCGGCCATGCTCTCTAGATCGACACACGCCTGACGCGCGGTTTGCGACGCGTCAGATGGCATCTTGACGGATTCAAAAACTGGATTTTCCAAAGCCTTGGGACTTGGGCTGTTTGGGCACAGATGCATTTTTTTCTTATGCGATCAGTGCGTCAAGACTGAAATGCCACGTGTCTGACATCAACCAGGCTCTTACAATATTTAAGTTGCACAGCAAAAAATGAAGTGAGTAGTAGGCCAACCATCTTTATGTCATAGAAAAATATAGTCTGCCCAAGCTACGTTTTCAAAACGGTCCATGCGATTCTTTATGCGTGTTATTTTTTTAGCGCGTGCCGCCACATGCGTTCTTTTATGAGTTCCAAAGCCCACACCTGTACTGAGCACCTCTCAGTTCGTCTCCGCATGGGCAGAGTCACCTGCCGCGGCCGCAGCCTGGCGCGGCAGGTGAGACATCTGCCGCGAGACGCGTCAGCAGCTGACAGTCCCAGATCTGGCCGACAGATCTGCTCCCGACAGCTGGCAGAATTCCGCCGTGAGGTGTCACTCGAACACGGGCCGACTGCAATCTCCTGACGGGGGGGGGGGGGGGAGGCAGGCGACACCGGCCAATGCTGTCCGTCCGCACAATGGACGGGATGGTGTTGCGCCAGTGGAAACAAGTGTCGGTGGTGCCAACACTGTGTGCTGTGTCTAGGAGTGTGTGACCCCAGCTCGCGACACAAAAAGATAGAGAAGCGCCGTGGCCGCAACAGAGGCCTGTTTCTACCCGCTTCCATCCTTGTTGACCCAAC
>NW_023596746.1:38715534-38761317 GCF_011947565.3 Pollicipes pollicipes
CTAACGACGCCCGTCGGCGGCGACGCGACTACTAACCGGGCTAATCGGACGGCGCGCTCGTCGGCGGAGAGTGCGGCTCCGCGCGGATGGCAGCAGGCGCTTCGCTCTGTCGCAGCCGGAGTCCATGGCGAGCGATGCTCTCCGGGCAGCACGGGTGTTCAGTGGTCTCTGTTGCAGCCGGAGTCCATGGCGAGCGGTGCTCTCCGGGCAGCACGGGTGTTCAGTGGTCTCTGTCGCAGCCGGAGTCCATGGCGAGCGATGCTCTCCGGGCAGCACGGGTGTTCAGTGGTCTCTGTTGCAGCCGGAGTCCATGGCGAGCGGTGCTCTCCGGGCAGCACGGGTGTTCAGTGGTCTCTGTTGCAGTCGGAGTCCATGGCGCGCGGTGCTCTCCGGGCAGCACGGGTGTTCAGTGGTCTCTGTCGCAGCCGGAGTCCATGGCGAACGATGCTCTCCGGGCAGCACGGGTGTTCAGTGGTCTCTGTCGCAGCCGGAGTCCATGGCGAGCGGTGCTCTCCGGGCAGCACGGGTGTTCAGTGGTCACTGTCGCAGCCGGAGTCCATGGTGAGCGGTGCTCTCCGGGCAGCACGGGTGTTCAGTGGTCTCTGTTGCAGCCGGAGTCCATGGCGAGCGGTGCTCTCCGGGCAGCACGGGTGTTCAGTGGTCTCTGTCGCAACCGGAGTCCATGGCGAGCGGTGCTCTCCGGGCAGCACGGGTGTTCAGTGGTCTCTGTCGCAGCCGGAGTCCATGGCGAGCGGTGCTCTCCGGGCAGCACGGGTGTTCAGTGGTCTACTGTTCGCAACCGGGAGTCCATGGCGGAGCGGTGCTCTCCGGGCAGCACGGGTGTTCAGTGGTCACTGTCGCAGCCGGAGTCCATGGCGGGCGGTGCTCTCCGGGCAGCACGGGTGTTCAGTGGTCTCTGTCGCAGCCGGAGTCCATGGCGAGCGGTGCTCTCCGGGCAGCACGGGTGTTCAGTGGTCTCTGTCGCAGCCGGAGTCCATGGCGAGCGGTGCTCTCCGGGCAGCACGGGTGTTCAGTGGTCTCTGTCGCAGCCGGAGTCCATGGCGAGCGGTGCTCTCCGGGCAGCACGGGTGTTCAGTGGTCTCTGTTGCAACCGGAGTCCATGGCGAGCGGTGCTCTCCGGGCAGCACGGGTGTTCAGTGGTCTCTGTTGCAACCGGAGTCCATGGCGAGCGGTGCTCTCCGGGCAGCACGGGTGCTTAGCTGCCTCCAAGCAAGCAAGCGTGACCGGTGGTCGACGGAGAGCCAAACGTGTCGTAGCCGGAGGTAGCCAGCGCACTCGGTGTTCTATAGCGAACCCAGCGCTGTCACCTGTCTCCGACAAGCCCAGGGCATTCCATAGCCCATGGGCAGTCCACAGAGATCAGCGGTCTTTAGGCAGCCTCGCGCGCACGCGGACAGCTCGGCTCGGGAGCTGACCCGGGCTCGGCGGCGACCAGCAGCCGACCATGGCGACATTCCAGCCGCGATTTCAAAGCGCCGCCGCCGCTCGGCGCCTTTGTGTGGTCGCACAACGGCTCTCAATTTTTGCCCCGGAAGCTCGCTTCTGCGAAATACCTGCCTCCGCTACGAACCAAACTATTTTAATCACGGACTGTGGCCGGCGGCGCCACTGCACGTAGAGCAATATGAATTGCGGCCGATTTTAACATCGTCGCTAGTCCGCTTTCTCACGTGCATAGTACGGCTCCAAACAGCGGAACGTGAACGCCGCCTGTGGTTGTAGGGTTTTTAATTGATTTGCAGAGAGCATATTACGGAGACTGATTCATCAGCCATGCCTGGTCGGTCGGTGACCAGTGCCGCATTGTCATGGAACGTTGGAGAAGCAGTCGAGGCATGTATTGTTTCAATTTATGGCAACATTATCGCGGATCTGCCGCCGGCAGCCGCCATTAATGCCCGTGCCGCGGTCACGGCCCCGTTTCATGACAGCTCCTAGTCGAAAAAGCCCTCCTCTATTAGCCGAAACACGATAAAACACTTAATGGACAACTCGTTGCCAAGTCAAGCTGGCTGAACGATCCCCTAACCGTTTGACTGATTGATAATAACTCCGATTTCACGCTCCGGCTGCGACATCCAACCAGTGCGGTGCGCTAGACCGGCGCCGGAACAACGCCGCCCCTTTACACGATTAGGTGCACCGCATAATGAGCGGCTGCCGCGCCGCCGACCGAGCCGCGGCTGGCCGTCGGCGCGCCGCGCTGCGCCGCGTTCGCCTCGTTACGGCCGACGGCCGGCGGCGCAGCGCTGTGACTGCACGGTGCGTGCGCCACAAAAACTGGCCGCCCCGCCGCCGGCCGCAGCCAAAATGGCGCCGGCCGCGTCGGCGCAGCAGAAGCTCGGTCGACGGAAACGGCGCCGGCGGCGGAGCCGGTCCCGTCCGCGATCAATCGGGGCTGAGGCCGCGACGGCACCGATCCGTCTCCACCGTCGACAGCGCGCCGAGAGAGCGCCAGAGGGCCTGCGTGAGGCAGGGAGGCAAACATCGGGAACAGGCTTTTAGACCGGTTCTGTATTTTTATTCACGTTTTAGAGTGATGCCGTTTAAAGCTTCCAAAGCTATATGTGTAATTAATGTTCTGAATTCTCGAACGTTATTATATCTTTTTGAGGCCTTATCTTTAAGTTAATCTAAAAAGGAACTTTGCTCTGTTTTTGTAGAATTGAATGTGGCTACCGAAATCCGAACATTTCCTTGAGCAGGCACTGCATGTGAGCAGATCGCGAAATTGTTGTTTGGTGTTGTTTGAAACCTCGCCCGCATCATGCATTACCGCCGTAAGCTTTATTGCTAACAAATGGGTGAAACATGCAAATTGCATTGTGAAGCAAAAGATGAGCCTTTCCTCACTTGCTGTTCCGGAAGTAATTGACGTGCTGTTCCAGAACTAACAGCACAGCTGTTTACACAGCTTCCGCCCACACTCTACTCCGGCAAAAGTCAACTCCAGTTTATGTAAGCCGGCGGCTGCCGTCCTGGTCCGGCTTACGTATTTGATTTATTTTGTTGACATTTTGCTGTAGATGTCAATAATTCAAATGAATTACATTCGGCTCGAGTCTTACCTTGTGGACACCCAAAAACATGCCTAGCTTCAGAGGAAAGATTAAGGCAGGAGTGAATTGTCAAAAATCCGCGGAACGTTTCAGTTTGCAATAACCCAACGTAAACAAACCTTAAAAGCAATAGTTACAAAGTACTCAATATTATCCATCCACATCCGGTCGTGTCTCACGGTGCAAACTCCCTGTAAAGCGTACATCAAATAGATTTATAGTTTCAGGAAGTCGGGGGACGCCTTCCATCTAATATTAGTTGCAGCTGGCATAAGCTGGCAAGTGGCATGTCAAATGCCCGAGAAATAACCCATCGGCGTATAAAGATAGATGGTCCAAAACCAAAAGCTTCAATGTAGATCTTTGGCCTCATGGCCTCTTGGCTTTCTTGGTTTGCTGCGCAAGGGGGTCACATAACGTTACAGGCTGCACGTACTGCGAGCTAAAAGTCCACCTATGAATTGATTTTCTCCCTTATTCCGTTCAGTTTTCCAGAACCACTAGATCACACGTTATTTTATCTAAGCATCAAACCCAATGCAGACTCTGAATGGCAGTAAGCTAAATGTGAGGCCATCCGTTCCTAAGAGGTTGCTCTAAGAGCTTAAAGGTTAGGTATGAGGTACTAACAGGTTAGAGACTATATATATATATATATATATATATATATATATATGTATATATATGCATATATGTATATATATACATATGTATATATATGCATATATATATATATATATATATATATATATATATATATATATGTGCGTTGTATCAGTCACTAGTAATATGTGGCTTCATCAACAGATGTGTGTTCAGTGGAGTAGGGGGAGAGGGGCATTGGTAGGCACCATCCCAAAGAAGAGTAAAGGCATATATATATTTGCTTCCCAAAGTTTTGTCTAAATGCCCATATTCTATTTATCAGGGTGCATTTTTGTGGCTTTCGCCAGAATCTTCTCGGACCAGCCAAGATGCACAATCGCGCTGGTCGATGAATGGTGTGCCGTTGACTCGGTCGACCGATGGATAGTGAACGGTGATGAAATCAAAGTTGGTAAGCAGCCACTTTGATTCTCTAACTTTGGCTCTGAGCGCCGTATTTTGACGCTGCTTTGAATTTGTTGCTTCCTTCGACGAAACTATTCTGACGCATCGCACGAAGTTATATCAGTTGCTGAAGCTGTGATGTGCGAGGGCCGGATCCGCCGCGGCGCGTTTACGCGGCTTGGAGCGCGATGCCTAGCGCCTGTCCCTGAACAGTGGGCATCTCAGATTTAGTGTGCTATTTCCAAAGACACCGGGCGGATACTCACTTTTGAAACTCGCCATGCCTGAAGGTCAGCCCGCCGGTGGAATGTCTCGCTGACACCCACCAATGCAATGCTTTTGAAAGGATTTTGTGGAAGGTTTGCCTGTTTTGCCCGCCTCATGCTGGCTATATCTGTAGACCACACGCCCTAGTGCTCCAAGGGGATGGTGCATGGACAGCGGACGGTGGCCGTGGTGGGGGCGGCCTCGGTCGCCAGGGCAAAGTGGAGCTTATGCACACCACCAGAGACTAGTATTCACCGCCATCAAATACGGAGCGCAAGGTCCGCTCAATACATTATATATGAGCGTCTAGCTATGAATTGAAGAGCTTTTGCAACTCAGATCAGGTTAGCGGATCATTTATTTTGCAGCCAGTATCAGCTTCCACCAAACTCTTGGTAAGTTGAGCTCTAAACCAACGGCCGGGACGTGCGGAACCAATTTCTCGCGATGCAAACGAAGCGTACAACTATGCCAGCAGCATTGATCAGGGGCAAATATGGCGCATCACCTGTTACATTCCCAAATCAGCCATTCACAAAGTTGGCTGGCTGCTGCTCTCACGCCTTAAACAAACTGTACAGTGGGCCGATATCCATGGGCCGATATCCAGACGACAGACCCTGAATGGACCAGTAAACTCATGTCATGGTGACGGGCTAACATGAAGGGCGTGGCATTCAAGTGGTAAGAAAATCAAACATGTTGTAAAGAGCAATTTAGAAACCAGCAAAACGTTAAGCCGTTTATTACATTTACAGACTCTTTCGCTGATGCACAGCAGCTGATGCTTTCGCTGATGCTGATACACAGCAGCAAAATATCTACGCAGTAATCGCAGTATCTGCGCAGTATCTAATGAACTACGCAGGCTCATGGTTAGGTGCTCCAGTCATATGTCTACAGCTTCCCGTGGGATAATTACTGTTAGTTGCTCCAGTCATCTGTCTACAGTTTCCGCCGGGATAACTGCTGTTAGTTGCTCCAGTCATCTGTCTACAGTTTCCGCCGGGATAACTGCTGTTAGTTGCTCCAGTCATCTGTCTACAGTTTCCGCCAGGATAACTGCTGTTAGTTGCTCCAGTCATGTCGGAACTGTAGTGCTCCAGTCATCTGCCTACAGTTTCCGCCGGGATACCTGCTGTTAGTTGCTCCAGTCATCTGCCTACAGTTTCCGCCGGGACACCTACTGTTAGTTGCTCCAGTCATCTGTCTACAGTTTCTGCCGGGATAACTGCTGTTAGTTGTTCCAGTCATCTGTCTACAGTTCCCGCCGGGATAGCTGCTGTTAGTTACTCCCGTCATCTGCCTACAGTTTCCGCCGGGATAACTGCTGTTAGTTGCTTCATTCATCTGCCTACAGTTTCCGCCGGGATACCTGCTTTTTGTGATTTCTGAATTTTTCTGGGTAAATGACGTGAAACAGGATGGGCGGGTTCCTAGACATCTGTGAATTTGCATTACATGCTTACGCGTGATTTGTGTACTATCACTCTGATTGGTTAGATCGTTTGATTTTTGTTTTTGTTTTGACAGCATAAGTGCCCACGCAGCACTTGAAACACGAACTCGTTGATTTCCCAGCGCGCCTCTGCGTGGCGTCTTCAACGCGTGATCTGTCAAGCAGTCAAGATGTCAGATGTGCGCGGCTGTCGGGTCAGATGTGCGCGGCTGTCGGGTCAAAAGCTGGCCTCTGATCCGAGCCATTAAACGCAAGCGTGGCGTTGCGTGATATTGCGTCTGGAATGATAGATTCTGTAGCATTGCTATCACGATAAGCACGTTGTATGCAACCTCAAAGGGGCACGTGCCCAGATTACGAATGCCCAGAAATTGGATGGATTATAATCAGGTTATTTGATCTTGCCACTTATCAGCTGTTCAATGCATGGGAAAAGGTGAAGACAACGTGAAAGATGCCAGAGTATAATGAGCCGTCGCCTCCTCTTTGATTTCCTTATCAGCCGGTATCACTTCCGTGCACATTAACAACTCGTCGTGTTTCATCCCTCAGTCCGGCTGAGATCGCATAACAGAACAGTTGCACGCCGTCGGCAGTGTCAGCCCGGTGTCGGTCGCCGCGGGAGGCTGCGGATCTCCGGGACCAGCCCACGCTCATCACCGCCGACTATCGTGCGCAAATCCTCTTCAACTACCAGCGGGGCGCCCGGGTCCGTTTCATGAAGTCGGCTTTTTGCTGGCGGCTACGATTCCCGACTGACAATGATTTAATTGGTGTTGGTTTGTTGTTCGTGCGCTACCGCCTGCTGCGGCCAAGATAGGCTGTGCCGCACGGCGCAGCTGGGTGGCCCGGCACGAACGCGCCATGATTGACGTATTGCCCGGCCGGGCGGCCCAACACAAACAGTATGAGACTCGACGTTAATGTCGGCCCGCAGCGAGGCTGCATGGACGGCCGACGCGGGACGGGTGAGGAGGCCGGGTCACCGACGGCAGCGTCGGCGGAGCGCGCCGGCCTGCCGACGCCCAGTCCTCTTGCCGTTCTCCGGGGACGCGCTGGAACGTGGCGCGTCCGTTATCAGATGACCGGTGGCGGCCCGGGCCTGGGCCGCGCGCCTAATGACCAGGCCGTGATGAGCGCCGTCCGGAGTCCGCTTATCCGGCCATCGCGTCGTCAGATGCTATTCCAATTTGGGCCTGGCTGGTCCGCGCCGATCGGGGCCATCGCGCCGGCGGCGGCGGTGGCGGCCACCATTTTGAGGGCGGCGGCGGCGGCGCGCGTGCGTGAGAAGCCTGCCGATCGGCCCCAGGAGACGGTCACCCGTCCGCGGAGCACAATGGCCCGACCGAGACCAGAAAAAAACACGCCACAAAATGTCGGCCGGATCGGCGGCGGCGTACCGCAGCTTTTTATTCGGCCCCGAGAGCGCGCGAGGAGTGGACAATGGATGTGAGACTGGCCTCTCCGGCTCTGTGGTGTTTTGCTCCTTGCTCTTCCTCGGCCGCGGGCTTCTTTGTGTTTCATTTGACAATCTCTGTTAGGCTGCCGGTCGACATTTGTAGCCGGTGACATTTGCGTGTGCACATTTGGAAGCTGTCATAATTGTTTGCTCTTTTAATTATATTCCATGCGTATTCTCTAATTGTGCTGCATATTTAAACCAGTGTAAATCCTTTACCCACGATCGCTTCTCTGTTTTCTGCACAACTGATCAGCGTCTTGTCCATCCCGTTTTGAATGTCCTGGTTGGAGTAAAAACTCTATGGTTTCCCTTTGAACGTGTTGTGACGGCGTGCAACATTTAGGAGCACACCGGCACCGCTTGCCCAATTTGTGACTGTCACATGCACTTCTGTCAGTTTCCCTTCGCGACTGTCACATGCACTTCTGTCAGTTTCCCTTCGCGACTGTCACATGCACTTCTGTCAGTTTCCCTTCGCGACCAACCGCGGAATTTCAAACGCCGTTTGACGTTTCTGTTTTTTTTTTTGTCTTCGGGGAGGTTTTACCTATCAGGTGATCTTGATTTCAATGTTTCACCATCGTACCACGTCGCAGCCAATTAACGAGGAATCTGGCGGGATGTTTTTGCCGGTTGAGCAAGGCAGCGTGATTATGCGGCAGCACGGTTCGCCAAACCGTCGGCGCCGGAATTTGGCCGGCTTGCAGGGAGGTACGCGCTAGCGGCGGCAGAACGCAAACTCCGCCGAACGCCGTGGGGCCACGGGGTGGCGGCCGTGGCGCGCACGACGAGCTCGCTTCACTGGCGCCCGGCCACGCCGTCTCATTACCCGGCGCTCCGCCGACGGCCGGGCGCGGTGACCCCTGCGTGCCGGGTGGCGCGCCGGCGCGACCCAGCCCCGCGCCCGCCGGCGAGCCCGCCGCTTCCAGCGCACAATAGAATTCTCATTATATCCTCGTTACCCGCGTCCGGTCGTGTTTTGGATTCTGCGGCCTAAAATTACCGCGCCAACTGCGCCCCCATCCGTCTTCTGCCGCTTACGGCGCGTCGCGTCGAGGCCGACGGGGAGGACAGGCGCGGGGAGGAGCCGATACGGGAGCCGGGCGGGGAGCCGGGTGAGGAGCGGCGTTCCGACACGGGCGAGACGGGGGCCGGGCGGGAGCTGCGCTCCGGCAGATCGACCGACCGACGAGGAGACAGGCCAGACAAGCAGCCGGAAGAGACGCGCCGACAGACGCAAAAATCGATTGGCCACGGATTCGGCGAGAGCGGACGACGGCAAAAACGCTGCGGCTGCCTTCAAACCGAGCGGAGCCGGCGCAGGAACACGACCCGGTGCGCGTCGGCCACCGCCGCCGCCGCCGCCGTCACGCCGCCGCTGGCGCCACATCTGCGGCGGCGGCGGTGCCGACTGCGCGCCACGTGTGACGCTCGGCGCGTAACACCGCGCGACGGCGCGTCAGGGCGCCGAGCGGCCGCGCGTAACACGAGACGCCAGCTATGCGCGCCCGGCACGGGACGGCCGCGACGCGCCGGCCGACGCGCCGAATTACGACCGCCATCCGTCATAGCGCCGGCTAATTTTGTAGGCCGCGGAAAAATATTTGGTTAAATGGCGCCGGCGGCTGCGGTGCGTATTTGGGGAGCATGCCGCCAGCCATGCGCCGGTGCATGTCGCCGGCGAGGTATGCAAACACGCGCTGCCAATCAATAGCGGGCCGGGGCGGGGCGGGCCCGGCGCCTGCAACGGCACGCGGCGGCCGGGACTGCTGCTGGGGAGCGCGCACTTGGGAGGCGGCGTGTCGCGACGGCGCGTGAACGATGCGGCTCGGCCCGGCCGGATGCGCGCGCCGCAGCCAGCCAGCTGCAGCCCCCGCCGGCCGGTACGGCGTGTGAAATCTGTCGGCACGCCCGATTAGGTCGTGATTTGCGGCATTTTTGCAGTTCCTGTCTGTAACGAAGGGCAATGTGGCTTCTCTCTCTCCGGTGAAAAAGTCTAGTTAATTGGTGTGTTTCTGTAGTTGAGGGATCAAGTTGCCTCCGTAATTAATGCGAATAATGTTTACCATGACCGCGAACATTTGCCATGAGGAGTAGCACATCTGAGCATATGCCGGTCAGGGCTTTCACGTCACGGTGAAATGAAGCGCCTGCTCATTATTATTGCCCGATAGGATGTTAGCATTTCAACAGCGCATTTTTCCATATGATAATGCAGCTTTCTTAAAAATAAATAAGTGGGTGTTGCCTTGAGTTTCCAAAAAAGTTATGTCGTTTTTATTGCAGGATTTGACAGCCAGAAGACGAAACCAAATTGAAACTGAACAATAGCCGATGGCAATTGGAATGGACAAGTGCAAGTTAATTTGAGATATGGACAAGTGAACAAACTTTTAAGGGCCATGCATTCTACCATTTTGATACCTAACTGTCTCCTACCCCAGTGGAGCAGCGTCTATAGAGTTGCAGGGAAAATCGAAGGCAAATGGGGAACGCATTACCACTCCCAAAAAACTGAGGCTGCTAAAAGTGCAACGGGCCGGAAAGATAATGTTTTGCCATTTATTTTAATCATTCGGCTTTGAGGCAGACAATCATCAAGGATCATGCCCTAGAGCGCGACCAAACAACATTTTATGTTACTCCAAATCGGTCCTGTGGCAGGCACTTGCTTTTTTCTGGAACATAGCTACCTGCTGCTCGGGGAGCTCGGGGGCTCGTTAGCGAGGTCGACGCATTTGTGTTTTTTTTTCTCGGCGGGAACGGACGGAATGTCGCGATAAGCTGGAGAAGGGCACTAAGCGGGACCTGAGACGGATTTAGGGTTACGGCTTGATAAGCTGTCCGATAGACAAATAGTCAACCTATGTGACCATGTCAGATGACGTTTACGGAAGTCTGTCGAGAGAAATGAGCCGGTTATTGAGACCTGGTGTTAGCCCACAGGAACATTTCAGCCTGACGGAGAGACCCGCTTGGCCCATTCTCATCAATCCTCCCCATAAATCGCGTAAAACACGCCTTCACCTTGCTAATTGATCTGCCAATTTCGAAACACCGTGATGACCAGTGTCAACTGTGAGCATTGACCCATGTTCACTGCGTTGTGACGCTGAGAGTGCCGCTGCCTCCCTGCACTTCATTATGTCCGAACACCGTTTCTCTGCCGGGCAGAGTACACGTCGGACCTGGACCACATGGGGTACGAGTCACCCGGACCGCACAGCCAGCGCAGCAAGCGCATGCGCACCAGCTTCAAACACCACCAGCTGCGTACAATGAAGAGTTATTTCGCACTCAACCAGAACCCAGACGCCAAGGACCTGAAGCAGCTGGCGCAGAAGACGGGCCTGTCGAAGCGCGTGCTGCAGGTGAGAGCGCGTGCGGGTCTCCACCAGACTCTGCACCGAATACCTGGGCTTCCTTTCGACTACGCAACTGAGCCGACGACCATTTTTTGTATTTGGCCGACAGACCGGTTTTAGTTTTTACTGTTATCAACATGCAGGTATTCTTCGGTGTTAGTCCCTAGGCTGAAGTTAAGGCTGATGTACGGAGCGCCTGTTCCAGCCTGGCAGAGCAGCTGTTCCAGTTCGCTGCTGCTAGCTCGCAGCCCCAGCTAGTAGCAGCAAACAGTCACAGACTGGCACTCTGCCTGCACTCTCCACAGCATCAGGACCTTTGGAAGGACACGCTTTGTTGAACCCGCGGTCGCATTAGTCGCACGACACGCTTCCCGAGCCTCCTATCCGGAAAAGGCATGTGCTTATGAGCGGGCGTCGGGTGTAGACGATGCAGCTATGTGTTCACTTACCATGCTTCATGATTTATGATCCATCTCCAGCTAGGTCATGTCCACTAGAAATACACTGTGGCAAGCTCACGCCCTATCATTAATGCAACGTACTCACGCTATTTCTTGCATTGAAAAGTTTCCGCAGTGAAAAACACGCTTTCACATAGCCGTGTTACAACCGACGAAAGACGCCGCCGCGCGACAAAATGTGGGCAACGTCGACGCGTCGCGCCACACGTCAGTCCAACGTGCGTCTGTCGGATTTGTTTCGGACAGGTTAGAGCAAAGATTCCCGTAAAGCTCCTCGCGTTTTTACTGCTATCAAGACGGCAATGCACCAATTAAAAGGGCACTTTTGAAACAAGCTATAAAAAGAATGCTTGAAATGTCTAAAGCATCCCACAAGGACAGATAAGGATCCACAGGGACGGACACAGACAGGGGCCCAAAGGAAGTAATCGGCAGTGAAGCGGGCGATCCACTGTTCTGAGATTTTCTCTCAATGTTCAACAAGCTGAGGCGTGTGGCAAGAAAGATGTTGCCATGCAAAGTACGCAGGCCGTATATTCACGACAACCACTATGAACGTATCCACTGTTATCGATGTATTTGATCATAATGATAACAAACGTGAAGCGGTGTCAAAACGCCAGCGACGTCGGTAAAAATACTCATTGGCTCTTAAACTGCAGCATGGCAGGAGGTGCCGGCTAAACGAAGATATCACGATAAGGTTCTTGATGATCGCTTCACGGAAAAAGTAAAACACGTGACCTCTGTCGACGTTTACACACTAATGCAGCACGCCTTCGCTGTCTGGATGTTCCGACATCACTTGAAAGCCTGTTAGTCGTGAGCGTCTCGACGTGTGGTGTTAGTGTAACTCCACCGTCACACCGTCGTCGTGCGGGGAGCGTGTCCGACCGCGCACAGAACAATGTCCGGTGATCAGAGAATATTTCTCGTAAGTAGGTGTCAGCAGCATACGGTTGGAGCAATGTCCACCTGAAGCTTGGGTAGAAGCCATGGTTTTATATCGCTCGAAACGCTTTTCTAATTCATGGTCTCACCCGAGCCCATTTGTTGTATGGCGTCGTTCGAGCAATTCTTTCCAAAAAATGTGGGGCGTGCCGAGGAAACACTTGAGTGCGTGAAATGCCCCACCGGGTTGCCGAGCGCAGTTTGGAGGCCCACAAACAGCTTAGTGCCGCGGTTTCCTCCTAACCCACCCGCTCACCCAATAACAGAATTTACATGTAACTCGTCAACGCCCTGGTAGGAAGGAATTACATAAACATTCACAAACTAATGTCAAGTCTGGTCGTGAGGTTCCTTCCCTCTCCGCCATTCAATGCGCTGTATAAACATTCACAAACTAATGTCAAGTCTGGTCGTGAGGTTCCTTCCCTCTCCGCCATTCAATGCGCTGTATAAACATTCACAAACTAATGTCAAGTCTGGTCGTGAGGCTCCTTCCCTCTCCGCCATTCAATGCGCTGTGACTTGTGTCCCTATGAAGCATTCGAATATCATGTGTGGATTTTGGTTACGATATTTCGAAGGGCGGTGTCCTTTACAACTGTTCAACATAATTTAAAGTTTTTCTCGAATTCTCGTGCTGTCTGCTTAATTTAAGAAAGCTTACCTATTTTGCTGAATTTGGTACACATGGGTTTGATGCTTTGCCGCGTTGGCTGCTTTGGGCACATCGCAATTATTAAAAGACAATGGCAGTGCAGCCTCATGTACTTTCTTTTCCCTTCTCAACGCCGCCTTTCACAGCATTACGGGTATGTTAAATGGTTATAATAGTGTGATGGCGTTTAGCAGGATCCATGGTGTTCAAACACTTCGCCCATCTTGATACACATTTGGGGTACTTTACGCAACATGGCCAAAAACGTTACATCGTCTTTGCACAGTCAAACCCACCAGTAGGACCTAGAAGCCTTTGTTGACACATCTCCAGGCTGCCTATGTAATGACGTGACCGTCAGATTCATAGTGACTGATTTGATAGTATGCCCTGTATCGATTGGTAAGACTTGTAAGAAAGTCTGCCGATGGTTTCTCGGTTAGGAGCAAAACTCAGCGCATTAAAGACGTTAGTGTAGTTTGAAAGGTCAAGACAGTGAAAGTAAGAAACCGGCGTCAGAAGGTCTGGCTACGAATGCTGATCACCGACCTTTTAAGGTTGCAGGAGAGTCAGTACAGTGGTTTCAAACGTAGTAGTTGGCCCAATACTTCATCGTGATTTATGTTGTGATTTAAAACGTGACAAGAAGTGTGTGCTGCAACCAATCTGTTCAGTGCATAAACGCTTGGAGTTCGGCCCAGGCTAGCACATCTTTGCGTCATTGGCACTGTAGTTACCATTAAAAGAAGCGCCGCGTTACTACACCAAAATGGGTAATTTAATATATATCGAACACAATTGCGTGGCGAGGAAACGACCTTGCTGGTTGGAATAGAAGGTAGCTATTTATGTTCGCGGCCAGGCCACTGGGAGGATGTGAGCAAACTTTGCGTAGAGCAAATTGATACACATGAACACTATTTAACACCGTTATTCACCTTTCCGCACGACCTTATCTTAAGGCAAGGGACAAGGCTATGTTCTAAAATAAAGTCACGGTTTCGGTGTAGCCTAACTTCGAAATGTCTATGACAAGAAAAAAACGCTCTGAAATTTAATGCGCAGAAAGTTGGCGTACGTTTGCCTGGTTGAAAGGACTTCATTTGATTCAAGTTATGGTTTCATAAGATAGTAATGACTGCGGATGATCAAAACCATAGCTGCTTTGTAAAGTTTCTTCCAGGGTCTGGCAATAACACCGGCCCATCGAGAAACGAGCACCAAGTAGTCAAATCTCGCAATGGTGACATTATTATGTTTATTTTAGTTGCACGCAAAACACAAAGTGTTACGGTCCAAGACCAGGCGTAAATAATGTTTCTGTTATTCGGGAGATGTTTACTTTAAAGAACTGTCTTTTGGAATCGGGATAGTCTGTTCCCTAAGGAAACAAGAAAGGCAAACAAACTTGTCGTTGGGTTCAAATCCTTTTAGGATTTCTCGGCTGACCCTGAACCTGGGGCCACATCAACAGCACATACATCACTGGTGTCCTCCCCTGCCGCCCCATTATGCAGCGGATGTCTGCATCCTCCCGTGTGACCTCGCCGTCGCTGCTGCATTGTGCAGAATGACCCGCCCGTCCGCCGCAACCAGCCACCGTATCCAGCTTAGTTCTCAGAACCGCCGCACCGCCGCCGCCGACCCCGGCGGAAACCACGCAAGCGATGGTCCTCCGCGCGGCGCGGCGGTCTCCGGAGGCACCAGGTTCACGCCTCCGGCTGGCCAGCGCTCCGCCGGCTCCGCGGCTCCGCGGCTCCGGAGGCTCCCGCGCGCCGCGATCCCATCTGGCTTCCGCCGGCGCCGTGGCCGCGCGGGCCGCGCGTCTCACAGCATTGTCCTCGACGGCTGGCGGTGACGCTCGCCAAAGCGGCGGACAATGGCGGATCGGAAGCGCGCTCGGTGGCCGCGCGCTATGCGCCGCCCGCCGAGGCCGCGCGCCGTAATTAGGCCCGCCGCCGCCGAGACCTTTTTACGCGTCGTACTTTATTTGTTTTTGTTTGAAAACGAGCGCGAGTGGCCTGGCGATAAAGGAAGTGGCCCGGTCGGACAATTGAATGCGATGGCCGCGATAGCGACGCGGTCAGACAGCCGTGTTCCGGTCGGAGAAGGAGCGCGCGGTGCCGCCCCGTGACAGGGTCACACGCCCCCTCCCCTCCCACCCCTCTCCGCATCAGAGACCCGGCTCGGTCCGGACGAGCCTATGTCGGTTTTAATGGGCCCGCTTAATTCGTTCAATTAATGGTGGTGCTGGTGATGGGAGGACGGGAGAGCCGGGCGGGGCGGGGCGGAACGGGGCGGGGCGGGCTCGCTCGGTCGGGACGGGCGGGGTCACTCTCGGCGCTGACGTCAGCGTCCGATGGCGGTCGGCGCCGCGGGCCGGGGCTAGCGCTGTACCGGATCCGTGCCGCTCCCACCGACCGAACCTCACACGTTGCGCGCTGCTGGAGCGCGACCCAAACCTGCACTCCAGGAACAGCGGACGGGAGAAGATGAAAAAGGACGGGAAAGTCCGCCTAACTTGACCTCGCTGACAGTGCCGCCCAGCCGTGGGCCGGCAGCGTTGTCACGGTGATGGACGCTCCACCTCCTCGTGGCGACGTCGCGTGGGCCGCTGTCCGGTCCTGTCGCGGCCGGACGGGTGCAGCTCCGGACGAGCCTCGATGGATCCGATAGCGGCCGGCGACACGTGACGTCATGGGGCGCGGACCCGCCGCCGTGAGGGCGGCGCGGATCAGACGCTGTCGGGTCAGACATGGCGGCGGCCGTGGTCTCCGCCCGCTACTCACAGATGGTCCTGATAGCCGCGCCGGTCTGCCATGCAGCGGTCAAACCTCACTGGCTCTGAGGCGGTCACGTGGTCGGGCCGGGCAGCAGCAGTGCAGGCACGCAGGACGGTCATGTGGTCGGGCCGGGCAGCAGCAGTGCAGGCACGCAGGACGGTCACGTGGTTGGGCCGGGCAGCAGTAGTGCAGACACGCAGGACGATCACGTGGTCGGGTCGGGCAGCAGCAGTGCGGACACACAGGAGGCGGGGATGCGAGCTGTGTGGTACGTTCAGACGATCTGGGGAGAGGCACACAGTGTCTATGATTTAAGGAACCTGTTATGTTAATTCGATTTTATCTGGTTAGTTTCTCAAGCCACGTCCCGAAAACACCATTGCGAATATTTCAAAACATCGGGAATACACTCATGCCAAGAACATGAGAAATGTCTGATCGATGCGGAGGCTTTCATTACGCCATCTAGGAACCGTTGCATGTTTGTAAAATGTCGTTTGACCGCATCGTATCTGCTAACCTGGTAATTAATTCTGCTTCTACTTGCGCACATGTTGCCGCCTACCACCCGTCCTCAGGCTCTTAGCATGTGGTCAAAACCTCTAGTCAAGTCACTAGTCAAGAGCTGCGAAGACCTAGATGTCTTACGCGACCCAATGTTTCTATGCAACGCCTGTATCTCAATGCTGCCTTTCGCAAAAGGGGGACTGCTCTACTCCGTCTCCCGTGCTTGTGCGTTTGGGGGGGGGGGGGGGGCGGAGTTCGTGCGGCTTGTCACCCCGTGCCACGTGTGTCGTGTCGGTGGGCTCATCCGGCTAACCGGCGGCCCTCGTCTGCCGACAGGTCTGGTTCCAGAACGCGCGTGCCAAGTGGCGGCGGACGGTGCTGCGCCAGGAGAAGTCCGGCGAGTCCAAGGACGGTCTGCAGCCGCTGCACGGCGACCCGGGTGGCACCGGCCGCCCGCTGACCGACCCCGGCCTGGAGGGCGCCTCCTCCTCCATGGGCTACGGCGACCTCTACGCATGATGGGCCGCGCCACCCGCCGCCGACCGGCGACCAGGGCGCCGGAGCAGAGCGCTGCTGCGGTGACCGGCGCCGGCGCTCCGCCTGCTGCCCGTCACCAGCCCCGGAGCGCTGCTGTGGCGACCAGCGCGGGCGTGAGGCGCGCTCCCAAGCGGTCCGCCGCGCCCGGTTATTCCACAGCCGGCGCGCCTGTGCGCCGGCTGAACACTGAACAGGACGAGCCGCCGCTGGGACAGCTCTAGCGGGCCGGGGCGCCCGCTGCTCGGCTCGAGCTCCTGTCGTTCGGTAGGCGGCCGAGCGTGATACTCAGAGGTCTGTGGCCGCCGCGCCCCGTCCGCGACGGGCGCGCACGGGCGGCCTCGCCGTTTGTTGTCCTCCACGTGTCCTCCCGCGTCTTGAAGCTCTTCGATGGCCTTCTGATCTCTCCAGGCGCCTCCTCCCCGCCTCTGTCGAACCAGTCGGCCGTCGGCACCCGGCTCAGCCCTCCCCGAGTCCGGACGTGTATTCCCCAAACCACGGTCGCCACGTCCTGCGATCCCCGTTCTCCCTTCGCCGGCAGCGGCGTCGCTTTGCCGTCAGCCGCATATCAGGCCCGGCCCGTCGCCAGACCATCGATGACGTACGGGCGGAGCCGGCGCGTCGTCGGTCGCCAGCTGACGCGTCGGCAGCGACGCGGCCGGCGTTCGCGCGTCGCGAACACCCCGACCGCTTCGCCGCCTGTCGGGGCGAGGCCGGCGCTGGGTGGTGGCTTCCCCGGCCCGCCGCCGGTCGCGGCGGACAGCCAGCGCGCTCTCAAGAGTGTGTGTGCGTGTAGGTGCGTCTGTGTCCGTCGGCCAAGCGCGTATCGTCGCTCCCCAGCCACCTTGTTACGTAACTATGTGTATCGTGTTTTGTGTCATTGACCTGCGCTCGTCGCAGTGTCCTCTCGTTGTACTTGTATATGCATGCGTGTATGTAATACAACTTGTGATATGAGATGGTGCCGGCTGTTTTCGATGGCAGCTCAGAAGTGATGTTGAGATTTGGAGAGGGCGGGATGGTGAAGGAGTGATGGGTCTCTCGGATGATGCACGCCTCAGCGATATCGCTTGTGCAATCTGGCGCATTTTGGCAACGGCATTGGCGTGTTATTTGTCGGCTGGGGCCATAATCGAGGACTGAACTTCTGCATTGTTGAGTGAGTGACTACAGCTGCCTGATAGGATACAAAGCGAGCACTGGTGTGAGGCTCCAAGTCTTAATGCATCTCATTTCAGCGTGGAAGGACGTCCGTTCGTTTCGTTGTTCCATGAGCGGTCTAAGTACAACATAACATTTGTCATTATCATGTGCCCAGTCCTCATTACAAGAGGTTATCACACAGGCAGATATATTGTATCAGACAGTGCAATGGCAAGTTAAGGTACCCTTTTGCCTGTTTTTGTAGCATAGCTCGGGTTTCATATCTTGACAGTACTCGCTGCATGCAGTCACTTGTCGTTCCTCTTCAGTTATCCCCAAGTAGCAAAGCGGATGACATTGAAATGCCAAAATGTTCTCGATGATTTAATTTGGGCTTTTCAAAACCCCTTATCGTCATTGAGGCGACACAGCATACGCCTACTTCACAAGATGCCGTACTTTCATAAATGGACATTTCAATAAAAATATCACAGAGGGCAGCCCTTCCCCTACCCCACACTCAACTCAAGCCAATGGCGCCATCGGTGCTGGTCGCGCGCCGGAATTCCCGGCTACTGAACTCCCCAACCGGTACAGACCCCGTGCCGCCACCGGTGATGACTTCCAGCACTCCAGGACGGCTTCCGCCAGCGGTGTGAGCGCGCCCCGAATACGCCCAGCCGGTCAGTGGCCGCTATTTGTGAATGAAATGGAGAATGCTTGTCGGCCCGGCGCGCGGCCGGCGATGGGCAGATAACCGGTAAGAGAGAAGTCATGTCTATAACTCATCGTCACCTGTCGGCGGGAAGGGTTGCCACTGCGACCGCGTCTTGCGAGCCATCACTGATGGTCGAGGTGATACGCGGCGGCGCGGGTCATGGGAAATGGCGGGCGTCGGCTCGGGGCGGGGTCACGGGACGGCAGGGACGCCGGGCAGCGGGGTCACGGGACGGCAGGGACGCCGGGCAGCGGGGACATGGGGCGACGGGGACACGGGGCGGCGGGGTCACGGGACGGCAGGGACGCCGGGCAGCGGGGTCACGGGACGGCAGGGACGCCGGGCAGCGGGGACATGGGCGACGGGGTCCCAGAGCGGCGGGGTCACGGGACGGCAGGGACGCCGGGCCGCGGGGACATGGGGCGACGGCAACACGGGGCGGCGGGGTCACGGGACGGCAGGGACGCCGGGCAGCGGGGACATGGGGCGACGGGAATACGGGGTGGCGGGTACACGTGGCGGCGGGGACGTGGGCGGCGGATTCCCGAGGCGGCGAGGACACGGGGCGGCGGGGACGTGAGGTGGCGGGGACACGGGACGGCGGGGACATGGACGGCGGGGTCCCAGAGCGACAGGGACACGGGGCAGTGGGAACACGGAGCGGCAGGGTCCCGGAGTGGCGGAGACACGTGGTGGCGGGGCCACGGGACGGTAGGGACCGGGGTGGTGGGGACGTGGGCGACTGGCGCGCGGCCGGGTGGACTGGGCGGCGCCGCACTATGCTGTCTGCTTGCCGCTCTCCTGCACTGCTTCGGTCCACGTTGCCAGTAGCGCAGCCAACGAGCAATGAGTGGGGGGGGGGGGGGGGACTTAGGCCCGAATTTGTTTGTTTGCACCATACACAGTCGCCAACAGGAGGTAAAAATTGGCGGATGCATACTCACTGAGCTCCCTCCTTAACAACATCCTGGCTACGCCTCTGCGCGTTGCTTTCTAAAACCATCACCAGGTTTGGATTTCCAGTTGCTTTTCGTCTGCACCACTCCATTTCATGTTACTTTCTCTGTCTATACATATGATATGGGGGCAAAACGCCATCGACTTTCACAATACTCGTAGGCGCAATCCAAGCCTCTCGAATTAAACCTGAAAGGAATGCCACTAATAAGATAATGGGCACGTTTGAGATTAATCTTCAGTAACCACTGTTTCGCAGGGTGCATTACATTGTGTCTGTTTTCGTGGTCGTCTCAATATCGGCATTCATTGAGCACTACATAAGCAGAAGATCGATAAGTGCCAGATACAACCCCATATGGTCCGAGCACAAGCGAATCGACAATCAGATAGAGCCCTAATTCCATATCTGATCAGTGATCAGTTCATTATTAAAACGGCAGCATGGGACCGGCCCATATGTTTGGTTGAGTCTTGGATACGATAGCAACAGCGCACTATCATTCGACGAGTCTTGCTCTTTTGGGCGCGTCGAGTACCACAACCATTCTGCTATCCTATCATTCGGTATAACCATGGCTTTCCCGCGGATCAGCTAGAAGGGCGAGTGACGATGACCATATGTGGCTAACATGAAGCTGCGAGTCAAGAGATTCCGCTCATCATGCGCAATGAACCGGAATTGTGCTGCTGAACTGGTGCGGTCAAGTCTTCGCGACAATCCATGCTTAAAGGGAGTGTCCCACCTCTGGTGCATGTTTCAAAAACGTATTCTAGTGAAACCTCAGAACCAGTTACATCCAAAAATACCGCTGGGCAATTTAGTCATTCTCGAGTCCAAATTATTCTGCCAACGCTTTATAACAGCACTACACTTCTTCCTCGCAGTCGCAGCCACCGTCGTCATGGCAACCGCCGTGCGCAGCTTTACTGGTGTGCATAAAAAAAACGTTTGTGATCGGCTTAGCGGGCGGCAAATACCTCTTACCAAGAAATGCACTGGTTGAAATTTGAGCCATTGCGTCACTTTGGACCATATGACACTACCATTCCCAGAGCCAAAGAACGCCTCGAAAAGAGCCACTGTGGTAAACGCTATAGTGGAGAAATAAAACCCATAGCAAGACGCTTCGTCGAATTTCGGGGTAACAGCTGCGTGTTCGCATATCTTTTTGTCTAAACAGGGAGTGTCAAGCTTTTGTAGCACTTAATACACAAACATTTTGACACATACGTGTGTGTAAGCATCACAGAACACACACACTTTGGAAAAAGCAAGGCAAGTGAAGTGTATTACTTTCATAGGGGTGGACAGGGAGTCAAATGAGATCTGTCCAGCAGGAGCGGCTACTTCAAATCGGAAGTCTGAGCTATTCAGAAGGATTTCGAGAAAACTGTCATTACTGCTCAAATGACACGCGTCTGAGCTATGAATAAGGGTAAAACCAGGGCGGGATCCTCCCTTTAACGGTGATTCTTATCACAAAGCTTTCTGCACAAAACTTTCCGTCGATATTCTTCACGGGAAACAAAAAACGTTGAAGCTTTCCAGCACCGTAGCGCGTCTCAAAGCCCACTTCTGCTCCACTTCCGCGTGCACTACGAGCCTGTCAGCACTGTTCGCAAGCACACGTCAGGCGTGTGCGGCGAGTTAACCAAGTGAAACGCATGACTTGCACTTGGCTCCGATCGCAGCGATTGCGAAAAAGGCGGCCGGCGCGGACAGCTCCCTCAGCCGCCATTTCTGCGCGGGCCGCCACCCCGGCTGGCCATTATTTGAGACGACTAATCGGATCGAGCCGGGCGGAGCACGTGCTTCGGACGCAGTGTCGAGTTCGCCGACCACGGGAGGCCGCAGCCGCCGCATGGACCCCGAGCACGTCGGCCACGTGCCGCCGGCGAGCGCGCGTCGGTGGGCACGTGCCACCACGTGAGCGAACAGAACGGTCACGCGCTGCAAACAAATCTGAGCTGCAATTAATTTTAATGACCGCTTTTTGACTGCTAATGGTGGATTTGGAGTTGGTCTGGGGCGCGCAGTTCAGCGCGGAGAATAGGAGATGTATGGATTATGGGACAGACGCAACGCCAACAAAACCACGCCTCCGACAATTCAACGACACAATTAACAATATTGATGGTTTTAGAGAAATTGATTGGGTGGCTCAGACTTGCTGGCTAGCATATTCATTTGAGAGATTATTTCATATGAAGAACGTAGTTCCACTTTTCATGAATAATTTCAGTCTTAGATTTTGGACTCTAAACTTTTCTTGACTGCATGCAAACGACCGGTTGATACATCGCTGAAATAGAGCTTAAGTCAAGAGCTTCACAAAACGGCGGCCAAGCTCGGCACCGTTGTTTATATGATACTTGCCTGCCTTTTGCGTATTCAGGCTGGCTGCGCGTTTTCTTGGCACTTGAAAGCATATTTTCACACAAGCATTATTAGGCAGTGACCTTATTTGGTACCGAATCTGACATGCCGTATAACGGCGTAAACAGGAACCCATTGATTTTCAAATCTATCAAAATAGCCCGTGACTGTATTTTTAGTCATTTTTGGCTTGTCGGATTCCATGAGGCGGAATCATAAAGTACCGCAAACGTAGAATGGTGGAGAAGTACCTAATGACGAGAGCAGCGAGCTGCCGGAGTACAGTTTAGCAGTCCTGCTGTGGTGGACACCGTGACGCGCCTCGGGTTTTACTCCTGTTTATCCCAGTTGTCACCCATTTCAGAGATGGTGCCAAATTAGGCACCTGCCTAACAACATTGGCGTGAAACAGCCTGTACCCAACTGCCAATAAGTTGGAAACGTTTGACAATGTTTCAAGACAGGAGTCCAAAATTCAATTTCTCAAAGAGAGTTGGGCATAGTTCAGAAACATACCCTGGTGATATCTCAGGACCAGTTGCGTCTGACATTAGCATTGGGTGGGGCCACTGCCGATGTATCACCAACAAGATGTGAAAACAAAGTTAATGTTGCTTATGTTCGAACCCAAATTACGTTGTCATCGTTTTTCATGGCACTCAACCGTTACCTTTGGAACTCCAGTCGGAACGGCAACTTGAAATGGAAATACTGAGCTGTTCAGAAAGGTTTCAGGAAAACTGGTATTGCTGACAAATCGGACGCGGCTGATCCAACAATAAAAGAAGGGCATAAAAAGGGGCATGTTACCCTGAGTTTGGGTTATCACGTCAAATGAAACTCCGAATTCTGAGCAAAATTTTGGCATTTATATTTCTTGCTGATCATATTGGTCTATCCATTTCCCACGCTATTCGAAATAGAATTGGAGCCAGATTTACGCATTAATTGATTGAGATGTCATTTTCCCACACACCAACGCTCGTCACACGTCTATAACCTAGGTGGGTCATAACATGTACCTAAGTAACACTACATTCATGTGCTGAGCTTGCTTGAATTCCGTGTGATGGCTTCTTCATCCGCTGAAATCGCGGGATTTGCTGGGCCGGTTTCGTGGTTTGAGGTCTAAACTGACCAGTGGAACGTGAATTGGGTTTTAGAAAAGCCCCAATACATGTTGTCGACGATACAATTAAGGCAAAGAACGGGCTAAGAACATATTTTGTGATGTCGTGCGTTTAGTAGATTTAAACGATGGATTTAAGAATTCATTGAGGGTTTAATACCATGCATGCTTGGTATTTTGGGTCATTAGCTGGTGCAGAAAATATAGCTAGTAGCATGCATTCACCCTGGGTTGATTTCGTCGTCGTTGCTGTGATTGGGACTAAATGACGGATTCAGCTGCTGGAACTATATGGCGTCGCCTGCCTCTCATCCTGACAGAAAGGGCGGGCATCACAGGGAGCCGAACCCTGTACCTCTGGTTTCCTAGACGGGCTTGCCGGAACTCCGCCATTGGTTGACGCTTCTCAGAGTAAGTAATAACTGCATCACAAATAAATGACTGAAACGTCAGTGAGGAACTCGGTATGAGCGAAATGAGCTAAACGTACAATTAATTGGGTCCTAAGTTCAATTTTAATGCCTAACGGTTGACAACCAAGGTAAACGTGATTCCACTGCGTCTGTGCTTGCACACACCAATGGAGATACTCTACGTTATTATACAGAGGCTTCAGTGCATACCATTGCTTTGCCATTAGGTACTTTGGGCTACAGCACTGCCCCAAGCTGTACGCAGTACAGCCTGAACCAATGACAGTGAAGAAAGTCCCACGAAAAACTCTTAAATAGTACAAAATGGTACACCGATTCGTACAACGACCCACTTTTCATGCGACTGGCGGCTCGTTGCTTAAAGCAAATATTTCACATCTGATGATATTGAAGCAAGCATGAGATATGATGAAACAAGCTTATTTATAACTATTGGTGTAATTTAAGGAGAAAAGACTGCTTCAGACAGCACTATTTCTTTGTTAAGTAAATATGCTTCTCGGTACGTCCTCCTTTGATTACGTCATTGATTGAGAGCCAATTGACGGCCGATATATCTGGAAATCGTGCTCGCAAAAGCCAACTATGAACGGCTTGACCATTTCATTTTTATTGGCCTTGATCGCCGCATGGCTTATGCAATGGCAGGACATGGATGACGTTATTATGACGTGGTGACTTGTCTAAGACTGCCAAGGTGACTTGTAAATCCCCTCCCCGAAATGCTCTCACCATTTTCGTGGGCGTGAAGCTCAGAAATTAGAGGGTTTTAGGTCCTGAGAAGGGTCTTGGTCTTGGTGTGAACTGCACCGAAAGGCCGTCAAGATGGCTTTTCAGTTCAAAAATCCATACAAATGTGGAACACTCCCGTTAACCCCTATGCCTGACTGGTAGTAAATCTTTCAAAATATCATAGTTTCTGCCGGGTCTGGTGAGGTGGCAGCACGGCCCGTCAGCGCACGGCCGGCCGAGTCCCTCCAGCGCGGCCGGCTGCAGTTGGGCGGCGGCTCCCCTGCCCCTGTCCCGGCCTCGGCTCCGGCGGCAGCCCCGCGCCCCTGTCCCGGCCTCGGCTCCGGCGGCTCCCCTGCCCCTGTCCCGGCCTCGGCTCCGGCGGCTACCCCTGCCCCTGTCCCGGCCTCGGCTCCGGCGGCAGCCCCGCGCCCCTGGACCGCCTGCGGCGCCGGCCACGAGGCGACCCGGCTGCCCCGGCTGCCCCGGCGGCGGCACCACTGGCCCGGCGGGTCGGTGAGCCGGTGACCGGCCGGCGTGACTGCGTGAGCTCTCACGGCCGCTCGTTTGGCCGCGCGGTGCCCGAGCCAGCGCGTGTGAGGCTCAGGCTGTTGTTCAGACGTGTCGTGTCGTGTATCTTTAAGGCGCATCTCCCGGCCTGCAGATGCTTTGTCAACTGTCATGTTTTCCTCCTGCGCAAATGCCCGGCCTGGCCCAACATCAGGGTCTATTAACATGGTGACTGGAGGGGGATCCCCACTAGTCGCCGCTAAATCCCCCCGGTAAATTTTCAGACCCCCCCCCCCCTCCCCCATCCCAGTGGGAGCCTTGTTTTGCTGACAGCTCAGGCCCGACTAGGCCTTTGAAACGATTCAAGAGGAGACTGTGGAGAAACGCGCCTTGGAGACGCGGTGGATGCATGCACTCCGTATAGAGTCTAGCAATCTAAGGTGGGGCAGTTGATTTTTTACAGGAGAAAACACTGTAAAATAAGTACAAAGCTGTGTTTGAAACGTTACACAGGTTTCAACGTTTGTCAGCTGGACTTTGATTGGCGTTGGTGTGTGCCGAAACTTTTTGCAAGGATATGACCAACAGACGTTCTTCATGCCTATCACAGTTTGCTGGGCTCCGTTCTGATTTGCTCAGTTCCATGAACAGCTGCGACCCCAAGCAAAATAGACAGACTGCACATAAATGCGGCAAATCCAACTCGCAGGTCGACGAGAAACGCATGGATCAGAACATGATTAACTTGACATCCAATTCTGTCGGCCTTAGCCCAAATTGTCTCCGGTGACGACAAATATTTTGAGGAGTTTTGGAAGCAAACGTGAATTGTCCCTCGATTCTTTCCATGCAACATTGTAATGTCATGTTACATTTTGTGGATCTGGAAGGTAGCTTCCCGCTCTTACAGTACTCACACAGCTTTTTAAGTGCGGTTTTCCTGGAGTGGGAGGCAATAGGGGGGGGGGGGGGGGAGCAGCTTACCACGTGTCCGCTTCTTCCCTTAACCGCCTCTGATTTGCTCGGTCGTCGTGTTATGTTGATGATGATAATAATGTGTGTGCTGTCGAACGAATTACCTTTTAACAGCGTAGCGTATCTGATCTCTTCAGGGCATCACCCATAATATTATCATCTATTCGCTAATCATCATTTTACACGTACAATTTGCAGCGGTTTATATCTTTTCGATAGGCGCATGCACCTCCACAATTGCCGTAAGCCCCCCTTGCAACTTAAGCATCGGTAGCATAAGCCAACGCCATTTTTGCAATGCCATCCCGATTTTTGCGAAGGTTCCAAACGTGCGGCTCATTTCTACGCGTCCCATGCTGTGAACGTTCTTTAGGGGACATCAGTTCCACAGTTCTTAGCTGCACCACTGTTCACTCCTATTTTCAGCTTTTTCGGCAAGACTTCCTCCGTCATCGAACCACTCGTCTTGGTTCGTGCAGGCATGACTTTGAGCAGAAGCATGCGCAGAATTTCACAATGGAGGAGGTAAGCACAACTTAAAAATGTTCACTGAAAATCGAGCTTTGCCCCTCTGAGGAGCGCGTGACCACATGCTGAAGGTGTGTCTGAATTCCTTTAAGCGGCTGTCGAAGAGCCACAAAACATCTTTGGAGCACTTTGATAATCATACAGTGTGAGCTGGTAACACTGGAATGCACAATTAATAAAATGAGCTCAACCTGTAAAATACGGTATGCAAATGAGCCCATGTAAACATCAGCGGCAGCCCAGGTCTCCGCTGGTCAGCACCGTGCCTTCTTATGCATGCCGGAAGCCGCAAGCCAGCCATGTTGTCTCTTCTTCGGTCGTTGTAACAATTTCTGACCATCTTACCACTGCCGCCGTGATTCGGCGCTGCACAGTTACAGTCTGACCCACAACTCACAGTTCGTCCGATGCTCACAGCTACAGTCTGACCCGCAACTCACAGTTCGTCCGATGCTCACTGCTGCGGCACGTCTGATCATGTCAAATATCGTTGAGTAAGTTATTTACACATATAATCCCCGTGATTGACCTTGATCTGCGATTATACATTTCGTGCAGTAGTGCTGTTCACCTGAATCGGCGTCCTGTTGCAAAAAGGAATGCTAAAGTTCATCGTTGCTCGCGCAGCAATGTAAATATGTTTTTGACGGCTTCCCCACCCCTCAACTTGCTTTACCACGCATACGACTGATCGTAACCCAACAGGCTTAAGAACCTTCTTCATCCTTGAGGATGAGCACCGAAATATTGAGCACCGTCAATATAATCGCCATTAAGTTATACAATGTGGTTTAACCAGCACCTAACCAGCACCACCAAGTCTCAATGTTAGAACTTTGAACTTATGCCAGAAAAACAGGAGCTGAACGTTTTCTTTACAAGTACGTTGCTGTGCTGTTTCAATCTGTTATATTGTACAATCACATGGCCATGGCCATTGCTTGAGAGATTGTGCAAACAATTCTCTTACAGCTTGAGGACTGACTTCTGCTAGTATTGACTGCGGGTGATTTTGTTGTAGTTGCCAAGCACATAAGATTTCCTGAATCAAACATGAGGAGGAAGATCAATTTCATTTCAAGCCATGCAACTTCCTTTTCTGGTGTGAATGCAAAAGTTAAAAAGCAACGCTGTCGGTGTTCTACGGTTCTCCTTCCCCCTGCCCGCCCCACCGTGCTGCAACAGGGCCACTTGCGTTACCTGCGCGGAATGGGGCGCCATTAGCATGCCCTTCTGACCAGAGATGACCCGTTACCACGTGCCGCATTACACGACATGACGTCACCAAGCAGGCCGGCTGTGAGTCGGCCATGCCCATTGAAAAACCACATCTTTGACGCATTCTTCGGCGCGTTCCTCCTCTCCAGCTCCTGGCGTTCTGTCCCCGGACCATCTGCGGTAGCTTACGTGTGTAGGCACGCGAATAGGAAGGAGAAACCTCATGCTCCTGTGACGGACAGGTCACGCAGTTTCAGGATAGTGCACGGCAGTAGAAATGCTGCAGTAATTGTTCCTTCCCTTGTGATCATACACAGCATGAATGCACAGCCGTACGCCTCCCAAAACCCATCATGTCTTCGCGCCACGTTTTCCTTGTCCAGACCGACAGTGCTGCCACCTGCATCAGACACTTTTTAGCACGCTTAACCGATAGCGTTGGGTTCATGTCCTTCATCTTCGCCGGCTCCACGAACTTGCAGAACGGATTGTTCAACTTGCAAGCTGTACTGGTTGATACAGTGACATTCAGGCGCATCATCACAGCGGCCTAGGCCTAAAACAATACAGCTGCATGCTTTATCCGACCTGAATCAGACAATGTAACGCCTCCTGGTATATTAAGTGTCATTAACTTAAGATAGGAGCTTTGAGCCCTTAGTGCCGTGAAGCCAGGAACTGAAGACCCTTTTCTTGCACCAAATACTTGATGTGATGTTTTGATCCGTAATATTGTACAATCGCATGGCCATGACATTTAGCATGACACCAACATGACATGACATCAGCCGCCATCAGCCACATGTCTAATAGGTGTATTGACATATTGGTAAGCAAAGTTCCTTTTCATGCACAGTTTATTCCTGACCTTTTTAAGCTGCAGAGGCAATGAATAAGCCTCAGGGAAAGTTAATTCCTTGGACATAGAAGACTTCCGAAATATGGAGAAGTGAAATATTGATCATAAAAGCAGGCATAACAAAAATAATACATTACACAAGCACAGGCAATGCAATAAAAGCTGTAGTGATAGCCGGTAACTGAAAATGTCATGCACTACGTTTGACTTTTCCTGTAAGTTCCAAATCCCTTCCATCCATATTGTGCAAGGAGAGAAACCTGGTCTAGGTACGTCACACCATATCATCCCTTTTGGGATGTTATGCGCTTTTCGTAGCACTCAGGGCAAGTGCGGCTTTGCCTTTTGGCTAAAACTTTGGCCGGGCACACGCGATCCCGAGCTCCCTCCCAATGCCCGGACCTGTCTCTTTTTTCGCTATATTGGCTCCCGACAGAAACTAAAACGTCGGCATAATGCGTACTCACTAAGTTCGGGGCACCTCCCTTGAGAACATCCTGGCTACGCCCCTGTTCCTGAGGCATGCCATGGTAGACCTCAGGCAAACGCCTACCACCAGTTGTTAGCTTTCACGCACATCTTTCACCATCATTTGCACCAACTGGCTCTGTAAAGTTTGCTGCAACTTTTTTAGATGCCATTCTGCCACTAAAATCAATTAAACGTCTGTTATTCACTCAGAACGTCCGAAGACCCGCCCCTCCCCCCCCCCCCCCCCTCTCCGTCAACACAACTCCACTGCGTGACTTGGCAGCGGTTTGGCGTCGCTCACCAAGCAACGTTAAATGCCGTGCCCCGCACCCGCCGCAAATTTTCAATTGCTCCAGCGCGATGGGCAGACAAATTTTTTTGTGATATAACTTATTTCAGTTTCGATGACGTCTACTGTACTTACTTTTATTATGAAGCACATATTTTGACAAATAGTTGATCTGCTTTGGCGCCCTCGAGTGTGATAACTGCAAGCATACGACAGACCGCAAACGCCTTCAGACATGCTAGCAACGTCCAACAAAGCCGATATTGGTGAACGTAAGGAGCAAAGATGATCAATATACCGTGGCGTTTACTCTGCCGGTTCTGTTATGGGGTCTAAAATGACTCCAGTAGCCGACGCGCTCTATAACAACTGTCATGACCTGCTGTAGAATATGTTACCATATATTCCAAACCCTGCTAGAGGCGCTCTGGTCAGTTTTCGATCTTCGACCACCTTCGGCGCCTAACAGTGGCCCAGTTATAAACCGTGGACCACAACGGATGCCATTGGAGCTCCGGATCGATTAAAGAATCGACAGCATCAACGCTACGGCGTAACGGCTACTTCTGCAGCCCGTCGAATAGCATGCCTTTCTTGAACGTTATCAGTGCCGACCTGCCGGTGCTAGCCTCGCATTAATCACAGATTATTTCGATAATTTTCGACGTTTCAGCCCTCAACTTGCGCGGCCCTATTTTCCCAGGCCTATATCTAAAATGTAGACTTCGGGGGAGTGATTGGCCATCAACACACGCACACCCGGGTCATGCGGTTGTCTACGTTCCAAATGTGTGCTGACAGTTGTTTCCCTGACGGTTGTTTCCCTGTGACCCCTTTCCTCTGTCAGGTGGCTTGCTCTGCTGATTGGTCCGTATGATCGTGCAGCCATCGACTGAGGCGGAACTTACATGGACGTGGTGTAGATGGCGCATGTTGGTCATCCCCTGCAAACCAGAGGGTAGGTAGGGGACGTCGTGAGTCTCAAGGACAGCTCAGATCTGGCTCCATAAGCTGTTAAATATCAGACTTATACATTACAGCCATGCCTCTGTAAGACCAAGCTTGCACAAGCCCTCGATGCTTGATGAAACAGCTTCAGCTCATACGTTTCGTCCCCGAGTTCGACTCTGTCCCCAACTTAACACATTGGTTCCGTATTCAAAGTACGCCACAATGCACCGCGGTGAACTCACTGTCCAGCTGCTGAATTCACATGTCCTTTACCCGTGGGCACGGTCACGCAAGAAGCCGACAGCACAGCCGGCGCTAGCAGCAGAGCACAATACCCTGGCGACGACTCTGTCCGAGGTGAGGCCGACATGGACCGACAGGCACCTGCACCGGCCACGGCTGCCGGGCCGCGGCGAGCGTCGCTGCCGACGAGCCGCGATCGATGACAGCCGAGATCGACGCAGACGGACGCGGTCGCGCCGCCATCGCCCGTCTCTCGACGCCGCTCAGTTGCTGCCTTCATTCAGGCCACCGCCAACCGTGAAATGCGCGCCAGAACTGTCGCAGCCACGCAAAAAGCCCCCGCAAAAACTCAGACGAAAGGCGGCCGCGTCCAGCTTTGCGCGGAGTCATGTGGCCGGCGGACATCCGTGTCGCCTTTCAAAAGTCATTGGCGGAGGTCCAACTCCAGCTGAGTCGCCCACTCAGATGGCTACGCACACAAACGGCTCTTCGTAATCAAACTATTTGAGATTGCACACTCTTGCCTTAGGGGGCGAGCTAACCGATGTGTGCAACTTGCAAGGTGCAAGCCCAAGCCCCCTTGCCGGGATGCGCAGTTTTTCGAGCACAATTCTTTGAAATCCGACAACAAAGGCCTTCAATGTGGGGTAGGAGAACGTGTTAAAGACAGTACAGGGTATGCTACTCACCCGGCACAAACTAACATGCAGAAATGCCGCGTGGTCCTCAGTTGTGTAGGAGACTATATTCTTGGGCCGTTAACCGCACTCCGCTGGACAAGCCGATAGGATCGTCCCCCCCCCCCCCCCCACCCCCACCCACCTCACCCCCTTTCTCCCGCTTCGGTGCCGCCCAGATGCTGACACCAGCTCCTCCGCGTTCGGCACGAAGTGTCGCACCATGGTGGCATCGACGCGACGTATGCCCCTTCCCCTCCCCCCGGAAGGTTTGTCCGGCCGGGCACACAACGAAACGCTAACAACCGGTAGCTTAAGACCTCCAGTGAATAATTGCTCCCCACTTCAGAATGGGAGTGGTTTTTCTGTGGCAAAGACGCTTGAGATCAAAATCCTAGAAAAAAAATGGGTACCGGCAGACTGGCATGACCACCGCGTATTGACCATCATAGTCCGCACCATGGAGGCTCCATAGCAAACATGCTACGGCAACGGCGTTGACGAGTGCTGAGAGTCAGTGACTATCTTTTACAGGCACCAAACATAGCTGGTGTCAGCACCACGCATCGAAGGTGGGTTTCCCTCAGAAAATGGAGGAGAGGTCCGGCCAGAGCGCTTGGGGACCAGTGATATCTAGCGAACATTACAGTAGTAATGTTCTCTGCTTATCTTGGGGATTCTGGCGGGGAGCCATCATAAAGTCCAGGATCGCAGCGTCCATTGTTCATATCGTCCAGCACCGCAGCGTCCAGTGTTCATAAACTCCAGATAACGTCCAATTCCATGCCCATTGGGGGCGTTCATAAGGTCCAGGGATGCAAAGTCCGGAGTCGTTAAGTCTAGTGTTCAAAACGTCCAGTATCCATGACAACCAGGCTAGCTTGGATTCCTGTCGCTAGATGACACCAAAGAAGCATCTTTGAGTCCTGCCGCTGTTTCCCTATTTTGTGAACAAATGGCACAGTCGACCTGGCATTCCACTGATGATCACGTGATGCGTACAGTCAGGCATGGTTACTATAAATAACCTAGACACCTGGCCGCCGTGTCCGGCCTGGGCGCGGCCGCGGCCCCGGGGCTCACCGGCGGACTGGGCGCAGACGCGCCGAGCGGCGGCGCGGGCTCAGCGGAAACCACTGCGCCTGCGGGATAAGCGGGCTCTCCCGCCCCGCCGCTGCTGCCGGGACCCCAAACGCCGGAGTACACTCGGTTGCTCAGGGGCCCTTCATTTTGGTATCAGGTTTTTCATATCGGGTTCTTTCCACTTGCTTGAAGTACCCTGTGCTGTTGCTGAGGCCCCATATAAGGTGACGCTCCGAGGCACTCGATGCTCAGGGGCCCTCTTCATTGACCCATGGCTTTTTGCCCTTTAAGCTTATTCGCTGAGGACCCTTCAATTGTCAGAGCACTTTCTGTTAACCTGCCCGGGCACTCTTGGCTGCACAGGGGTGTTAATTCATGTACACTGATCTTCAGTTATTGCCCTTTGTTCAGGGTATCCTGTAATTCGACCGAGTCCTATATGTTAGCCTGCCGGGGTGCTCCCGATCGTTCAGGGGCCCACCGTATTGGTGTAAGGTTCTTCTCGCTTGTTATGAAGACCCTTCACTGTTCACTGGAGCCTCTTTATTGGCCTGCCACGGCAGTTTCGATTGCTCAGGTGCCGTCCTTATTAGTCCCGGGTTTTTCCATATTATAGGAGGGCCTACGCCGTCGACGGGGACCTAAATCTTAATCATTTTTATTGGGGTTTTACTTCTTACCGACCGATGACTGAATCTGCGGCTATGTCGACTACGCCGATGAATTTGTTCTTGTCATTGTCGAACGTAATTTTACATGCCGCGGACGTCGTCCACCTTAGTTCTGTTGTTTATTAAATTTGTGACGATTATTGTACTTGTACGTCACGTTTTAAGATTTTGAAGGAACGGATATCCTGTATTCCCTCGCAACAGACAAAGCGAAAACTCTGTACTAGTCCTCAGTCATCAGTTGATCTCATCCTCTACCCGGCCAATCGTATATAAACTAGGAATCAAGCTCGTGGTCGATTTTGATGGTATTTAGCAGTCAATTTAAGTGTATGTTGCCATGTTTTCTTCAAAATAATTAGCCTCAAAATGGCAGGATTCTCCATGTTCCGACTAAAGTAATCAAGCTCCATGTATTTTACTACGAAGCACGCCTAGTTTTCTAGGGCTGTGCGTAGTAAGCTAGGCTCCCGTATACAAACTGCTGACATATCGATATTAAACTTCAATGGCGGGAATACGAGAATTTCTGGTGGATAGAAACCTGAACTCTAGGGAGCCCACAAAGTAAGAGATCTTCTTCAGTTTTCTAGCATTTTTGCAGTGTAAATGTGTTGAGTTTTAGTTGCCGTGAAATTTACTGTTTCTGATCACTTCTTGTGATCTGTGATCATCACTTCTTGCGATGTGAATTTACTGTTTCTGATCGCTTTGATGTGTTAGTTTTGGCCGCTGCTTTTGCCCGAATCGCACAGAGCGTTTAATAATGATGTGTACATACATACATACATGCACACATACATGCACACACACACACACACACACACACACACACACACACACACACACACACACACACACACACACACACACACACACACGCACGCACGCACGCACGCACAGCACGCACGCACGCACGCACGCACGCACGCACGCACAGCACGCACGCACGCACGCACGCACGCACGCACGCACGCACGCACGCACACACACACACACACACACACACACACACACACACACACACACACACACACACACACACACACACACACACACACACACAGTGTATATATATATATATATATATATATATATATATATATATATATATATATATGACGACAGACACGCGAAGTTAGAAGAACTTGCACGGTATATGACTGCTGACTGACTCTTCTATGAATCTGGTTCTTCATTTTATTTCGGCATCTTAAACACTTGAAATCAGAACATAAAACACGAGCATGCAAACGAACAATGCATTTTTCACTGCACTGTTTTGCCAAGTCAAAACAGCACTCTCTGCCGTTTTGACTTGGCAACAACAAACGTTCGTTCTGGTCAGCAACTGAAGGCACTACGTCCCATCTGGGATTCCCAGCGGCTTTTAGTCTGGTGATAGCCCCCAGGACCGTGCAGAGACCCTTTAGAATGATGCATCACGACCGCTCCCCTGCTCGATATGGCTGACCCTCTAACTGAGAAATCCAGAAACGGATCGGCGCAGGGCCCTCACTGATACAAACAGAGTCTTTACTGGCACAGGAAGTCCAATCATTGGTATCAAGACACTTATTCGCCTTATCGGTCTCTGGATGAAATGGTGCAGAGGATCCCTCGTCCGGTTCCGGTGTCCCTGGCTGGCAAAGGCCTCTCCACTATCTCATTGTACATGATAACCCCCTTTTGTCATTTCTCATGAATCCTTTCATTGTCAGGAGGGTCCAGACCAGACCAGCACAATACGCCCTTTGACATACAAGAGCCCACTGTCGTCCCTATTCAGCAAATGTGCTCCTGGCCGACCTGGGGCTCGTTGCGGACACATGGTCTCCTGCTAGGAACTGTGGTCACTGACCAGCAATGTGGGTCCTTCACTGTTTCATGTGTCCCGGCGAATGCAGGATGCCCTCTAATTGGCATTTATAGATTTTGGCCTTGTCTCTGCTCGGCAAACAAGCCCTAGGCCCAAGAATAGCACAGAACGGACTGTTCGATATGGCTGTTTTCAGTCAGTTGCTTCAAACAGAGACACAGTCACACGGGTATCCGATCACTGATAGAGCTACTCTTACATTTTAGGGTCCGGCCCTCGGGCTGTAATCCCTCCATACGAGCTCTAGCCTCACTTCGGACCCTTTCATCAGGCTCTTGATCTTCGGCCCCAAGGGAGCAAAAAAAGAACCTTCGGGACCCATAGGACCCTCGGGGCCTGAGAGGGAGGTGGGTGGGAGTCGTGTTTAATTCGGTTCCCCGCGAAAATAAAGTTATATGGGCAATTTTAAGTTCCCCTGGAATCTTGCATCGCTTTAAAATGAATGCTTGGGCTGATTATGGTGTTCCAGTTTAAGATGGTGGCTCATAAAAATAAATGTTATGATGCCCCGCTGTCAAGGTACTTGCTGCCTTTTCACCGGAGGAGCCGAACCAGGATTTCAACAGTGTAAGGCAGGGTAATTGTGGTACCCCTGTATTTCGGTGTTTCTTGGAAGGGAAGTTTTGGAGCACCTCCCATTGTTCTTTAAATCGCCCACTTGTATTTGGTGTGTCAAGGAAATAAATGCAGTGCTGGTCCGAAAGAAAGGTGTCGCTTGGCCCAATGGGCCGATGCAGAATTTCGTTAATGGAGAGGCGCGAGCATTGTGATGACTCGTCGTAAGGCCCCAATGACAACGTAGGCTGTTGGTGCCTGTTTCCCTGAACAGGGTGCCCCTTCCCTAAACGGTCCGATTCAGAATTTTCCCAAAGTGAAGGGCACACCGATTGTTATGCCGGTGGACATCGGTGCATTTGTAAAATTATTTGTTCCTGGGCTTTATAAATGGCCCGCTTTGATTAAGTACCCCTTGGCAATCAAGATGACGTCGCCCTGTAAGGACGGTTTTTGTACCTCCTTGCCCAAGGGTCCAATCCAGGATTTTATGAGGGCGGAAGGCTCAACATAGTTATGCCCCTGGAACTAATTACTCTTTCAGTATAAAGGGCTAGGGCCTTTCCGGTACTCTCAGGAATTGGGTGCTTCTCGAAAATAAAGGCTATGTTGCCTCGAAATGAAGTATTTAGTGCTCCCTCTCCTCATGGCCGATGCAGGGTTACATCGAGGCCACGGCACGAAAGTCGTGGTGCCCTGCAATTTGGTGTCTCATAAAAATATGTCATGTGGGTCTGAAATGAAGGTATTGTTGCCCCTTTGCGATGAGATTTGGTGCCTCTTCAGGGCGTTCAAAACTCCTTGGGCCCAAGGGGGAGAGGAATTAACCCGTGACCCCCCCCCCCCCCTCTGGACACGCTCCTGCTTTGTGTGGCCACACGAAGTGTGTGTCTCTGGAAAATAAAAGCTGAGATACCCGGTAATGAATCTTTTTTGGTTCTCTCTCGCGGAACAGGCAGATCGAGAATTTTGCAAGTGTGAAAGGCATGGGTATTGTGACGTCCACGGATTTTGAAAGCTGTTTAAAACCAAAGCTTTGTAAAATTTGAGATGCCCACTTATAGAAGCTCTTTAAAATAAAGATTGTGATGCCGCGAAATTAAAGTTATGGTGCTCCAAACTGATCATTTTGGTGCTCCCTAGCCCAAGGGGCCAATCCAGGATTTCGTCAGGGTAGGAGGCACAGCAATGCTGTATCCCTGAAATTTGGTGCCCTTAGAAAATGAAGGCTTTGGCCGGATATGGTGTACCCGAATTTCAGTGGCTAAGGAAAATAAATATCCGTGGTCATTTGTGGTGCTCGTGAAATTTTGGTGCGTTTTGAAAATAAAGGTTATGTGAATACGAAATGAAGATTTTGTTACCCTTTCACCATCATATTTTGTTGCCCCCTCAACCCAAGGGACAGGGGCCATAGCCCCATCCCACCTCCACCCCGTGCCACTCTGGATCATGGAGCTAGAATCGCTTTTGAACTAGGGTGGGAGTGAAAAATTCCATCGCAAAAAGACCGTGTAGGAGTGAACAAATCAATTCATAAAAGATGGAACTTCAGAGCTCATGACTGATGCTTCAGCAAACAAAGACATCTATTTCAAGTTGGCATGAACGCTATATCCGGAACCTGACCAAACTATTTCATTTTCAACGTCTTAGGCCATTAAAGTTAAACAGAATACATTAACACACGCTCGATCGGGTGGGGAGGGGGGCAAGTTGACCCTCCGAGGGTTTTTCACGAATGGTTTCTGAAAGAGGCGGCGTAGCCGCGCCAACTTTTGCATAGCTGTAGAAAATTCCATAGCGGATCGTTTGACAAACAAATTTTAGATATACCTTGTAAAGTCGCTGACCTATGACAGGTCATAGTCAGGCCCTGGTTTTAGCGAAGGCAATTTCTAGGGAACCGTTCAATCTGATACAACAACGGAGTGTTTGACGAAGACATACATCCCTGAGATGCTTTCTTATACACCACAAATATTAAATGAGCAAGTAACGTTGACCTAAGGTCAGGTGTGAAGGTCAGAGGAATGTCAAAACCAATCTGACTTATTACTCTAGGGCTTGCTGTAGGGGATGGTTTCTGGTGCTTAGTTCGAATTTATTGACAGCAGGAACCGCATTATACATCTTCAGTTGACTTCTTAGAGGTCTGAACAGGCCAATGACCTAAGATGACCCGGGTCAAACTTTTTATCTTAGGAACATACTGCCTGGCGTAATCTTTGTCGCTTATTAAAATGCAAAACTCAGAGCAGTCTTGCATCATTTTGGTCACCATGACCTTCAAAGGGTCAAAAAAGGTCAATGACCTCAAATGGGATTGTGACCTGTTGCTTAGCGACAGTTGCCTAGGCTCTGGGTGTGCTTTGGAGACCAACCTGGACTTAAGCTTATTTGAACTGAAAGCCATGACCTAGAAAGCTGAAACCTTAACCTAAGTGAGTTCACGTATATGTCAAGACATCCTGTAAATTTGGTGTCTCTAGCTTTCTTAGTTCCCGAGATATCAGAGGGGGTCAAATTGACTCCCGCACCCGAGCGAAGGGTACTTAGCCGGCGAACCGGGCGCGTGTTAAAGCATAGTAATTTCGTGACAGTATCATGAGCATAAGAAAATTCTTAACACCAATAATTTGATGCTGCACTTTTCACTTACCTTCCACAGCACTTTTTAAACAAAAGAAAGCAAAGCAATTCAATAACAAATAACAGCAGAACATTCAACAAGCATAGAACACTCAAACAAACAAACAAAACTTGGACTCCTACACGTCAGCCCATCACCAAGTCAAACACAATTAACACACCTCTGGCTTCTGTTAATATGGGGTCAGGGAAAGCAAACATTTTGTCACTGTTTCTTGCAAAATACCAATGCTAATTTCCATGAAAGTAGCCTAACTATGCCCAACCTAAAGAGGCCTTACATCATCTCATCCTGTATAACCTGTTTGTATCACAGCAGCAGTTGTGAATTACTGGTTCTTGCACAATTTCTATTGCCACTTAACATGCACTTGACCAACTTAACCTAACTTAGAGTACCCCATGTGATGAATATCATCTCAACTCACCTATTTGTTGACAGCAGCACTTGTGATAAAAATATGATACCTAAAGCTAGTTTTTGGCTAGTTTCAACTTGCATTTTTATTCAGTTAACTTGTGTATGCTGGTTGACATCAGGGAAAGTTGACAACACACAAATCAAAACACTTTAAATCACTTTGAACAACTCATTTTGATTGTCATGGTTAACCTATGTCAAGGGCAATAACGGGTATGCTCCACAAAACAATCTGTCTTCGCCAAAAGTAACACAACTTTTAGATGACAAAGCCAGTATTGCTGCTTGCCTTTTCAGCTGCAGCAAAGGCATCCATTTAGGCTTGTTGATTCACATTTAATGACAAAATATGAGATGTTGGCTTCACATTTTGAATGGGATGGTCTGACTATTTGTTACACACTAATATTTAACTCATATTATAATTGCTATGCAGCTTTGAGTATCCCTGTGTTGAAAATATAGTGCATATATACAGTACAGTCATTTGCCAGTCAGCAAACCATGACAACTATGGAAAACATCTGGTTAAAGCAACCGTGAGGGACCACTTGAAGAAATTTGGGGCAAATAACCAAGAATATGGAACAAAATAAGCCCACCGCATGCCTTGTGGCATTATAATTTGTCCTATGACAAAACTCGATGGATTAAAACAGAAAATGGCTAACTCTAGTTACCAATCATGCTTTGAAAGCAAGTAAGGCAAGCAATGACTTGGTCCATAGGAGACTTACTGGCTGTTTCCTGCTCCCCAAAAACAAAAAGTCAGTACCTTCTGCATGGTCTGCTGGCAGACAGAGTCATCCCATTCACCCCCAAACATAAATATCAATCATGCCCACCAACTTATGAGATTAGAATGTGAAACAAGCAAGAGGTGTGCATGATAAACATCTCCAAAAGGCAGAATTTCGCCATGAAACACCTCTGTAATAGCTGCGTCAGGTCTGTCCCAAGGCTCTATATGGCAGCATTTGGATGGCCTTGCCAGGTAGCCTGGTGAGTTAAGCACCCGAAAAGCTTAGATTTATCATTATTTAGCACCGCCATGAACCAACAAAACGGTTAACCGAGGGTTTAAGAGGGTAAAAATGACGGTAAAAATAAGTCCCGCGCTTCAAACTGTATCCTTCATTCCCTGTGAATTGTTCACGCTTGTGTGCATATCAAACATGTTTGAGCGGCTGGCGAATTAATCCAATTTATGTATGAAATACGTACAAGTTTGCAGTTGGAGCATCTTGCAGAGAAATTGGTCAATATTTTGAGCAGCAGTTGGTACTTCTAAAGGCAATCGAAAAAGAAGGAAGAATAAAGTGGGATCACACTCGTATGATGCCAGGAAAAACAAGGAGCTACATAAATATAAAAACTGGTACTCTTCTCACAACATTTTTTAATCAGCTGACTCAATTTAAAATCTGTTAATATAAGTGCTCAAATGGTGATATCCATCTTCTAAATTTAATTTAAAAGACATTTCTTGAACTTTTCACTTTTGCATTTCGGGAGTGATGCGATTTAGTGGTCAAGTTTCCTCGGGAGAAAGAAAAACGTGGAGTAAAATTCTCTACCAGGTCTTGCTGGTGTTTGTACCAGGCTCTGCTTTCGTGGTGTGGTGGTGAGACCAAAAAAAGGGTGCGTGAAGACCTTGTATGTGGCGCACAGCCGCATATTTTGAAGGATTTTGCAAACAAACCAAGCTTAATGCGTGTAAGCCCGCTGGGGTCGCTGGGGTTCTTGGGCTTGGAGGTACCTGGCGCCCTTGCTCTGTGCATACATAGACATGATTCAGGTGTAGGTGAGGCAGGACATAGCCATCGGTGTCCAGGTTCTGTGGAGCCTCGTTTATGCTTGGTGGTTTCAAGTGAGCTCGGTTTTGGATGACATCTGAAAAACTCAGAGAGGGAAAAAGGGGTTTGGCATGTGCGACTAGACAATGTCAGGCAGGAGTGGAAAATTCACATAAAATTTGGGGAAAAGGAGTGAAAAATTCCTCCCCATAGGGTGTTGCTTTGCACCCAAAGTCGGCAATTCAAGGACACTGCTCTGGATCGCCATTGGTCAAGGTCGGTTGACAAGACACACCTGATCCCCTCATCGCCTGAAAGCGTAGCCCGTTATTTCTTCGTAATCGTCATTCGCCTTCTCGCGTAAGCTCCATTTATGTCACTTTGGTGTGGATCTGAATATATACCGTGTCGTGTTTATGACTGCAAAACCCAATTCTATGTTCCGAAGTGTTGTTTGTACGTGCTGTGCAGCTGGCGTCTCCTTCGCACGAGACATGTGTACTGGGCCATGCTACCTCTGAACTCTCCCCACGCAGGCTCTAAGCGCATGTTTCTTTCGAGTCAACAGGTACCCACCAACGGTCCAGGTACGCACGCGAGCAGGTACGCACGCTGTGTTGCTACATACGGCCCGCTGCTAGACGCGTGTTGCATAATGCATCGCTCATCCCGTTTCAAGAGCATTTGCGATAAGTACCGTTCAAAGTGCTCTCTGCTGCCCCTGCCCCGAGCACACGGTGTTCCTACCTCCATTACCAGGGACGTAGCAAAACAATGAAGCAAACTGTGCATATTATAAACGATAGTTATCACACCCACAACGTATAAACACACACACACACACACACACACATATATATATATATATATATATATATATATATATATATATATATATATGTATATGCATCGTGGTCGTATTTCCCTTGGTCTCATGCAAAGTCTGGTTTACTGACTTCTGACTTACGCGGTTACGGGCATCGGTTGCCTTGGCCGATCAGCTGATCGTTCGCGCCATTTTCATGCGCGCCAGCTTGCCTGTTGTCAAGCGTGTGAAGTTCGGCGCGTGGATGAAAATGTTCTAATGGCAGTCATAATTGGTCGGAGTGGGACGTTTCCCGCTTTGAGTTTCTCAGGCGCCGTAGTCGTTTAGCACCGGACCCCAGACAGATCGCGACTTGTCGCGTGGGAGTTGGTTTTCGGAGGCGGGCTTAATGTGAGATGAAACAAGGAGCAAGTAAATATGGAAGTAAGCAAACATTCCTGCCTCACATGGTTGCCATTGTCGACAAAATGAGGATTATCTTTTCACGAAACATCATTACCGATATCCAATGCAGCAATAAGATAATGTGTAAGACAATGATATGATAATGTGTGAGCGAGAGTAGGTACTTACACATGCGTACGACACAACACATGCAGAAGGGATATCACCATCAACCACATATTTCTAAGCATTACGTGATATGAATTCACACATTCGCACTCTAATTCTGGTTTCACATATCTCCCGTCATACAACTCCGCTCACAACTGGGCATGATATTACGGAGACAAGAAAAAAAAACGTGAGAAGAAACATCAGCGCACGGTACGCTGTCATCTTAACCGAGCCATGCATCAGAGAAAACCTGCCTCCGCCTGAAATGGTGGAAAAATCAAGTTAAATGGCAGAACCTGCCGCCACCCTATTGCCTACCGGCCACATATCCGCTAAATGCCGACAATAGCATGATGTTCTGACATTTGTCTCGGTGTTTCTATATGCGATCGGCTGTTTGTCGCCTAACGCCTACACTTTTGCATCTCCCGTTTTAAGAGCATTTGTAGCATGCTCCACACACTGGGCTTGCCGTAAACGCACTGTGTGCTACTACATCCATGATCAAAGACATACCGAAACGATGGAATGACCTGAACATCTTGAAAACTGTTATGGTCATATTCAAATTGCATACCCGTATCTCTATCATATTTTCTTTGGTTTTATGCGATCACTGCAGTTCGTCTTACGCAATAACAGCGATCGGTTGCATTGGTTGCTCTCATCTTATCTTATCGTTGGCGCCATTTCCATTCGCGCCAACCTGCCTGTCGCCAGGCGCGTGCGAACAGCCTGGCGCGTCAATGAGGTGTTCTCGTTGTTCGGACGGGGAAGGTTTCGCGAGCATCGGAACCTTTCGGCGCCAGCCCATGGACAGAGCACAACTTGTTGCGAGAGACTTGGTCTTTTGGAACGGGGTCAGCCTGAGGTCAAGCTAGGAGCAAGCAATTATGGAAGGAAGCAAGCATTGTTTTTCCTGTTTTGCCCGCCATGGTTTCAGTCATTAGCAAAATGAGGAGTATCGTTTCACGAAAAATCTTTGCTGACACCCAACGCATCAATAGCATGACGTTTAACCCTTATCATAACAGGCGGTGATTATGGCACGTGTTTTGACACTCAAACGTGCTCCTAGATTTTCTGGTTTCGGAGCAACGGCAGTTTGTGATGAGCACTCCACGGCGATCTATGGCTGGCTCAGGCGGCGGGCGGCAAGAAAATTGCACTACAGAATGTATTCAGAATTGAACAAGACACACACCAATTTAAGGTTCGTGTCATTGCAAGGCTCGTTCTCGTTAACATAAAATAAAGCTATAAAGTGCGGTTTTCTGTAAAATTCGACTTTAGACCTGTCAACAACATAAAAAATAGTGCCGATCGTGAGTTCGTGTTTAGAACAATATACTGCTGTTCTCGGCAAGCTCTATCTTTAAAAGCTTGGAAACGCCGGGGGATGGTAGCATCAACCCCCTCTCTCCCTTTCAGTTCGAGCCATGCAAAGCGGCGAAACAGGGCGTTGGCTAGGACATACAGCGAGCATAGGCACTTAAACATACTTACAACGCACATGCAGAAAGGATATTACTATCAGCCACACATTTCCTGAGCGCAACATTACATGAATCCACACTTTCGTACTCCGATCTGTGGATGCCAAAGTTCTCCCGTTATGTCACTCTGGTCATAATTCGGCCAGATATTCCGGAGACTAGGCAATCTTCACAATAAACAGAAAATTGCACCATATGCTGTCATTTTCACCGAAAGAGTCATCTAAATATCTTGTCACCGTCAATCACGAAAGCATATATGATGCATGTGAGCATTTGGCGTGGCGGTGTTTTTGAGACATAAGTATTTTTGAGGGTGTATTCACTTTGCCCTGCCATAAGACTGTCGTTAGTGAACGGGGACACGCACTGAAGCTAATTTTCGATAACAAATCCGATCAACTTAACCCCCAATGGCCCTTTGTCTTGGCCGATTCTGGACCACTACCTGGCGCGAAATCTGATGCATGACTTAACCGCATGTCCCGACTGAGCGGCCAGATGGGGTCCACGAGTTTACCAGAGAGAGCTTCTTGGACTGCTAGACGCTGCTACGGCATTGTCAGAATTTTTGTTTGACAACATTTTTGCTCTTCTCATTCAGTATGATCTTTTTTGGACTTCACGGTTACGAAAAGAGCTCCTTCCAGGAGATTCCTGTAACCCTCGACCTTCTCCCACCGCCCACCTATCCCCCCCTCCCTTCAACTGCCAGACCCCAATAAAGTTTTCAGCCAAGCCTTGAGACCTCATGCATTTCTCGATGGGGCTGAAGAACATTTCCGTCCCCTTTCAGATTGCCAATTGGTTACTATTGCCAATCAAAGTTTTGAATTCTTTAATGCGTCTGAAGTTTGTGCGCTCAAGCAAAACGTTGTCCATATCCATGCACAGTGGTTTAACTGGGCAGCACTGTGCCGCATGACGCCACTCGTCGGCTGAGGTGGGCGAAATCGGCTCCTGTAGCCCTCTATCGGGCAATATCCGAAGTATTAGGTGAAGGGTTGCGAGGAAGTGGGGCAGTATACCAAGCCGTGGATCTCACGCACGCTGGCCGTTATGAACACTGGGCCTTATGAACGCTGGATGCTGCGATTCGAAACTTTGGCCACTAGACGTTATGAACTCGGGACGTTTCAATACGTCCGATTCTGGCCGCCGTCCACGGCCTAGTACACGACGCCAATGTTGCAGCCCCAATGAATCTCCAGCATGGTCTCATGGTGATAAGTTCGACTTTCGACTGGCACATACCCTGTACCGTTCTGGCTTTTTACGACATGCGCAATCAGATCCCTTGTGGCTACAGGTCACTTACCGATAGCTGTTATTCGAACAAAATGCAAAGGGGTCATTCCTGCGCGCTATATGTCTCCATGGGGTTGGATCAGCTGATCCCAGTTGTGCCCATATTTTAAATAAAGGTGCTCTGCATTGGCGTGTTTCTGTGACGTCATCTCAGTGGCGGAACTCGGGTCGGTAAGTCAAGTATGAGCTGAGCCCAGGGGCGGTCTGCTGTAATTTGTTTCCAATTTCACATTTTGTCACCAAATAGTTCTCAAAAGTGTTCATTTTTGTCACCGATCATGCTCTGTACATCGTTAACGTTTTGGTACTACACTAGCCTGGAGTTTTCCCAAAATATTCCCATTCTCCGTACATAGTTTCGTACTATGCAGCTATATACACCAAACGGCAGTTTTGTCCTGCGCGGTTTCATAGCTGTTAAATTGGGTAATTTGGCACGCACGGCCCCCACCCCATCGAACCTGAAAAATAAGGCTGCCAAAGTCCCCTGGCCTAACTGTTCCTAAGCCCATACCTCAGCATATGTTCATGGAGTTCAAGATGGATAGGCGGTTGGAGCTATAGCATGGGAGGCAAAAACAAGGCTTTTGCAAAGCGCTTTTATAACAACGCTCTTAAAACAAGACTTTTATACTGACGGTGTTTTATGCAACGGCTTTTTTCCGCTAGTGCGCTTTTCTGATTGAAACTTTTAGGTACTCTGAAATGCCAGGGGTTTACGGGCGTTTTCCGTAGGTAACAATTGTTGCGCTATTTGCCTGACCGATGCATCCTTTTCAGGCATGTTATGGAACGTTAGTAGGTCATTATGCGTTTCGGAAAGTGCCTGACTAAGCCGAGATAGATCTGATATTAACCAAGTCAATAACCGAGTCAGCAATGTTCAATGTGCTTTCGCATTACATGACAAAATCACACTAACTCGTCATACGTCAACCATACGGTAACCAATTGGTTCAAAACGTACAATTTATTTGGAATAAGTCTTCAGGAGGGTGTTGGCACATTCAAGTATGTGCTGTCAGCTACTGCTGCTAACGGCAACGATCAGAAAGCCTTGAGTTTGCTGGAGGCATTTCTGAACGCTGGTTTCAGGGGCTCACCAGGTCGTGCAGGGGAAAGACAGTGTAGCACTATACACGGGAAGTGCCACACAGCGCGCGTTCTGTCTTTATCTAGATGTCTAGATTCGGCACCTTGTGTCAACAAGTAGACGGACACAAACGGTGAAGTTTGTAGGTCCCATACCAGCAAAGTTTGGGAGAAGGTTTGTCTTTCATTATTGAGCAATGCTTGTGTTGAGCCACAAAGTAAGTGTCGGTGTTTAAATAACAAGCGTTAGCCTTCTCTTTCATGGTTTAGCTCAACTGGCCTTGAGACTAGCACCTTATGCATTTCGCCACAAAATTTCACTTGTGACCGTCCGGGGGATCTTTTACGCGTCACCGAATACGTTGTGACGGTCATGGCTCGTAACTGTGGAGCCTTTCTTCTCCCGCCAACTGACATCTGGCAGGTCAAACAATGAGCCGCCTCAGGAACCCAACCCCAATTGTTTATCGCATGGTGGATTGGAGATTCTGAGCCACCCGGACACAACCGTGGGACAAAGAATAAATAGAAATATGTGGGTAATATATACCCCAATGATCGACCACCGGATTGAATGCTGCCCACCCCCTCCCTACGGTCACTGGGATTGCCTCCCAGTGAAATTTCCTTAAAAAAACCCTGAGCCTGGCTCCCGCTTTTT